>NC_143170.1:20618500-21222000 GCF_047325235.1 Durio zibethinus
GAACAAATAGTAATTATCCAATGATGGAATTTTAAGAAATTTCAAATATTAGTATCTTATTATTTAAAATTAAACAAATTGAAACTTAAATTAGAATAATATTCAAATAGTTATGAATATTTGAATGCATGAACATAACCATATTTATTGTTATAAATAATTTTTAATTAGTTACTTAATAAATCAAATAATATATATATTTAACAAAATAGCTACAATTAACACAATTATTAATTATTAATTAAAAATAAATTATAATAAAAAATAAATTATTTGTTATGTGATATAATTATATTACATAATTATATAAATTTATACGCTATCCAATAAATTTATTCATAATTAAAAATTAATATAAATCTTAAAAATTAATATTTAAATATGTTTACCAATTAATAATTATATTCTGAATAAAAGCTTTAATTTTGTCCAGAGATCTTATATCTACTATTATCTAATTTATCATAAATAAATTTACTTCAAATTAAATTATCTAATAAAATATATATAACAATAATTAAATAAGAATATTAAATTCTTAGTTATAATCTATACAGTTATAATTAATTTAATTAAATAATTTTAATTAAAACAATTGATTTTCAACTTATAAGCTTATTTGAAACAAAATAATACTAATTTTTTAATACTTCAAGAATTAGTAAAAGATTTAAAAAATAAATTGATTTACCAAACCGGTTTAAATAATTATGACTACTTCAAATAGTTATTACTATTTGAACAAATATCTATTTCAAATTATTATAAATAGAAAAAGCCATATAGATAATAATTATGATTTAAAACATCAGACTTTGTTTCTGAACAATTCTGGGCTTAAAAACAATTCGCACAATTATTGCAGGATTTTAATTTTTCATTGTGTTTCATACTTATTTGCTTTTAGATATATTTTTAGGTGCTCAAATGATGTTGAGAATAAATAATAATTATCTAATGATGGAATTTTTTGAAATTTCAAATATTAGTATCTTATTATTTACAATTAAACAAATTGAAACTTAAACTATAACAATATTCAAATAGTTATGAATATTTGAATGCATTAACATAACCATATTTATTGTTATAAATAATTTTTAATTAGCTACTTAATAAATCAAATAATATATATATTTAACAAAATAGCTACAATTAACACAGTTATTAATTATTTGTATTTCATACTTATTTGCTTTTAGATACATTTTTAGGTGCTCTAAGAATGTTGAGAATAAATAATAATTATCCAATGATGGAATTTTTAGAAATTTCAAATATTAGTATCTTATTATTTAAAATTAAACAAATTGAAACTTAAATTAGAATAATATTCAAATAGTTATGAATATTTGAATGCATTAACATAACGATATTTATTGTTATAAATAATTTTTAATTAGCTACTTAATAAATCAAATAATATATATATTTAACAAAATAGCTACAATTAACACAGTTATTAATTATTAATTAAAAATAAATTATAATAAAAAAATAAACTATTTGTTATGTGATATAATTATATTATATAATTATATAAATTTATACGCTATCCAATAAATTTATTCATAATTAAAAATTAATATTTAAATATGTTTACCAATTAATAATTATATTCTGAATAAAAGCTTTAATTTTGTCCTGAGATCTTATATCTACTATTATCTAATTTATCATAAATAAATTTAATTCAAATTGAATTATCTAATAAAATATATATAACAATAATTAAATAAGAATATTAAATTCTTAGTTATAATCTATACAGTTATAATTAATTTAATTAAATAATTTTATTTAAAACAATTGATTTTCAACTTATAAGCTTAGTTAAAACAAAATAATACTAATTTTTTAATACTTCAAGAATAAGTAAAAGATTTAAAAAATAAATTGATTTACAAAACCGGTTTAAATAATTATAACCAGTTCAAATAGTTACTACTATTTGAACAATTATCTATTTCAAATTATTATAAATAAAAAAAGTCATATAGATAATAATTATGATTTAAAACATCAGACTTTGTTTCTGAACAATTCTGGGCTTAAAAACCATTCGCACAATTATTGCGCGATTTTAATTTTTCATTGTGTTTCATACTTATTTGCTTTTAGATACATTTTTGGGTGCTCTAAGGATGTTGAGAATAAATAATAATTATCCAATGATGGAATTTTTTTAAATTTCAAATGTTAGTATCTTGTTATTTAAAATTAAACAAATTGAAACTTAAATTAGAATAATATACAAATAGTTATGAATATTTAATGCATTGACAAAACTATATTTATTGTTATAAATAATTTTTAATTAGCTACTTAATAAATCAAATAATATATATATTTAACAAAATAGCTAAAATTAACACAATTATTAATTATTAATTAAAAATAAATTATAATAAAAAATAAACTATTTGTTATGTGATATAATTATATTACGTAATTATATAAATTTATTCATAATTAATAATTAATAAATAATTAAAAATTAATATAAATCATAAAAATTAATAATTATATTATGAATAAAAGCTTTAAATTTGTCCTGAGATTTTATATCTACTATTATCTAATTTATCATAAATAAATTTAATTATCTAATAAAATGTATATAATAATAATTAACTAAGAATATTAAATTCTTAGTTATAATCTATACACTTATAAAACTAATTTAATTAAATAATTTTAATTATCAATTAATTTATAATTAATAAAAACTATAGCTATTTCTATAGTTTATTTATTTACTATTTATAAATATTTAATTAACTTAATTCTATTAACTTTAATAAATTAAATTATTTCTTGGTTATAATTATTATTATTATAAATACTTATAATTTATTATTAATATCTGGAATTGATTTTAATTTAAATATTTTAATTATTGATTTTTATTAATTAATAGATATCTAAAAAGATTTATTTTTTAGATCTATTATTAATTTTTAAAATATTAATAGAGTAGTATTAATTTATTCCAAACAAACTTATATGGACAAAAACATTTGTTTTACGACCAAAAAAAAGGTTATAATTATTTGAAATAAATAATTATTCAAATAATTATAATTATTTGAACTGGTTAGGTAAGCAAAATTTTTTGTTAAATTTCTTATTAAATTTTGAAATATTAATAAATTCATTTTATTTTATTCTGAATAAGCTAGCATGAATTGAAAAAATTATTTTACGATAAAACAAAAGATCATAACGATTTAAAATAGATAACTGTTCATATAGTCTTAACTATTTAAACTGGTTCAGCAAACATATTTTATTTTTTAAATCTCTTAGTTATTAATTTTCAGAGTATTATTAGACTAGTATTATTTTATTTCGAATAAGCTTGTATGAAGATGCGTAATTGTTTTATGACAGAACAAAAAAGGTTTACTTTTTAAATAACTGATTTAAACTATATATTCGTTCGAGTAGTCATAACTATTTAAACGGGTTCGATAAATAAATTTATTTTTTAAATTTCTTACTTACTAACTTTTGAAAGGTTAATAAATTAGTGTTATTTTATTCAGAAGCTTGTATGATAAAAAAACAATTATTATATGATCGAACAAAAAGTAATATTGATTTCAAATAGATAATTATTGAAATAGCTATAATTATTTGAACTAATTCAGTAAACAAAATCATTTTTTAAATCACTTATTAATTTTTGAAATATTAATAAATTACTATTATTTTATTTCTAATAAGCTTGTATGAACTGAAACAATTGTTTTACGACAAAACAAAAGATTATAATGATTTTAAATAGATAATATTCAAATAGCCATAACTATTTAAATTTGTTAAATAAACAAATTAATTTTTTTAAACTCTTGCTCATTAATTTTTGAAATATTAAGAAATTAGTATTATTTTATGTTGGATAAGCTTTTATGAACTGAAACAATTGTTTTTTTGTCAAAACAAAAGGTCATAATGATTTTAAATTAATAATTGTTCAAATAGTCACAACTATTTGAACTTGATTGGTAAACAGATTTATTTTTTCATATCCTTTGTTTATTAATATTTTGAATGTTAATAATTAAAAATTTTAAATATTTAAATTAAAATATTAAAATACTATTAGTTAATTATTAATATTTATTAATAAATAAGCTATGAAATAATAATATAATTTATGAATTTTGTTAAATAATTATTAAAAATAATCATAAATATTTTAAAATGTATATTTGATATTTTATGATAAATTATCGATAATTAAAATAGATAATTATTCAGAAATCCGATATTTGAGACAAGACAAATATTAATCAACTGTTTTTATAAGCTTGTATGAACTAATAATTAATATTATAAACTAATATTAACAAATTTAAATAGCTATGACTTTTTGACCAATTGTCTATTTAAAATTGTTATGACCTTTTGTTTGTCATAAAACAATTGTTTTAGTTCATACAAGCTTATTCAAAATAAAATAAAACTAATTTATTAATATTCCAAAAATTAATAACTAAGTGATTTAAAAAGTTAATTTTTTTATCGAATCAGTTCAAACAGTCATGTCCATTTGAATAGTTATCTATTTCAAATCGTTATGACCTTTTGTTTTTTCATAAAATAATTGTTTCAGTATAAAAGCTTATGCAAAATAAAATAATACTACTTTATTAATATTTCAAAAATTAATAAGAGATTTAAAAAATAAATCAGCTTGCCAAATTATATCAAATAATTATGGGCTTGAATAATTATCTATTTCCAACCATTATTACCTTTCGTTTTGTCATAAAACAATTGTTTTCCTATATACAAGCTTATTAAATAAAATTGTTATTACCGTTTCTTTTTGTCATAAAACAATTGATTTTCAACTTATAAACTTATTTGAAACAAAATAATACTAATTTTTTAATACTTCAAGAATTAGTAAGAGATTTAAAAAATAAATTTATTTACCAAACCGGTTTAAATAATTATAACCACTTCAAATAGTTATTACTACTTGAACAATTATCTATTTCAAATTATTATAAATAAAAAAAGGCATATAGATAATAATTATGATTTAAAACGTCAGATTTTGTTTCTGAACAATTTTGGGCTTAAAAACCATTCGCACAATTATTGCACGATTTTAATTTTTCATTGTATTTCATACTTATTTGCTTTTAGATACATTTTTAGGTGTTCTAAGAATGTTGAGAAGAAATAATAATTATCCAATGATGGAACTTTTAGAAATTTCAAATATTAGTATCTTATTATTTAAAATTAAACAAATTAAAACTTAAATTAGAATAATATTCAAATAGTTATGAATATTTGAATGCATTAACATAACCATATTTATTGTTATAAATAATTTTTAATTAGCTACTTAATAAATCAAATAATATATATTTAACAAAATAGCTACAATTAACACAGTTATTAATTATTAATAAAAAATAAACTATTTGTTATGTGATATAATTATATTACATAATTATATAAATTTATACGCTATCCAATAAATTTATTCATAATTAAAAATTAATATAAATCTTAAAAATTAATATTTAAATATGTTTACCAATTAATAATTATATTATGAATAAAAGCTTTAATTTTGTCCTGAGATCTTATCTCTACTATTATCTAATTTATCATAAATAAATTTAATTCAAATTGAATTATCTAATAAAATATATATAACAATAATTAAATAAGAATATTAAATTCTTAGTTATAATCTATACAGCTATAATTAATTTAATTAAAACAATTGATTTTCAACTTATAAGCTTATTTGAAACAAAATAATACTAATTTTTTAATACTTCAAGAATTAGTAAAAGATTTAAAAAATAAATTGATTTACCAAACCGGTTTAAATAATTATAACCAGTTCAAATAGTTATTACTATTTGAACAATTATCTATTTCAAATTATTATAAATAAAAAAAGCTATATAGATAATAATTATGATTTAAAACATCAGACTTTGTTTTGGAACAATTCTGGGCTTAAAAATCATTCGCACAATTATTGCACGATTTTAATTTTTTATTGTGTTTCATACTTATTTGCTTTTAGATATATTTTTAGGTGCTCTAAGGATGGTGAGAATAAATAATAATTATCCAATGATTGAATTTTTTGAAATTTCAAATATTAGTATCTTGTTATTTAAAATTAAACAAATTCAAACTTAAATTAGAATAATATTCAAATAGTTATGAATATTTAATGAATTGACATAACGATATTATTGTTATAAATAATTTTTAATTAGCTACTTAATAAATCAAATAATATATATATATTTAACAAAATAGCTACAATTAACACAATTATTAATTATTAATTAAAAATAAATTATAATAAAAAATAAACTATTTGTTATGTGATATAATTATATTACGTAATTATATAAATTTATAAGCAATCCAATAAATTTATTCATAATTAATAAATAATTAAAAATTAATAATTATATTATGAATAAAAGCTTTAAATTTGTCCTAAGATCTTATATCTACTATTATCTAATTTATCATAAATAAATTTAATTATCTAATAAAATATATATTATAATAATTAAATAATAATATTAAATTCTTAGTTATAATCTATACAGTTATAATTAATTTAATTAAATAATTTTAATTATCAATTAATTTATAATTAATAAAAACTATAGCTATTTCTATAGTTTATTTATTTACTATTTATAAATATTTAATTAACTTAATTCTATTAACTTTAATAAATTAAATTATTTCTTGGTTATAATAATTATTATTATAAATACTTATAATTTATTATTAATTATCTGAATTTATTTTAATTTAAATATTTTAATTATTGATTTTTATTAATTAATAGATATCTAAAAAGATTTATTTTTTAGATCTATTATTAATTTTTAAAATATTAATAGAGTAGTATTAATTTATTCCAAACAAACTTATATGGACAAAAACGGTTTTACGACAAAAAAAAGGGTCATAATTATTTGAAATAAATAATTATTCAAAAAATTATAATTATTTGAACTGGTTAGGTAAGCAAAATTATTTGTTAAATTTCTTATTAATTTTTGAAATATTAATAAATTCATTTTATTTTATTCTGAATAAGCTAGCATGAATTGAAAAAATTATTTTACGATAAAACAAAAGATCATAACGATTTAAAATAGATAATTGTTCATATAGTCTTAACTATTTAAACTGGTTCGACAAACATATTTTATTTTTTAAATCTCTTAGTTATTAATTTTCAGAGTATTATTAGACTAGTATTATTTTATTTGGAATAAGCTTGTATGAACATGCATAATTGTTTTATGACAGAACAAAAAAGGTTTACTTTTTAAATAACTGATTTAAACTATACATTCGTTCGAATAGTCATAACTATTTAAACGGGTTCGATAAATAAATTTATTTTTTAAATTTCTTACTTACTAACTTTTGAAAGGTTAATAAATTAGTGTTATTTTATTCAGAAGCTTGTATGATAAAAAAACAATTATTATATGATCGAACAAAAAGTAATATTGATTTCAAATAGATAATTATTGAAATAGCTATAATTATTTGAACTAATTCAGTAAACAAAATCATTTTTTAAATCACTTATTAATTTTTGAAATATTAATAAATTACTATTATTTTATTTCTAATAAGCTTGTATGAACTGAAACAATTGTTTTACGACAAAACAAAAGATCATAATGATTTTAAATAGATAATATTCAAATAGCCCTAACTATTTAAATTTGTTAAATAAACAAATTAATTTTTTTAAACTCTTGCTCATTAATTTTTGAAATATTAAGAAATTAGTATTATTTTATCTTGGATAAGCTTTTATTAACTGAAACAATTGTTTTTTTGTCAAAACAAAAGGTCATAATAATTTTAAATAAATAATTGTTCAAATAGACACAACTATTTGAACTTGATTGGTAAACAGATTTAGTTTATTTATTTACTATTTATAAATATTTAATTAACTTAATTCTATTAACTTTAATAAATTAAATTATTTCTTGGTTATAATTATTATTTTTATAAATACTTATAATTTATTATTAATTATCTTGAATTGATTTTAATTTAAATATTTTAATTATTGATTTTTATTAATTAATAGATATCTAAAAAGATTTATTTTTTAGATCTATTATTAATTTTTAAAATATTAATAGAGTAGTATTAATTTATTCCAAACAAACTTATATGGACAAAAACATTTGTTTTACGACAAAAAAAAGGTCATAATTATTTGAAATAAATAATTATTCAAATAATTATAATTATTTGAACTGGTTAGGTAAGCAAAATTATTTGTTAAATTTCTTATTAATGTTTGAAATATTAATAAATTCATTTTATTTTATTCTGAATAAGCTAGCATGAATTGAAAAAATTATTTTACGATAAAACAAATGATAATAACGATTTAAAATAGATAATTGTTCATATAGTCTTAACTATTTAAACTGGTTCGGCAAACATATTTTATTTTTTAAATCTCTTAGTTATTAATTTTTAGAGTATTATTAGACTAGTATTATTTTATTTCGAATAAGCTTGTATGAACATGCATAATTGTTTTATGACAGAACAAAAAAGGTTTACTTTTTAAATAACCGATTTAAACTATACATTCATTCGAATAGTCATAACTATTTAAACGGGTTTGATAAATAAATTTATTTTTTAAATTTCTTACTTACTAACTTTTGAAAGGTTAATAAATTAGTGTTATTTTATTCAGAAGCTTGTATGATAAAAAAAACAGTTATTATATGACCGAACAAAAGGTAATATTGATTTCAAATAGATAATTATTGAAATAGCCATAATTATTTGAACTAATTTAGTAAACAAAATCATTTTTTAAATCACTTATTAATTTTTGAAATATTAATAAATTACTATTATTTTATTTCGAATAAGCTTGTATGAACTGAAACAATTGTTTTATGACAAAACAAAAGATCATAATGATTTTAAATAGATAATATTCAAATAGCCATAACTATTTAAATTTGTTAAATAAACAAATTAATTTTTTTAAACTCTTGCTCATTAATTTTTGAAATATTAAGAAATTAGTATTATTTTATCTTGGATAAGCTTTTATGAACTGAAACAACTGTTTTTTTGTCAAAACAAAAGGTCATATGGATTTTAAATAAATAATTATTCAAATAGTCACAACTATTTGAACTTGATTGGTAAACAGATTTATTTTTTCATATCTTTTGTTTAATAACATTTTGAATGTTAATAATTAAAAGTTTTAAATATTTAAATTAAAATTTTAAAATATTATTAGTTAATTATTGATATTTATTAATAAATAAGCCATGAAATAATAATATAATTTATGAATTTTGTTAAATAATTATTAAAAATAATCATAAATATTTTAAAATGTATATTTGATATTTTATGATAAATTATCGATAATTAAAATAGATAATTATTCAAAAATCCGATATTTGAGACAAGATAAATATTAATCAACTGTTTTATAAGCTTGTATGAACTAATAATTAATATTATAAACTAATATTAACAAATTTAAATAGCTATTACTATTTGACCAATTGTCTATTTAAAATTGTTATGACTTTTCGCTTGTCATAAAACAATTGTTTTAGTTCGTACAAGGTTATTCAAAATAAAATAAAACTAATTTCTTAATATTCCAAAAATTAATAACAAAGTGATTTGAAAAGTTAATTTTTTTATCGAATCAGTTCAAATAGTCATGTCCATTTGAATAGTTATCTATTTCAAATCGTTATTACCTTTTGTTTTTTCATAAAATAATCGTTTAAGTATAAAAGCTTATGCGAAATAAAATAATACTACTTTATTAATATTTCAAAAATTAATAAGAGATTTGAAAAATAAATTAGCTTGCCAAATTATATCAAATAATTATGGCCTTGAATAATTATCTATTTCCAATCATTATTACCTTTCGTTTTGTCATAAAACAATTGTTTCCAACATACAAGCTTTTTAAATAAAATTGTTATTACCTTTTCTTTTTGTCATAAAACAATTGATTTTCAACTTATAAACTTATTTGAAACAAAATAATACTAATTTTTTAATACTTCAAGAATTAGTAAGAGATTTAAAAAATAAATTTATTTACCAAATCGGTTTAAATAATTATGACTGCTTCAAATAGTTATTACTATTTGAACAATTATCTATTTCAAATTATTATAAATAAAAAAGGCATATAGATAATAATTATGATTTAAAACGTCAGATTTTGTTTCTGAACAATTTTGGAATTAAAAATCATTCGCACAATTATTGCACGATTTTAATTTTTCATTGTATTTCATACTTATTTGCTTTTAGATACATTTGTAGGTGCTCTAAGGATGTTGAGAATAAATAATAATTATCCAATGATGGAATTTTTTGAAATTTCAAATAGTAGTATCTTGTTATTTAAAATTAAACAAATTGAAACTTAAATTAGAATAATATTCAAATAGTTATGAATATTTAATGCATTGACAAAACTATATTTATTGTTGTAAATAATTTTTAATTAGCTACTTAATAAATCAAATAATATATATATTTAACAAAATAGCTACAATTAACAATTATTAATTATTAATTAAAAATAAATTATAATAAAAAATAAACTATTTGTTATGTGATATAATTATATTACGTAATTATATAAATTTATAAGCAATCCAATAAATTTATTCATAATTAATAAATAATTAAAAATTAATATAAATCATAAAAATTAATAATTATATTATGAATAAAAGCTTTAAATTTGTCCCGAGATCTTATATCTACTATTATCTAATTTATCATAAATAAATTTAATTATCTAATAAAATATATATAATAATAATTAAATAAGAATATTAAATTCTTAGTTATAATCTATACAGTTATAATTAATTTAATTAAATAATTTTAATTATCAATTAATTTATAATTAATAAAAACTATAGCTATTTCTATAGTTTATTTATTTACTATTTATAAATATTTAATTAACTTAATTCGATTAACTTTGATAAATTAAATTATTTCTTGGTTATAATTATTATTATTATAAATACTTATAATTTATTATTAATTATCTGGAATTGATTTTAATTTAAAAATTTTAATTATTGATTTTTATTAATTAATAGATATCTAAAAAGATTTATTTTTTAGATCTATTATTAATTTTTAAAATATTAATAGAGTAGAATTAATTTATTCCAAACAAACTTATATGGACAAAAACATTTGTTTTACGACAAAAAAAAAAAGGTCATAATTATTTGAAATAAATAATTATTCAAATAATTATAATTATTTGAATTGGTTAGGTCAGCAAAATTATTTGTTAAATTTCTTATTAATTTTTGAAATATTAATAAATTTATTTTATTTTATTCTGAATAAGCTGGCATGGATTTAAAAAATTATTTTACGATAAAACAAAAGATCATAACGATTTAAAATAGATAATTGTTCATATAGTCTTAACTATTTAAACTGGTTCAGCAAACATATTTTATTTTTTAAATCTCTTAGTTATTAATTTTCAGAGTATTATTAGACTAGTATTATTTTATTTCGAATAAGCTTGTATGAACATGCATAATTGTTTTATGACAGAACAAAAAAGGTTTACTTTTTAAATAACCGATTTAAATTATACAGTCGTTCGAATAGTCATAACTATTTAAACGGGTTCGATAAATAAATTTATTTTTTAAATTTCTTACTTACTAACTTTTGAAAGGTTAATAAATTAGTGTTATTTTATTCAGAAGCTTGTATGATAAAAAAACAATTATTATATGACCGAACAAAAGGTAATATTGATTTCAAATAGATAATTATTGAAATAGCCATAATTATTTGAACTAATTCAGTAAACAAAATCATTTTTTAAATCACTTATTAATTTTTGAAATATTAATAAATTACTATTATTTTATTTCGAATAAGCTTGTATGAACTGAAACAATTGTTTTATGACAAAACAAAAGATCATAATGATTTTAAATAGATAATATTCAAATAGCCATAACTATTTGAATTTGTTAAATAAACAAATTAATTTTTTTAAACTCTTGCTCATTAATTTTTGAAATATTAAGAAATTCGTATTATTTTATCTTGGATAAGCTTTTATGAACTGAAACAATTGTTTTTTTGTCAAAACAAAAGGTCATAATGATTTTAAATAAATAATTGTTCAAATAGTCACAACTATTTGAACTTGATTGGTAAACAGATTTATTTTTTCATATCCTTTGTTTATTAATATTTTGAATGTTAATAATTAAAAGTTTTAAATATTTAAATTAAAATATTAAAATATTATTAGTTAATTATTGATACTTATTAATAAATAAGCTATGAAATAATAATATAATTTATGAATTTTGTTAAATAATTATTAAAAATAATCATAAATATTTTAAAATGTATATTTGATATTTTATGATAAATTATCGATAATTAAAATAGATAATTATTCAAAAATCCGATATTTGAGACAAGACAAATATTAATCAACTGTTTTATAAGCTTGTATGAACTAATAATTAATATTATAAACTAATATTAACAAATTTAAATAGCTATGACTATTTGACCAATTGTCTATTTAAAATTGTTATGACCTTTCGTTTGTCATAAAACAATTGTTTTAGTTCATACAAGCTTATTCAAAATAAAATAAAACTAATTTATTAATATTCCAAAAATTAATAACTAAGTGATTTAAAAAGTTAATTTTTTTATCGAATCAGTTTAAATAATCGTGTCCATTTGAATAGTTATCTATTTGAAATCGTTATGACTTTTCGTTTTTTCATAAAATAATTGTTTCAGTATAAAAGCTTATGCAAAATAAAATAATACTACTTTATTAATATTTCAAAAATTAATAAGAGATTTAAAAAATAAATCAGCTTGCCAAATTATATCAAATAATTATGGCCTTAAATAATTATCTATTTCCAATCATTATTACCTTTCATTTTGTAATAAAACAATTGTTTTCCAACATACAAGCTTATTAAATAAAATTGTTATTACCTTTTCTTTTTGTCATAAAACAATTGATTTTCAACTTATAAACTTATTTGAAACAAAATAATACTAATTTTTTAATACTTCAAGAATTAGTAAGAGATTTAAAAAATAAATTTATTTACCAAACCGGTTTAAATAATTATGACCACTTCAAATAGTTATTACTATTTGAACAATTATCTATTTCAAATTATTATAAATAAAAAAAGGCATATATATAATAATTATGATTTAAAACGTCAGATTTTGTTTCTGAACAATTTTGGGCTTAAAAACCCTTCGCACAATTATTGCACGATTTTAATTTTTCATTGTATTTCATACTTATTTGCTTTTAGATACATTTTTAGGTGCTCTAAGAATGTTGAGAATAAATAATAATTATCAAATGATGGAATTTTTAGAAATTTCAAATATTAGTATCTTATTATTTAAAATTAAACAAATTGAAACTTAAATTAGAATAATATTCAAATAGTTATGAATATTTGAATGCATTAACATAACCATATTTATTGTTATAAATAATTTTTAATTAGCTACTTAATAAATCAAATAATATATATATTTAAGAAAATAGCTACAATTAACACAGTTATTAATTATTAATTAAAAATAAATTATAATAAAAAATAAACTATTTGTTATGTGATATAATTATATTACATAATTATATAAATTTATACGCTATCCAATAAATTTATTCATAATTAAAAATTAATATAAATCTTAGAAATTAATATTTAAATATGTTTACCAATTAATAATTATATTCTGAATAAAAGCTTTAATTTTGTCCTCAGATCTTATATCTACTATTATCTAACTTATCATAAATAAATTTAATTCAAATTGAATTATCTAATAATATATATATAACAATAATTAAAAAAGAATATTAAATTCTTAGTTATAATCTATACAGTTATAATTAATTTAATTAAATAATTTTAATTAAAACAATTGATTTTCAACTTATAAGCTTATCTGAAACAAAATAATACTAATTTTTTAATACTTCAAGAATTAGTAAAAGATTTAAAAAATAAATTGATTTACCAAACCGGTTTAAATAATTATAACCAGTTCAAATAGTTATTACTATTTGAACAATTATCTATTTCAAATTATTATAAATAAAAAAAGCCATATAGATAATAATTATGATTTAAAACATCAGACTTTGTTTCTGAACAATTCTGGGCTTAAAAACCATTCGCACAATTATTGCGCGATTTTAATTTTTCATTGTGTTTCATTTTTATTTGCTATTAGATACATTTTTAGGTGCTCTAAGGATGTTGAGAATAAATAATAATTATCCTATGATGGAATTTTTTCAAATTTCAAATGTTAGTATCTTGTTATTTAAAATTAAACAAATTGAAACTTAAATTAGAATAATATTCGAATAGTTATGAATATTTAATGCATTGACATAACTATATTTATTGTTATAAATAATTTTTAATTAGCTACTTAATAAATCAAATAATATATATATTTAACAAAATAGCTATAATTAACTCAATTATTAATTATTAATTAAAAATAAATTATAATAAAAAATAAACTATTTGTTATGTGATATAATTATATTACATAATTATATTAATTTATAATCAATCCAATAAATTTATTCATAATTAATAAATAATTAAAAATTAATATAAATCATAAAAATTAATAATTATATTATGAATAAAAGCTTTAAATTTGTCCTGAGATCTTATATCTACTATTATCCAATTTATCATAAGTAAATTTAATTATCTAATAAAATATATATAATAATCATTAAATAAGAATATTAAATTCTTAGTTATAATCTATACAATTATAATCAATTTAATTAAATAATTTTAATTATCAATTAATTTATAATTAATAAAAATTATAGCTATTTCTATAGTTTATTTATTTATTATTTATAAATATTTAATTAACTTAATTCTATTAACTTTATTAAATTAAATTATTTCTTGGTTATAATTATTTTTCTTATAAATACTTATAATTTATTATTAATTATCTGGAATTGATTTTAATTTAAAAATTTTAATTATTGATTTTTATTAATTAATAGATATCTAAAAAGATTTATTTTTTAGATCTATTATTAATTTTTAAAATATTAATAGAGTAGTATTAATTTATTCCAAACAAACTTATATGGACAAAAACATTTGTTTTACGACAAAAAAAAAAGGTCATAATTATTTGAAATAAATAATTATTCAAATAACTATAATTATTTGAGCTGGTCAGGTCAGCAAAATTATTTGTTAAATTTCTTATTAATTTTTGAAATATTAATAAATTCATTTTATTTTATTCTGAATAAGCTAGCATGAATTGAAAAAATTATTTTACGATAAAACAAAAGATCATAATGATTTAAAATAGATAATTGTTCATATAGTCTTAACTATTTAAACTGGTTCGGCAAACATATTTTATTTTTTAAATCTCTTAGTTATTAATTTTCAGAGTATTATTAGACTAGTATTATTTTATTTTGAATAAGCTTGTATGAACATGCATAATTGTTTTATGACAGAACAAAAAAGGTTTACTTTTTAAATAACTGATTTAAACTATACATTCGTTCAAATAGTGATAACTATTTAACCGGGTTCGATAAATAAATTTATTTTTTAAATTTCTTACTTACTAACTTTTGAAAGGTTAATAAATTAGTGTTATTTTATTCAGAAGCTTGTATGATAAAAAAAAATTATTATATGACCGAACAAAAGGTAATATTGATTTCAAATAGATAATTATTGAAATAGCCAGAATTATTTGAACTAATTCAGTAAACAAAATCATTTTTTAAATCACTTATTAATTTTTGATATATTAATAAATTACTATTATTTTATTTCGAATAACCTTTCGTTTGTCATAAAACAATTGTTTTAGTTCATACAAGCTTATTCAAAATAAAATAAAACTAATTTATTAATATTCCAAAAATTAATAACTAAGTGATTTAAAAAGTTAATTTTTTTATCGAATCAGTTCAAATAGTGATGTCCATTTGAATAGTTATCTATTTCAAATCGTTATGACCTTTTGTTTTTTCAGAAAATAATTGTTTCAGTATAAAAGCTTATGCAAAATAAAATAATACTACGTTATTAATATTTCAAAAATTAATAAGAGATTTAAAAAATAAATCAGCTTGCCAAATTATATCGAATAATTATGGCCTTAAATAATTATCTATTTCCAATCATTATTACCTTTCGTTTTGTCATAAAGCAATTGTTTTCCAACATACAAGCTTATTAAATAAAATTGTTATTACCTTTCTTTTTGTCATAAAACAATTGATTTTCAACTTATAAACTTATTTGAAACAAAATAATACTAATTTTTTAATACTTCAAGAATTAGTAAGAGATTTAAAAAATAAATTTATTTACCAAACCGGTTTAAATAATTATGACCACTTCAAATAGTTATTATTATTTGAACAATTATCTATTTCAAATTATTATAAATAAAAAAAGGCATATAGATAATAATTATGATTTAAAACGTTATATTTTGTTTCTGAAAAATTTTGGGCTTAAAAACCATTCGCACAATTATTGCACGATTTTAATTTTTCATTGTATTTCATACTTATTTGCTTTTAGATACATTTTTAGGTGCTCTAAGAATGTTGAGAATAAATAATAATTATCAAATGATGGAATTTTTAGAAATTTCAAATATTAGTATCTTTTTATTTAAAATTAACAAATTGAAACTTAAATTAGAATAATATTCAAATAGTTACGAATATTTGAATGCATTAACATAACCATATTTATTGTTGTAAATAATTTTTAATTAGCTACTTAATAAATCAAATAATATATATATTTAACAAAATAGCTACAATTAACACAGTTATTAATTATTAATTAAAAATAAATTATAATAAAAAATAAACTATTTGTTATGTGATATAATTATATTACATAATTATATAAATTTATAGGCTATCCAATAAATTTATTCATAATTAAAAAGTAAAATAAATCTTAAAAATTTTTGTTTCTGAACAATTTTGGGCTTAAAAACCATTCGCACAATTATTACATGATTTTAATTTTTCATTGTATTTCATACTTATTTGCTTTTAGATACATTTTTAGGTGCTCTAAGAATTTTGAGAATAAATAATAATTATTTGTTAGGTAAGCAAAATTATTTGTGAAATTTCTTATTAATTTTTGAAATATTAATAAATTCATTTTATTTTATTCTAAATAAGCTAGCATGAATTGAAAAAATTATTTTATGATAAAACAAAAGATCATAACGATTTAAAATAAATAATTGTTCATATAGTCTTAACTATTTAAACTGGTTCTGCGAACAAATTTTATTTTTTAAATCTCTTAGTTATTAATTTTCAGAGTATTATTAGACTTGTATTATTTTTATTTTGAATAAGCTTGTATCAACATGCATAAATGTTTTATGACAGAACAAAAAAGGTTTACTTTTTAAATAACTGATTTAAACTATACATTCGTTCGAATAGTCATGACTATTTAAACGGGTTCGATAAATAAATTTATTTTTTAAATTTCTTACTTACTAACTTTTGAAAGGGTAATAAATTAGTGTTATTTTATTCAAAAGCTTGTATGATAAAAAAAAAAATTATTATATGACCGAACAAAAGGTAATATTGATTTCAAATAGATAATTATTGAAATAGCCATAATTATTTGAACTAATTCAGTAAACAAAATCATTTTTTAAATCACTTATTAATTTTTGAAATATTAATAAATTACTATTATTTTATTTCGAATAAGCTTGTATGAACTGAAACAATTGTTTTATGACAAAACGAAAGATCATAATGATTTTAAATAGATAATATTCAAATAGCCATAACTATTTAAATTTGTTAAATAAACAAATTAATTTTTTTAAACTCTTGCTCATTAATTTTTGAAATATTAAGAAATTAGTATTATTTTATCTTGGATAAGCTTTTATGAACTGAAACAATTGTTTTTTTGTCGAAACAAAAGGTCATAATGATTTAAAATAAATAATTGTTCAAATAGTCACAACTATTTGAACTTGATTGGTAAACAGATTTATTTTTTCATATCCTTTGTTTATTAATATTTTGAATGTTAATAATTAAAAATTTTAAATATTTAAATTAAAATATTAAAATATTGTTATTTATTATTGATATTTATTAATAAATAAGCTATGAAATAATAATATAATTTATGAATTTTGTTAAATAATTATTAAAAATAATCATAAATATTTTAAAATGTATATTTGATATTTTATGATAAATTATCGATAATTAAAATAGATAATTATTCAGAATTCTGATATTTGAGACAAGACAAATATTAATCAACTGTTTTTATAAGCTTGTATGAACTAATAATTAATATTATAAAGTAATATTAACAAATTTAAATAGCTATGACTATTTGACCAATTGTCTATTTAAAATTGTTATGACCTTTCGTTTGTCATAAAACAATTGTTTTAGTTCATACAAGCTTATTCAAAATAAAATAAAACTAATTTATTAATATTCCAAAAATTAATAACTAAGTGATTTAAAAAGTTAATTTTTTTATCGAATCAGTTCAAATAGTCATGTCCATTTGAATAGTTATCTATTTCAAATCATTATGACCTTTTGTTTTTTCATAAAATAATTGTTTCAGTATAAAAGCTTATGCAAAATAAAATAATACTACTTTATTAATATTTCAAAAATTAATAAGAGATTTAAAAAATAAATCAGCTTGCCAAATTATATCAAATAATTATGGCCTTC
Organism: Durio zibethinus; assembly: GCF_047325235.1. Taxonomy (NCBI): domain Eukaryota; kingdom Viridiplantae; phylum Streptophyta; class Magnoliopsida; order Malvales; family Malvaceae; genus Durio; species Durio zibethinus. The sequence continues at coordinate 20,637,417 of NC_143170.1, forward strand.
AATAATTATCTATTTTCAATCATTATTACCTTTCGTTTTGTCATAAAACAATTGTTTTCCAACATATAAGCTTATTAAATAAAATTGTTATTATCTTTTCTTTTTCTCATAAAACAATTGATTTTCAACTTATAAACTTATTTGAAACAAAATAATACTAATTTTTTAATACTTCAAGAATTAGTAAGAGATTTAAAAAATAAATTTATTTACCAAACCGGTTTAAATAATTATGACCACTTCAAATAGTTATTACTATTTCAACAATTATATGTTTCAAATTATTATAAATAAAAAAAGGCATATAGATAATAATTATGATTTAAAACGTCAGATTTTATTTCTGAATAATTTTGGGCTTAAAAACCATTCGCACAATTATTGCACGATTTTAATTTTTCATTGTATTTTATACTTATTTGCTTTTAGATACATTTTTAGGTGCTCTAAGAATGTTGAGAATAAATAATAATTATCCAATGAGGGAATTTTTAGAAATTTCAAATATTAGTATCTTATTATTTAAAATTAAACAAATTGAAACTTAAATTAGAATAATATTCAAATAGTTATGAATATTTGAATGCATTAACATAACCATATTTATTGTTATAAATAATTTTTACTTAGCTACTTAATAAATCAAATAATATATATATTTAACAAAATAGCTAAAATTAATACAGTTATTAATTATTAATTAAAAATAAATTATAATAAAAAATAAACTATTTGTTATGTGATATAATTATATTACATAATTATATAAATTTATACGCTATCCAATAAATTTATTCATAATTAAAAATTAATATAAATCTTAAAAATTAATATTTAAATATGTTTACCAATTAATAATTATATTTTGAATAAAAGCTTTAAATTTGTCCTGAGATCTTATATCTACTATTATCTAATTTATCATAAATAAATTTAATTCAAATTGAATTATCTAATAAAATATATATAACAATAATTAAATAAGAATATTAAATTCTTAGTTATAATCTATACAGTTATAATTAATTTAATTAAATAATTTTAATTAAAACAATTGATTTTCAACTTATAAGCTTATTTGAAACAAAATAATACTAATTTTTTAATACTTCAAGAATTAGTAAAAGATTTAAAAAATAAATTGATTTACCAAACCGGTTTAAATAATTATAACCAGTTCAAATAGTTATTACTATTTGAACAATTATCTATTTCAAATTATTATAAATAAAAAAAGCCATATAGATAATAATTATGATTTAAAACATCAGACTTTGTTTCTGAACAATTCTGGGCTTAAAAACCATTCGCACAATTATTGCACGATTTTAATTTTTCATTGTGTTTGATACTTATTTGCTTTTAGATACATTTTTAGGTGCTATAAGGATGTTGAGAATAAATAATAATTATCCAATTATGGAATTTTTTGAAATTTCGAATATTAGTATCTTGTTAATTAAAATTAAACAAATTGAAACTTAAATTAAAATAATATTCAAATAGTTATGAATATTTAATGCATTGACATAACTATATTTATTGTTATAAATAATTTTTAATTAGCTACTTAATAAATCAAATAATATATATTTAACAAAATAACTACAATTAACACAATTATTAATTATTAATTAAAAATAAATTATAATAAAAAATAAACTATTTGTTATGTGATATAATTATATTACGTAATTATATAAATTTATAAGCAATCCAATAAATTTATTCATAATTAATAAATAAATAAAAATTAATAATTATATTATGAATAAAAGCTTTAAATTTATCCTAAGATCTTATATCTACTATTATCTAATTTATCACAAATAAATTTAATAATCTAATAAAATATATATAATAATAATTAAATAAGAATATTAAATTCTTAGTTATAATCTATACAGTTATAATTAATTTAATTAAATAATTTTAATTATCAATTAATTTAGAATTAATAAAAACTATAGCTATTTCTATAGTTTATTTATTTACTATTTATAAATATTTAATTAACTCGATTCTATTATCTTTAATAAATTAAATTATTTTTTGGTTGTAATTATTATTATTATAAATACTTATAATTTATTATTAATTATCTGGAATTGATTTTAAATTAAATATTTTAATTATCGATTTTTATTAATTAATAGATATCTAAAAAGATTTATTTTTTAGATCTATTATTAATTTTTATAATATTAATAGAGTAGTTTTAATTTATTCCAAACAAACTTATATGGACAAAAACGTTTGTTTTACGACAAAAAAAAAGGTCATAATTATTTGAAATAAATAATTATTCAAATAATTGTAATTATTTGAACTAGTTAGGTAAGCAAAATTATTTGTTATATTTCTTATTAATTTTTGAAATATTAATAAATTCATTTTATTTTATTCTGAATAAGCTAGCATGAATTGAAAAAATTATTTTACGATAAAACAAAAGATAATAACGATTTGAAATAGATAATTGTTCATATAGTCTTAACTATTTAAACTGGTTCAGCAAACATATTTTATTTTTTAAATCTCTTAGTTATTAATTTTCAGAGTATTATTAGACTAGTATTATTTTATTTCGAATAAGCTTGTATGAACATGAATAATTGTTTTATGACAGAACAAAAAAGGTTTACTTGTTAAATAATTGATTTAAACTATACATTTGCTCGAATAGTCATAACTATTTAAATGGGTTCGATAAATAAATTTATTTTTTAAATTTCTTACTTACTAACTTTTGAAAGGTTAATAAATTAGTGTTATTTTATTCAGAAGCTTGTATGATAAAAAAAAATTATTATATGACCGAACAAAAGGTAATATTGATTTCAAATAGATAATTATTGAAATAGCCATAATTATTTGAACTAATTCAGTAAACAAAATCATTTTTTAAATCACTTGTTAATTTTTGAAATATTAATAAATTACAATTATTTTATTTCGAATAAGCTTGTATGAACTGAATCAGTTGTTTTATGACAAAACAAAAGATCATAATAATTTTAAATAGATAATATTCAAATAGCCCTAACTATTTAAATTTGTTAAATAAACAAATTAATTTTTTTAAACTCTTGCTCATTAATTTTTGAAATATTAAGAAATTAGTATTATTTTATCTTGGATAAGCTTTTATGAACTGAAACAATTGTTTTTTTGTCAAAACAAAAGGTCATAATGATTTTAAATAAATAATTGTTCAAATAGTCACAACTATTTGAACTTGATTGGTAAACAGATTTATTTTTTCATATCCTTTGTTTATTAATATTTTGAATGTTAATAATTAAAAGTTTTAAATATTTAAATTAAAATACTAAAATATTATTAGTTATTTATTGATATTTATTAATAAATAAGCTATGAAATAATAATATAATTTATGAATTTCGTTAAATAATTATTAAAAATAATCATAAATATTTTAAAATGTATATTTGATATTTTATGATAAATTATCGATAATTAAAATAGATAATTATTCAAAAATCCGATATTTGAGACAAGACAAATATTAATCAACTGTTTTATAAGCTTGTATGAACTAATAATTAATATTATAAACTAATATTAACAAATTTAAATAGCTATGACTGTTTGACCAATTGTCTATTTAAAATTGTTGTGACCTTTCGCTTGTCATAAAACAATTGTTTTAGTTCATACAAGCTTATTCAAAATAAAATAAAACTAATTTATTAATATTCCAAAAATTAATAACTAAGTGATTTAAAAAGTTAATTTTTTTATCGAATCAATTCAAATAGTGATGTCCATTTGAATAGTTATTTATTTCAAATCGTTATGAGCTTTTGCTTTTTCATAAAATAATTGTTTCAATATAAAAGATTATGAAAAATAAAATAATACTACTTTATTAATATTTCAAAAATTAATAAGAGATTTAAAAAATAAAACAACTTGCCAAATTATATCAAATAATTATGGCCTTGAATAATTATCTATTTCCAATCCTTATAACCTTTCATTTTGTCATAAAACAATTGTTTTCCAACATACAAGCTTATTAAATAAAATTGTTATTACCTTTTCTTTTTGTCATAAAACAATTGATTTTTAACTTATAAACTTATTTGAAACAAAATAATACTAATTTTTTAATACTTCAAGAATTAGTAAGAGATTTAAAAAATAAATTTATTTACCAAACCGGTTTAAATAATTATGACCACCTAAAATAGTTATTACTATTTGAACAATTATAAATAAAAAAAGGCATATAGATAATAATTATGATTTAAAACGTCAAATTTTGTTTCTGAACAATTTTGGGCTTAAAAACCATTCGCACAATTATGGCACGATTTTAATTTTTCACTGTATTTCATACTTATTTGCTTTTAGATACATTTTTAGGTGCTCTAAGAATGTTGAGAATAAATAATAATTATCCAATGATGGAATTTTTAGAAATTTCAAATATTAGTATCTTATTATTTAAAATTAAACAAATTGATACTTAAATTAGAATAATATTCAAATAGTTATGAATATTTGAATGCATTAACATAACCATATTTATTGTTATAAATAATTTTTAATTAGCTACTTAATAAATCAAATAATATATATTTAACAAAATAGCTACAATTAACATAGTTATTAATTATTAATAAAAAATAAACTATTTGTTATGTGATATAATTATATTACATAATTATATAAATTTATATGCTATCCAATAAATTTTTTCATAATTAAAAATTAATATAAATCTTAAAAATTAATATTTAAATATGTTTACCAATTAATAATTATATTCTGAATAAAAGCTTTAATTTTGTCCTGAGATCTTATATCTACTATTATCTAATTTATCATAAATAAGTTTAATTCAAATTGAATTATCTAGTAAAATATATATAACAATAATTAAATAAGAATATTAAATTCTTAGTTATAATCTATACAGTTATAATTAATTTAATTAAATAATTTTAATTAAAACAATTGATTTTCAACTTATAAGCTTATTTGAAACAAAATAATACTAATTTTTTAATACTTCAAGAATAAGTAAAAGATTTAAAAAATAAATTGATTTACTAAACCGGTTTAAATAATTATAACCAGTTCAAATACTTATTACTATTTGAACAATTATCTATTTCAAATTATTATAAATAAAAAAAGCCATATAGATAATAATTATGATTTAAAACATCAGACTTTGTTTCTGAACAATTCTGGGCTTAAAAACCATTCGCACGATTATTGCACGATTTTAATTTTTTATTGTGTTTCTTGCTTATTTGCTTTTAGATACATTTTTAGGTGCTCTAAGAATGTTGAGAATAAATAATAATTATCCAATGATGGAATTTTTTGAAATTTCAAATATTAGTATCTTGTTATTTAAAATTAAACAAATTGAAACTTAAATTAGAATAATATTCAAATAGTTATGAATATTTAATGCATTGACATAACTATATTTGTTGTTATAAATAATTTTTAATTAGCTACTTAATAAATCAAATAATATATATATTTAACAAAATAGCTACAATTAACACAATTATTAATTATTAATTAAAAATAAATTATAATAAAAAATAAATTATTTGTTATGTGATATAATTATATTACGTAATTATATAAATTTATAAGCAATCCAATAAATTTATTCATAATTAATAAATAATTAAAAATTAATATAAATCATAAAAATTAATAATTATATTATGAATAAAAGCTTTAAATTTGTCCCGAGATCTTATATCTACTATTATCTAATTTATCATAAATAAATTTAATTATCTAATAAAATATATATAATAATAATTAAATAAGAATATTAAATTCTTTGTTATAATCTATACAGTTATAATTAATTTAATTAAATACTTTTAATTATCAATTAATTTATAATTAATAAAAACTATAGCTATTTCTATAGTTTATTTATTTACTATTTATAAATATTTAATTAACTTAATTCTATTAACTTTAATAAATTAAATTATTTCTTGGTTATAATTATTATTATTATAAATACTTATAATTTATTATTTATTATCTTGAATTGATTTTAATTTAAATATTTTAATTATTGATTTTTATTAATTTTTAAAATATTAATAGAGTAGTATTAATTTATTCCAAACAAACTTATATGGACAAAAACATTTGTTTTACGACAAAAAAAAAGGTCATAATTATTTGAAATAAATAATTATTCAGATAATTATAATTATTTGAACTGGTTAGGTAAGCAAAATTATTTGTTAAATTTCTTATTAATTTTTGAAATATTAATAAATTCATTTTATTTTATTCTGAATAAGCTAGCATGAATTGAAAAAATTATTTTACGATAAAACAAAAGATCATAACGATTTAAAATAGATAATTGTTCATATAGTCTTAACTATTTAAACTGGTTCGACAAACATATTTTATTTTTTAAATCTCTTAGTTATTAATTTTCAGAGTATTATTAGATTAGTATTATTTTATTTCGAATAAGCTTGTATGAACATGCATAATTGTTTTATGACAGAACAAAAAAGGTTTACTTTTTAAATAACCAATTTAAACTATACATTCGTTCGAATAGTCATAACTATTTAAACGGGTTCGATAAATAAATTTATTTTTTAAATTTCTTACTTACTAACTTTTGAAAGGTTAATAAATTAGTGTTATTTTATTCAGAAGCTTGTATGATAAAAAAACAATTATTATATGACCGAACAAAAGATAATATTGATTTCAAATAGATAATTATTGAAATAGCTATAATTATTTGAACTAATTCAGTAAACAAAATCATTTTTTAAATCACTTATTAATTTTTAAAATATTAATAAATTACTATTATTTTATTTCGAATAAGCTTGTATGAACTAAAACAATTGTTTTATGACAAAACAAAAGATCATAATGATTTTAAATAGATAATATTCAAATAGCCATAACTATTTAAATTTGTTAAATAAACAAATTAATTTTTTTAAACTCTTGCTCATTAATTTTTGAAATATTAAGAAATTAGTATTATTTTATCTTGGATTAGCTTTTATGAACTGAAACAATTGTTTTTTTGTCAAAACAAAAGGTCATAATGATTTTAAATAAATAATTGTTCAAATAGTCACAACTATTTGAACTTGATTGGTAAACAGATTTATTTTTTCATATCCTTTGTTTATTAATAATTTGAATGTTAATACTTAAAAGTTTTAAATATTTAAATTAAAATATTAAAATATTATTAGTTAATTATTGATATTTATTAATAAATAAGATATGAAATAATAATATAATTTATGAATTTCGTTAAATAATTATTAAAAATAATCATAAATATTTCAAAATGTATATTTGTTATTTTATGATAAATTATCAATAATTAAAATAGATAATTATTCAGAAATTCGATATTTGAGACAAGACAAATATTAATCAACTGCTTTATAAGCTTGTATGAACTAATAATTAATATTATAAAGTAATATTAACAAATTTAAATAGCTATGACTATTTGACCAATTGTCTATTTAAAATTGTTATGACCTTTCGTTTGTCATAAAACAATTGTTTTAGTTCATACAAGCTTATTCAAAATAAAATAAAACTAATTTATTAGTATTTCAAAAATTAATAACTAAGTGATTTAAAAAGTTAATTTTTTTATCGAATCAGATCAAATAGTCATGTCCATTTGAATAGTTATCTATTTCAAATCGTTATGACCTTTTGTTTTTTCATAAAATAATTGTTTCAGTATAAAAGCTTATGCAAAATAAAATAATACTACTTTATTAATATTTCAAAAATTAATAAGAGATTTAAAAAATAAAATAGCTTGCCAAATTATATCAAATAATTATGGCCTTGAATAATTATCTATTTCCAATCATTATTACCTTTCGTTTTGTCATAAAACAATTGTTTTCCAACATACAAGCTTATTAAATAAAATTGTTATTACCTTTCTTTTTGTCATAAAACAATTGATTTTCAACTTATAAACTTATTTGAAACAAAATAATACTAATTTTTTAGTACTTCAAGAATTAGTAAGAGATTTAAAAAATAAATTTATTTACCAAACCGGTTTAAATAATTATGACCACTTCAAATAGTTATTACTATTTGAACAATTATCTATTTCAAATTATTATAAATAAAAAATGGCATATAGATAATAATTATGATTTAAAACGTCAGATTTTGTTTCTGAACAATTTTGGGCTTAAAAACCATTCGCACAATTATTGCATGATTTTAAATTTTCATTGTATTTCATACTTATTTGCTTTTAGATACATTTTTAGGTGCTCTAAGAATGTTGAGAATAAATAATAATTATCCAACGATAGAATTTTTAGAAATTTCAAATATTAGTATCTTATTATTTAAAATTAAACAAATTGAAACTTAAATTAGAATAATATTCAAATAGTTATGAATATTTGAATGCATTAACATAACCATATTTATTGTTATAAATAATTTTTAATTAGCTACTTAATAAATCAAATAATATATATATTTAACAAAATAGCTACAATTAACACAATTATTAATTATTAATTAAAAATAAATTATAATAAAAAATAAACTATTTGTTATGTGATATAATTATATTACATAATTATATAAATTTATATGCTATCTAATAAATTTATTCATAATTAAAAATTAATATAAATCTTAAAAATTAATATTTAAATATGTTTACCAATTAATAATTATATTCTGAATAAAAGCTTTAATTTTGTCCTGAGATCTTATATCTACTATTAACTAATTTATCATAAATAAATTTAATTCAAATTTAATTATCGAATAAAATATATATAACAATAATTAAATAAGAATATTAAATTCTTAGTTATAATCTATACAATTATAATTAATTTAATTAAATAATTTTAATTAAAACAATTGATTTTCAACTTATAAGCTTATTTAAAAAAAATAATACTAATTTTTTAATAATTCAAGAATTAGTAAAAGACTTAAAAAATAAATTGATTTACCAAACCGGTTTAAATAATTATAACCAGTTCAAATAGTTATTACTATTTGAACAATTATCTATTTCAAATTATTATAAATAAAAAAAGACATATAGATAATAATTATGATTTAAAACATCATACTTTGTTTCTGAACAATTATGGGCTTAAAAAATCATTCGCACAATTATTACACGATTTTAATTTTTCATTGTGTTTCATACTTATTTGCTTTTAGATACATTTTTAGGTGTTCTAAGGATGTTGAGAATAAATAATAATTATCCAATGATGAAATTTTTTGAAATTTCAAATATTAGTATCTTGTTATTTAAAATTAAACAAATTGAAACTTAAATTAGAATAATATTCAAATAGTTATGAATATTTTATGCATTGACATAACTATATTTATTGTTATAAATAATTTTTAATTAGCTACTTAATAAATCAAATAATATATATATTTAACAAAATAGCTACAATCAACACAGTTATTAATTATTAATTAAAAATAAGTTATAATAAAAAATAAACTATTTGTTATGTGATATAATTATATTACATAATTATATAAATTTATACGCTATCCAATAAATTTATTCATAATTAAAAATTAATATAAATCTTAAAAATTAATATTTAAATATGTTTACCAATTAGTAATTATATTTTGAATAAAAGCTTTAAATTTGTCCTGAGATCTTATATCTACTATTATCTAATTTATCATAAATAAATTTAATTCAAATTGAATTATCTAATAAAATATATATAACAATAATTAAATAAGAATATTAAATTCTCAGTTATAATCTATACAGTTATAATTAATTTAATTAAAACAATTGATTTTCAACTTATAAGCTTATTTGAAGCAAAATAATACTAATTTTTTAATACTTCAAGAATTAGTAAAAGTTTTAAAAAAATAAATTGATTTAGCAAACCAGTTTAAATAATTATAACCAGTTCAAATAGTTATTACTATTTGAACAATTATCTATTTCAAATTATTATAAATAAAAAAAGCCATATAGATAATAATTATGATTTAAAACATCAGACTTTGTTTCTGAATAATTCTGGGCTTAAAAACCATTCGCACAATTATTGCGCGATTTTAATTTTTCATTGTGTTTCATTCTTATTTGCTATTAGATACATTTTTAGGTGCTCTAAGGATGTTGAGAATAAATAATAATTATCTAATGATGGAATTTTTTGAAATTTCAAATGTTAGTATCTTGTTATTTAAAATTAAACAAATTGAAACTTAAATTAGAATAATATTCAAATAGTTATGAATATTTAATGCATTGACATAACTATATTTATTGTTATAAATAATTTTTAATTAGCTACTTAATAAATCAAATAATATATATATTTAACAAAATAGCTACAATTAACACAATTATTAATTATTAATTAAAAATAAATTATAATAAAAAATAAACTATTTGTTATGTGATATAATTATATTACATAATTATATAAATTTATAAGCAATCAAATAAATTTATTCATAATTAATAAATAATTAAAAATTAATATAAATCATAAAAATTAATAATTATATTATGAATAAAAGCTTTAAATTTGTCCTGAGATCTTATATCTACTATTATCCAATTTATTATTAATAAATTTAATTATCTAATGAAATATATATAATAATAATTAAATAAGAATATTAAATTCTTAGTTATAATATATACAATTATAATCAATTTAATTAAATAATTTTAATTATTAATTAATTTATAATTAATAAAAACTATAGCTATTTCTATAGTTTATTTATTTATTATTTATAAATATTTAATTAACTTAATTCTATTAACTTTATTAAATTAAATTATTTCTTGGGTATAAGTATTATTCTTATAAATACTTATAATTTATTATTAATTATCTGGAATTGATTTTAATTTAAAAATTTTAATTATTGATTTTTATTAATTAATAGATATCTAAAAAGATTTATTTTTTAGATCTATTATTAATTTTTAAAATATTAATAGAGTAGTATTAATTTATTCCAAACAAACTTATATGGTCAAAAACATTTGTTTTACGACAAAAAAAAGGTCATAATTATTTGAAATAAATAATTATTCAAATAATTATAATTATTTGAACTGGTTAGGTAAGCAAAATTATTTGTTAAATTTCTTATTAATTTTTGAAATATTAATAAATTCATTTTATTTTATTATGAATAAGCTAGCATGAATTGAAAAAATTATTTTACGATAAAACAAAAGATCATAACGATTTAAAATAGATAATTGTTCATATAGTCTTAACTATTTAAACTGGTTCAGCAAACATATTTTATTTTTTAAATCTCTTAGTTATTAATTTTCAGAGTATTATTAGACTAGTATTATTTTATTTCGAATATGCTTGTATGAACATGCGTAATTGTTTTATGACAGAACAAAAAAGGTTTACTTTTTAAATAACTGATTTAAACTATACATTCGTTCGAATAGTTATGACTATTTAAACGGGTTCGATAAATAAATTTATTTTTTAAATTTCTTACTTACTAACTTTTGAAAGGTTAATAAATTAGTGTTATTTTATTTAGAAGCTTGTATGATAAAAAAACAATTATTATATGACCGAACAAAAGGTAATATTGATTTCAAATAGATAATTATTGAAATAGCCATAATTATTTGAACTAATTCAGTAAACAAAATCATTTTTTAAATCACTTATTAATTTTTGAAATATTAATAAATTACTATTATTTTATTTCGAATAAGCTTGTATGAACTGAAACAATTGTTTTATGACAAAACGAAAGATCATAATGATTTTAAATAAATAATATTCAAATAGCCATAACTATTTAAATTTGTTAAATAAACAAATTAATTTTTTTAAACTCTTGCTCATTAATTTTTGAAATACTAAGAAATTAGTATTATTTTATCTTGGATAAGCTTTTATGAACTGAAACAATTGTTTTTTTGTCAAAACAAAAGGTCATAATGATTTTAAATAAATAATTGTTCAAATAGTCACAACTATTTGAACTTGATTGGTAAACAGATTTATTTTTTCATATCCTTTGTTTATTAATATTTTGAATGTTAATAATTAAAAATTTTCAATATTTAAATTAAAATATTAAAATATTATTAGTTAATTATTGATATTTATTAATAAATAAGCTATGAAATAATAATATAATTTATGAATTTTGTTAAATAATTATTAAAAATAATCATAAATATTTTAAAATGTATATTTGATATTTTATGATAAATTATCAATAATTAAAATAGATAATTATTCAGAAATCCGATATTTGAGACAAGGCAAATATTAATCAACTGTTTTGTAAGCTTGTATGAACTAATAATTAATATTATAAACTAATATTAACAAATTTAAATAGCGACCAATTGTCTATTTAAAATTGTTATTACCTTTCGTTTGTCATAAAACAATTGTTTTAGTTCATACAAGCTTATTCAAAATAAAATAAAACTAATTTATTAATATTCCAAAAATTAATAACTAAGTGATTTAAAAAGTTAATTTTTTTATCGAATCAGTTCAAATAGTTATATCCATTTGAATAGTTATCTATTTCAAATCGTTATGACGTTTTGTTTTTTCATAAAATAATTGTTTCAGTATAAAAGCTTATGCAAAATAAAATAATACTACTTTATTAATATTTTAAAAATTAATAAGAGATTTAAAAAATAAATCAGCTTACAAAATTATATCAAATAATTATGGCTTTAAATAATTATCTATTTCCAATCATTATTACCTTTCGTTTTGTTATAAAACAATTGTTTTCCAACATACAAGCTTATCAAATAAAATTCTTATTACCTTTCCTTTTGTCATAAAACAATTGATTTTCAACTTATAAACTTATTTGAAACAAAATAATACTAATTTTTTAATACTTCAAGAATTAGTAAGAGATTTAAAAAATAAATTTATTCACCAAACCGGTTTAAATAATTATGATTACTTCAAATAGTTATTACTATTTGAACAATTATCTATTTCAAATTATTATAAATAAAAAAAGGCATATAGATAATAATTATGATTTAAAACGTCAGATTTTGTTTCTGAACAATTTTGGGCTTAAAAACCATTCGCACAATTATTGCACGATTTTAATTTTTCATTGTATTTCATACTTATTTGCTTTTAGATACATTTTTAGGTGCTCCAAGAATGTTGAGAATAAATAATAATTATCAAATGATGGAATTTTTAGAAATTTCAAATATTAGTATCTTTTTATTTAAAATTAAACAAATTGAAACTTAAATTAGAATAATATTCAAATAGTTATGAATATTTAATGCATTGACATAACTATATTTATTGTTATAAATAATTTTTAATTAGCTACTTAATAAATCAAATAATATATATATTTAACAAAATGGCTACAATCAACACAATTATTAATTATTAATTAAAAATAAATTATAATAAAAAATAAACTATTTGTTATGTGATATAATTATATTACATAATTATATAAATTTATAAGCAATCCAATAAATTTATTCATAATTAATAAATAATTAAAAATTAATTATTATATTATTAATAAAGACTTTAAATTTGTCCTGAGATCTTATATCTACTATTATCTAATTTATCATAAATAAATTTAATTATCTAATAAAATATATATAATAATAATTAAATAAGAATATTAAATTCTTAGTTATAATCTATACAATTATAATTAATTTAATTAAATAATTTTAATTATCAATTAATTTATAATTAATAAAAACTGTAGCTATTTCTATAGTTTATTTATTTACTATTTATAAATATTTAATTAACTTAATTCTATTAACTTTAATAAATTAAATTATTTCTTGGTTATAATTATTATTATTATAAATACTTATAATTTATTATTAATTATCTGGAATTGATTTTAATTTAAATATTTTAATTATTGATTTTTATTAATTAATAGATATCTAAAAAGATTTATTTTTTAGATCTATTATTAATTTTTAAAATATTAATAGAGTAGTATTAATTTATTCCAAACAAACTTATATGGACAAAAACATTTGTTTTACGACAAAAAAAAAAGGTCATAATTATTTGAAATAAATAATTATTCAAATAATTATAATTATTTGAACTGGTTAGGTAAGCAAAATTATTTGTTAAATTTCTTATTAATTTTTGAAATATTAATAAATTCATTTTATTTTATTCTGAATAAGCTAGCATGAATTGAAAAAATTATTTTACGATAAATCAAAAGATCATAACAATTTAAAATAGATAATTGTTCATATAGTCTTAACTATTTAAACTGGTTCAGCAAACATTTTTTATTTTTTAAATCTCTTAGTTATTAATTTTCAGAGTATTATTAGACTAGTATTATTTTATTTTGAATAAGCTTGTATGAACATGCATAATTGTTTTATGACCGAAGAAAAAAGGTTTACTTTTTAAATAACTAATTTAAACTATACATTCGTTCAAATAGTCATAACTATTTAAACGGGTTTGATAAATAAATTTATTTTTTAAATTTCTTACTTACTAACTTTTGAAAGGTTAATAAATTAGTGTTATTTTATTCAGAAGCTTGTATGATAAAAAAACAATTATTATATGACCGAACAAAAGGTAATATTGATTTCAAATAGATAATTATTGAAATAGCCATAATTATTTGAACTAATTCAGTAAACAAAATCATTTTTTAAATCACTTATTAATTTTTGAAATATTAATAAATTACTATTATTTTATTTCGAATAAGCTTGTATGAACTGAAACAATTGTTTTATGACAAAACAAAAGATCATAATGATTTTAAATAAATAATATTCAAATAGCCATAACTATTTAAATTTGTTAAATAAACAAATTAATTTTTTTAAACTCTTGCTCATTAATTTTTGAAATATCAAGAAATTAGTATTATTTTATCTTGGATAAGCTTTTATGAACTGAAACAATTGTTTTTTTGTCGAAACAAAAGGTCATAATGATTTTAAATAAATAATTGTTCAAATAGTCACAACTATTTGAACATGATTGGTAAACAGATTTATTTTTTCATATCCTTTGTTTATTAATATTTTGAATGTTAATAATTAAAAATTTTAAATATTTAAATTAAAATACTAAAATATTATTAGTTAATTATTGATATTTATTAATAAATAAGCTATGAAATAATAATATAATTTATGAATTTTGTTAAATAATTATTAAAAATAATCATAAATATTTTAAAATGTATATTTGATATTTTATGATAAATTATCAATAATTAAAATAGATAATTATTCAGAAATCCGATATTTGAGACAAGACAAATATTAATCAACTGTTTTGTAAGCTTGTATGAACTAATAATTAATATTATAAACTAATATTAACAAATTTAAATAGCGACCAATTGTCTATTTAAAATTGTTATGACCTTTCGTTTGTCATAAAATAATTGTTTCAGTATAAAAGCTTATGCAAAATAAAATAATACTACTTTATTAATATTTCAAAAATTAATAAGAGATTTAAAAAATAAATCAGCTTGCAAAATTATATCAAATAATTATGGCCTTGAATAATTATCTATTTCCAATCATTATTACCTTTCGTTTTGTTATAAAACAATTGTTTTCCAACATACAAGCTTATCAAATAAAATTATTATTCCCTTTCTTTTTGTCATAAAACAATTGATTTTCAACTTATAAACTTATTTGAAACAAAATAATACTAATTTTTTAATACTTCAAGAATTAGTAAGAGATTTAAAAAATAAATTTATTTACCAAACCGGTTTAAATAATTATGACCACTTCAAATAGTTATTACTATTTGAACAATTATCTATTTCAAATTATTATAAATAAAAAAAGGCATATAGATAAGAATTATGATTTAAAACGTTAGATTTTGTTTCTAAACAATTTTGGGCTTAAAAACCATTCGCACAATTATTGCACGATTTTAATTTTTCATTGTATTTCATACTTATTTGCTTTTAGATACATTTTTAGGTGCTCTAAGAATGTTAAGAATAAATAATAATTATCTAATGATGGAATTTTTAGAAATTTCAAATATTAGTATCTTATTATTTAAAATTAAACAAATTGAAACTTAAATTAGAATAATATTTAAATAGTTATGAATATTTGAATGCATTAACATAGCCATATTTATTGTTATAAATAATTTTTAATTAGCTACTTAATAAATCAAATAATATATATTTAACAAAATAGCAACAATTAACACAGTTATTAATTATTAATTAAAAATAAATTATAATAAAAAATAAACTATTTGTTATGTGATATAATTATATTACATAATTATATAAATTTATACGCTATCCAATAAATTTATTCATAATTAAAAATTAATATAAATTTTAAAAATTAATATTTAAATATGTTTACCAATTAATAATTATATTATGAATAAAAGCTTTAATTTTGTCCTGAGATCTTATATCTACTATTATCTAATTTATCATAAATAAATTTAATTCAAATTGAATTATCTAATAAAATATATATAACAATAATTAAATAAGAATATTAAATTCTTAGTTATAATCTATACAGTTATAATTAATTTAATTAAATAATTTTAATTAAAACAATTGATTTTCAACTTATAAGCTTATTTGAAACAAAATAATACTAATTTTTTAATACTTCAAGAATAAGTAAAAGATTTAAAAAATAAATTGATTTACCAAATCGGTTTAAATAATTATAACCAATTCAAATAGTTATTACTATTTGAACAATTATCTATTTCAAATTATTATAAAAAAAAAAATCCATATAGATAATAATTATGATTTAAAACATCAGACTTTGTTTCTGAACAATTCTGGGCTTAAAAACCATTCGCACAATTATTGCGCGATTTTAATTTTTCATTGTGTTTCATGCTTATTTGCTTTTAGATACATTTTTAGGTGCTCTAAGGATGTTGAGAATAATAATAATTATCAATGATGGAATTTTTTGAAATTTCAAATATTAGTATCTTATTATTTAAAATTAAACAAATTGAAACTTAAATTACAATGATATTCAAATAGTTATGAATATTTAATGCATTGACATAACTATATTTATTGTTATAAATAATTTTTAATTAGCTACTTAATAAATCAAATAATATATATATATATATATTTAACAAAATAGCTACAATTAACACAATTATTAATTATTAATTAAAAATAAATTATAATAAAAAATAAACTATTTGTTATGTGATATAATTATATTACGTAATTATATAAATTTATAAGCAATCCAATAAATTTATTCATAATTAATAAATAATTAAAAATTAATATAAATCATAAAAATTAATAATTATATTATGAATAAAAGCTTTAAATTTTTCCCGAGATCTTATATCTACTATTATCTAATTTATCATAAATAAATTTAATTATCTAATAAAATATATATAATAATAATTAAATAAGAATATTAAATTCTTAGTTATAATCTATACAGTTATAATTAATTTAATTAAATAATTTTAATTATCAATTAATTTATAATTAATAAAAACTATAGCTATTTCTATAGTTTATTTATTTACTATTTATAAATATTTAATTAACTTAATTCTATTAACTTTAATAAATTAAGTTATTTCTTGGTTATAATTATTATTATTATAAATACTTATAATTTATTATTAATTATCTTGAATTGATTTTAATTTAAATATTTTAATTATTGATTTTTATTAATTAATAGATATCTAAAAAGATTTATTTTCTAGATCTATTATTAATTTTTAAAATATTAATAGAGTAGTATTAATTTATTCCAAACAAACTTATATGGACAAAAACATTTGTTTTACGACAAAAAAAAAGGTTATAATTATATGAAATAAATAATTATTCAAATAATTATAATTATTTGAACTGGTTGGTAAGCAAAATTATTTGTTAAATTTCTTATTAATTTTTGAAATAGTAATAAATTCATTTTATTTTATTCTGAATAAGCTAGCATGAATTGAAAAAATCATTTTACGATAAAACAAAAGATCATAACGATTTAAAATAGATAATTATTCATATAGTCTTAACTATTTAAACTGGTTCAGCCAACATATTTTATTTTTTAAATCTCTTAGTTATTAATTTTCAGAGTATTATTAGACTAGTATTATTTTATTTCGAATAAGCTTGTATGAACATGCATAATTGTTTTATGACAGAACAAAAAAGGTTTACTTTTTAAATAAACGATTTAAACTATACATTCGTTCGAATAGTCATAACTATTTAAACGGGTTCGATAAATAAATTTATTTTTTAAATTTCTTACTTACTAACTTTTGAAAGTTTAATAAATTTGTGTTATTTTATTCAGAAGCTTTTATGATAAAAAAACAATTATTATATGACCGAACAAAAGGTAATATTGATTTCAAATAGATAATTATTGAAATAGCCATAATTATTTGAACTAATTCAGTAAACAAAATCATTTTTTAAATCACTTATTAATTTTTGAAATATTAATAAATTACTATTATTTTATTTCGAATAAGCTTGTATGAACTGAAACAATTGTTTTATGACAAAACAAAAGATCATAATGATTTTAAATAGATAATATTCAAATAGCCATAACTATTTAAATTTGTTAAATAAACAAATTAATTTTTTTAAACTCTTGCTCATTAATTTTTGAAATATTAAGAAATTAGTATTATTTTATCTTGGATAAGCTTTTATGAACCGAAACAACTGTTTTTTTGTCAAAACAAAAGGTCATATTGATTTTAAATAAATAATTGTTCAAATAGTCACAACTATTTGAACTTGATTAGTAAACAGATTTATTTTTTCATATCCTTTGTTTATTAACATTTTGAATGTTAATAATTAAAAGTTTTAAATATTTAAATTAAAATATTAAAATATTATTAGTTAATTATTGATATTTATTAATGAATAAGCTATGAAATAATAATATAATTTATGAATTTTGTTAAATAATTATTAAAAATAATCATAAATATTTTAAAATGTATATTCAATATTTTATGATAAATTATCGATAATTAAAATAGATAATTATTCAGAGATCCGATATTTGAGACAAGACAAATATTAATCAACTGTTTTATAAGCTTGTATGAACTAATAATTAATATTATAAACTAATATTAACAAATTTAAATAGCTATGACTATTTGACCAATTGTCTATTTAAAATTGTTATGACCTTTCGTTTGTCATAAAACAATTGTTTTAGTTCATACAAGCTTATTCAAAATAAAATAAAACTAATTTGTTAATATTCCAAAAATTAATAACAAAGTGATTTAAAAAGTTAATTTTTTTATCGAATCAGTTCAAATAGTCATGTCCATTTGAATAGTTATCTACTTCAAATCGTTATGACCTTTTGTTTTTTTCATAAAATAATTGTTTCAGTATAAAAGCTTATGCAAAATAAAATAATACTACTTTATTAATTTTTCAAAAATTAATAAGAGATTTAAAAAATAAATCAGCTTGCCAAATTATATCAAATAATTATAGCCTTCAATAATTATCTATTTCCAATTATTATTACCTTTCGTTTTGTCATAAAACAATTGTTTTCCAACATATAAGCTTGTTAAATAAAATTGTTCTTACCTTTCTTTTTGTCATAAAACAATTGATTTTCAACTTATAAGCTTATTTGAAACAAAATAATACTAATTTTTTAATACTTAAAAAATAAGTAAAAGATTTAAAAAATAAATTGATTTACCAAACCGGTTTAAATAATTATAACCAGTTCAAATAGTTATTACTATTTGAACAATTATCTATTTAAAATTATTATAAATAAAAAATGCCATATAGATAATAATTATGATTTAAAACATCAGACTTTGTTTCTGAACAATTCTGGGCTTAAAACCCATTCGCACAATTATTGCGCGATTTTAATTTTTCATTGTGTTTCATACTTATTTGCTTTTAGATACATTTTTAGGTGCTCTAAGGATGTTGAGAATAAATAATAATTATCCAATGATGGAATTTTTTTAAATTTCAAATGTTAGTATCTTGTTATTTAAAATTAAACAAATTGAAACTTAAATTAGAATAATATTCAAATAGTTATGAATATTTAATGCATTGACAAAACAATATTTATTGTTATAAATAATTTTTAATTAGCTACTTAATAAATCAAATAATATATATATTTAACAAAATAGCTACAATTAACACAATTATTAATTATTAATTCAAAATAAATTATTATAAAAAATAAACTATTTGTTATGTGATATAATTATATTACGTAATTATATAAATTTATAAGCAATCCAATAAATTTATTCATAATTAATAAGTAATTAAAAATTAATATAAATCATAAAAATTAATAATTATATTATGAATAAAAGCTTTAAATTTGTCCTGAGATCTTATATCTACTATTATCTAATTTATCCTAAATAAATTGAATTATCTAATAAAATATATATAATAATAATTAAATAAGAATATTAAATTCGTAGTTATAATCTATACAGTTATAATTAATTTAATTAAATAATTTTAATTATCAATTAATTTATAATTAATAAAAACTATAGCTATTTCTATAGTTTATTTATTTACTATTTATAAATATTTAATTAACTTAATTCTATTAACTTTAATAAATTAAATTATTTCTTGGTTATAATTATTATTATTATAAATACTTATAATTTATTATTAATTATCTGGAATTGATTTTAATTTAAATATTTCAATTATTGATTTTTTTAATTATAAACTAATATTAACAAATTTATACTAATTATACTAATTTTTTAATACTTCAAGAATTAGAAAAAGATTTAAAAAATAAATTGATTTACTAAACCGATTTAAATAATTATAACCAGTTCAAATGGTTATTACTATTTGAACAATTATATATTTCAAATTATTATAAATAAAAAAAGCCATATAGATAATAATTATGATTTAAAACATCAGACTTTGCTTCTGAACAATTCTGGGCTTAAAAACCATTCGCACAATTATTGCACGATTTTAATTTTTCATTGTGTTTCATACTTATTTGCTTTTAGATACATTTTTAGGTGCTCTAAAGATGTTGAGAATAAATAATAATTATCCAATAATTGAATTTTTTGAAATTTCAAATATTAGTATCTTGTTATTTAAAATTAAACAAATTGAAACTTAAATTAGAATAATATTCAAATAGTTATGAATATTTAATGAATTGACATAACTATATTATTGTTATAAATAATTTTTAATTAGCTACTTAATAAATCAAATAATATATATATTTAACAAAATAGCTACAATTAACACAATTATTAATTATTAATTAAAAATAAATTATAATAAAAAATAAACTATTTTTTATTTGGTATAATTATATTACATAATTATATAAATTTATAAGCAATCCAATAAATTTATTCATAATTAATAAATAATTAATAATTAATAATTATATTATGAATAAAAGCTTTAAATTTGTCCTGAGATCTTATATCTACTATTATCTAATTTATCATAAATAAATTTAATTATCTAATAAAATATATATAATAATAATTAAATAAGAATATTAAATTTGTAGTTATAATCTATACAGTTATAATTAATTTAATTAAATATTTTTAATTATCAATTAATTTATAATTAATAAAAACTATAGCTATTTCTATAGTTTATTTATTTACTATTTATAAATATTTAATTAACTTAATTCTATTAACTTTAATAAATTAAATTATTTCTTGGTTATAATTATTATTATTATAAATACTTATAATTTATTATTTATTATCTGGAATTGATTTTAATTTAAATATTTTAATTATTTATTTTTATTAATTAATAGATATCTAAAAGGATTTATTTTTTAGATCTATTATTAATTTTTAAAATATTAATAGAGTAGTATTAATTTATTCCAAACAAACTTATATGGACAAAAACATTTGTTTTACGACAAAAAAAAGGTCATAATTATTTGAAATAAATAATTATTCAAATAATTATAATTATTTGAACTGGTTAGGTAAGCAAAATTATTTGTTAAATTTCTTATTAATTTTTGAAATATTAATAAATTCATTTTATTTTATTCTGAATAAGCTAGCAACAATTGAAAAAATTATTTTACGATAAAACAAAAGATCATAACGATTTAAAATAGATAATTGTTCATATAGTCTTAACTATTTAAACTGGTTCGGCAAACATATTTTATTTTTTAAATCTCTTAGTTATTAATTTTTAGAGTATTATTAGACTAGTATTATTTTATTTCGAATAAGCTTGTATGAACATGCATAATTGTTTTATGACAGAACAAAAAAGGTTTACTTTTTAAATAACTTATTTAAACTATACATTCGTTCGAATAGTCAAACTATTTAAACGGGTTCGATAAATAAATTTCTTTTTTAAATTGCTTACTTACTAACTTTTGAAAGGTTAATAAATTAGTGTTATTTTATTCAGAAGCTTGTATGATAAAAAAAACAATTATTATATGACCGAACAAAAGGTAATATTGATTTCAAATAGATAATTATTGAAATAGCCATAATTATTTGAACTAATTCAGTAAACAAAATCATTTTTTAAATCACTTGTTAATTTTTGAAATATTAATAAATTACCATTATTTTATTTCGAATAAGCTTGTATGAACTGAAACAATTGTTTTATGATAAAATAAAAGATCATAATGATTTTAAATAGATAATATTCAAATAGCCATAACTATTTAAATTTGTTAAATAAACAAATTAATTTTTTTAAACTCTTGCTCATTAATTTTTGAAATATTAAGAAATTAGTATTATTTTATCTTCGATAAGCTTTTATGAACTGAAACAATTGTTTTTTTGTCAAAACAAAAGGTCATAATGATTTTAAAAAAATAATTGTTCAAATAGTCACAACTATTTGAACTTGATTGGTAAACAGATTTATTTTTTCATATCCTTTGTTTATTAATATTTTGAATGTTAATAATTAAAAGTTTTAAATATTTAAATTAAAATATTAAAATATTATTAGTTAATTGTTGATATTTATTAATAAATAAGCTATGAAATAATAATATAATTTATGAATTTTGTTAAATAATTATTAAAAATAATCATAAATATTTTAAAATGTATATTTGATATTTTATGATAAATTATCGGTAATTAAAATAGATAATTATTCAAAAATCCGATATTTGAGACAAGACAAATATTAATCATCTGTTTTATAAGCTTGTATGAACAAATAATTAATATTATAAACTAAAATTAACAAATTTAAATAGCTATGACTATTTGACCAATTGTCTATTTAAAATTGTTATTTCGTTTGTAATAAAACAATTGTTTTAATTCATACAATCTTATTCAAAATAAAATAAAACTAATTTATTAATATTCCAAAAATTAATAACAAAGTGATTTAAAAAGTTAATTTTTTTATCGAATTAGTTCAAATAGTCATGCCCATTTGAATAATTATCTATTTCAAATCGTTATGACCTTTTGTTTTTTCATAAAATAATTGTTTCAGTATAAAAGCTTATGCAAAATAAAATAATACTATTTTATTAATATTTCAAAAATTAATACGAGATTTAAAAAATAAATCAGCTTGCCAAATTATATCAAATAATTATGGCCTTGAATAATTATCTATTTCCAATCATTATTACCTTTCGTTTTGTCATAAAACAATTGTTTTCCAACATACAAGCTTATTAAATAAAATTGTTATTACCTTTTCTTTTTGTCATAAAACAATTGATTTTCAACTTATCAACTTATTTGAAACAAAATAATACTAATTTTTTAATACTTCAAGAATTAGTAAGAGATTTAAAAAATAAATTTATTTACCAAACCTGTTTAAATAATTATGACCACTTCAAATAGTTATTACTATTTGAACAATTATCTATTTCAAATTATCATAAATAAAAAAAGGAATATAGATAATAATTATGATTTAAAACGTCAGATTTTGTTTCTGAACAATTTTGGGCTTAAAAACCATTCGCACAATTATTGCATGATTTTAATTTTTCGTTGTATTTCATACTTATTTGCTTTTAGATACATTTTTAGGTGCTCTAAGAATGTTGAGAATAAATAATAATTATCCAATGATGGAATTTTTAGAAATTTCAAATATTAGTATCTTATTATTTAAAATTAAACAAATTGAAAGTTAACTTAGAATAATATTCAAAAAGTTATGAATATTTGAATGCATTAACATAACCATATTTATTGTTATAAATAATTTTTAATTAGCTACTTAATAAATCAAATAATATATATATTTAACAAAATAGCTACAATTAACACAGTTATTAATTATTAATTAAAAATAAATTATAATAAAAAATAAACTATTTGTTATGTGATATAATTATATTACATAATTATATAAATTTATACGCTATCCAATAAATTTATTCATAATTAAAAATTAATATAAATCTTAAAAATTAATATTTAAATATGTTTACCAATTAATAATTATATTCTGAATAAAAGCTTTAATTTTGTCCTGAGATCTTATATCTAATATTATCTAATTTATCATAAATAAATTTAATTCAAATTGAATTATCTAATAAAATATATATAACAATAATTAAATAAGAATTTAAATTCTTAGTTATAATCTATACAATTATAATTAATTTAATTAAATAATTTTAATTAAAACAATTGATTTTCAACTTATAAGCTTATTTGAAGCAAAATAATACTAATTTTTTAATACTTCAAGAATTAGTAAAAGATTTAAAAAATAAATTGATTTACCAAACCGGTTTAAATAATTATAACCAGTTCAAATAGTTATTACTATTTGAACAATTATCTATTTTAAATTATTATAAATAAAAAAAGCCATATAGATAATAATTATGATTTAAAACATCAGACTTTGTTTCTGAACAAATCTGGGCTTAAAAACCATTCGCACAATTATTGCGCGATTTTAATTTTTCATTGTGTTTCATCCTTATTTACTTTTAGAAACATTTTTAGGTGCTCTAAGGATGTTGAGAATAAATAATAATTATCCAATGATGGAATTTTTTTAAATTTCAAATGTTAGTATCTTGTTATTTAAAATTAAACAAATTGAAACTTAAATTAGAATAATATTCAAATAGTTATGAATATTTAATGCATTGTCATAACTATATTTATTGTTATAAATAATTTTTAATTAGCTACTTAATAAATCAAATAATATATATATTTAACAAAATAGCTACAATTAACACAATTATTAATTATTAATTAAAAATAAATTATAATAAAAAATAAACTATTTGTTATGTGATATTATTATATTACGTAATTATATAAATTTATAAGCAATCCAATAAATTTATTCAAAATTAATAAATAATTAAAAATTAATATAAATTATAAAAATTAATAATTATATTATTAATAAAAGCTTTAAATTTGTCTTGAGATCTTATATCTACTATTATCTAATTTATCATAAAGAAATTTAATTATCTAATAAAATATATATAATAATAATTAAATAAGAATATTAAATTTTTAGTTATAATCTATACAGTTGTAATTAATTTAATTAAATAATTTTAATTATCAATTAATTTATAATTAATAAAAACTATAGCTATTTCTATAGTTTATTTATTTACTATTTATAAATATTTAATTAACTTAATTCTATTAACTTTAATAAATTAAATTATTTCTTGGTTATAATTATTATTATTATTCTAAATACTTATAATTTATTATTAATTATCTGGATTTGATTTTAATTTAAATATTTTAATTATTGATTTTTATTAATTAATAGATATCTAAAAAGATTTATTTTTTAGATCTATTATTAATTTTTAAAATATTAATAGAGTAGTATTAATTTATTCCAAACAAACTTATATGGACAAAAACATTTGTTTTACGACAAAAAAAAAGGTCATAATTATTTGAAATAAATATTTATTCAAAAAATTATAATTATTTGAACTTGTTAGGTAAGCAAAATTATTTGTTAAATTTCTTATTAATTTTTGAAATATTAATAAATTCATTTTATTTTATTTTGAACAAGCTAGCATGAATTGAAAAAATCATTTTACGATAAAACAAAAGATCATAACGATTTAAAATAGATAATTGTTCATATAGTCTTAACTATTTAAACTGGTTCGGCAAACATATTTTATTTTTTAAATCTCTTAGTTATTAATTTTCAGAGTATTATTAGACTAGTATTATTTTATTTTGAATAAACTTTTATGAACATGCATAATTGTTTTATGACAGAACAAAAAAGGTTTACTTTTTAAATAACTGATTTAAACGATACATTCGTTCGAATAGTCATAACTATTTAAACGGGTTCGATAAATAAATTTATTTTTTAAATTTCTTACTTACTAACTTTTGAAAGGTTAATAAATTAGTGTTATTTTATTCAGAAGCTTTTACGATAAAAAACAATTATTATATGACCGAACAAAAGGTAATATTGATTTCAAATAGATAATTATTGAAATAGCCATAATTATTTGAACTAATTCAGTAAACAAAATCATTTTTTAAATCACTTATTAGTTTTTGAAATATTAATAAATTACTATTATTTTATTTCGAATAAGCTTGTATGAACTGAAATAATTGTTTTATGACAAAACAAAAGATCATAATGATTTTAAATAGATAATATTCAAATAGCCATAACTATTTAAATTTGTTAAATAAACAAATTAATTTTTTTAAACTCTTGCTCATTAATTTTTGAAATATTAAGAAATTAGTATTATTTTATCTTCGATAAGCTTTTATGAACTGAAACAATTGTTTTTTTGTCGAAACAAAAGGTCATAATGATTTTAAAAAAATAATTGTTCAAATAGTCACAACTATTTGAACTTGATTGGTAAACAGATTTATTTTTTCATATCCATTGTTTATTAATATTTTGAATGTTAATAATTAAAAATTTTAAAGATTTAAATTAAAATATTAAAATACTATTAGTTAATTATTGATATTTATTAATAAATAAGCTATGAAATAATAATATGATTTATGAATTTTGTTAAATAATTATTAAAAATAATCATAAATATTTTAAAATGTATATTTAATATTTTATGATAAATTATCGATAATTAAAATAGATAATTATTCAGAAATCCGATATTTGAGACAAGACAAATATTAATCAACTGTTTTATAAGCTTGTATGAACTAATAATTAATATTATAAACTAATATTAACAAATTTAAATAGCTATGACTATTTGACCAATTGTCTATTTAAAATTGTTATGGCCTTTCGTTTGTCATAAAACAATTGTTTTAGTTCATACAAGCTTATTCAAAATAAAATAAAACTACTTTATTAATATTCCAAAAATTAATAACTAAGAGATTTAAAATGTTAATTTTTTTTATCGAATCAGTGCAAATAGTCATGTCCATTTTAATAGTTATTTATTTCAAATCGTTATTACCTTTTGTTTTTTCATAAAATAATTGTTTCAGTATAAAAGCTTATGCAAAATAAAATAATACCACTTTATTAATATTTCAAAAATTAATAAGAGATTTAAACAATAAATCAGCTTGCCAAATTATATCAAATAATTATGGCCTTAAATAATTATCTATTTCCAATCATTATTACCTTTCATTTTGTCATAAAACAATTGTTTTCCAACATACAAGCTTATAAAATAAAATTGTTATTACCTTTTCTTTTTGTCATAAAACAATTGATTTTCAACTTATAAACTTATTTGAAACAAAATAATACTAATTTTTTAATACTTCAAGAATTAGTAAGAGATTTAAAAAATAAATTTATTTACCAAACCGGTTTAAATAATTATGACCACTTCAAATAGTTATTACTATTTGAACAATTATCTATTTCAAATTATTATAAATAAAAAAAGGCATATAGATAATAATTATGATTTCAAACGTCAGATTTTGTTTCTGAACAATTTTGGGCTTAAAAACCATTTGCACAATTATTGCACGATTTTAATTTTTCATTGTATTTCATACTTATTTGCTTTTAGATACATTTTTAGGTGCTCTAAGAATGTTTATAATGAATAATAATTATCCAATGATGGAATTTTTAGAAATTTCAAATAATAGTATCTTATTATTTAAAATTAAATAAATTGAAACTTAAATTAGAATAATATTCAAATAGCTATGAATATTTGAATGCATTAACATAACCATATTTATTGTTATAAATAATTTTTAATTAGCTACTTCATAAATCAAATAACATATATATTTAACAAAATAGCAACAATTAACACAGTTATTAATTATTAATTAAAAATACATTATAATAAAAAATAAACTATTTGTTATGTGATATAATTATATAAATTTATACGCTATCCAATAAATTTATTCATAATTAAAAATTAATATAAATCTTAAAAATTAATATTTAAATATGTACCAATTAATAATTATATTTTGATTAAAAGCTTTAATTTTGTCCTGAGATCTTATATCTACTATTATCTAATTTATCATAAATAAATTTAATTCAAATTGAATTATCTAATAAAATATATATAACAATAATTAAATAACAATATTAAATTCTTAGTTATAATCTATATAGTTATAATTAATTTAATTAATTAATTTTAATTAAAACAATTAATTTTCAACTTATAAGCTTATTTGAAACAAAATAATACTAATTTTTTAATACTTCAAGAATTACTAAAAGATTTAAAAAATAAATTGATTTACCAAACCGGTTTAAATAATTATAACCCGTTCAAATAGTTATTACTATTTGAACAATTATCTATTTCAAATTATTATAAATAAAAAAAGCCATATCGATAATAATTATGATTTAAAACATCAGACTTTGTTTCTGAACAATTCTGGGCTTAAAAACCATTCGCACAATTTTTGCGTGATTTTAATTTTTCATTGTATTTCATACTTATTTGCTTTTAGATACATTTTTAGGTGCTCTAAGTATGTTGAGAATAAATAATAATTATCCAATGATGGAATTTTTT
Source organism: Durio zibethinus (assembly GCF_047325235.1). Lineage (NCBI taxonomy): Eukaryota > Viridiplantae > Streptophyta > Magnoliopsida > Malvales > Malvaceae > Durio > Durio zibethinus. The sequence continues at coordinate 20,666,575 of NC_143170.1, forward strand.
GAAATTTCAAATATTAGTAGCTTGTTATTTAAAATTAAACAAATTGAAACTTAAATTAGAATAATATTCAAATAGTTATGAATATTTGAATGCATTAACATAACCATATTTATTGTTATAAATAATTTTTAATTAGCTACTTAATAAATCAAATAATATATATATTTAACAAAATAGCTACAATTAACACAATTATTAATTATTAATTAAAAATAAATTATAATAAAAAATAAACTATTTGTTATGTGATATAATTATATTACATAATTATATAAATTTATACGCTATCCAATAAATTTATTCATAATTAAAAATTAATATTTAAATATGTTTACCAATTAATAATTATATTCTGAATAAAAGCTTTAATTTTGTCCTGAGATCTTATATCTACTATTATCTAATTTATCATAAATAAATTTAATTCAAATTAAATTATCTAATAAAATATATATAACAATAATTAAATAAGAATATTAAATTCTTAGTTATAATCTATACAGTTATAATTAATTTAATTAAATAATTTTAATTAAAAGAATTGATTTTCAACTTATAAGCTTATTTGAAACAAAATAATACTAATTTTTTAATACTTCAAGAATTACTAAAAGATTTAAAAAATAAATTGATTTACCAAACCGGTTTAAATAATTATAACCCGTTCAAATAGTTATTACTATTTGAACAATTATCTATTTCAAATTATTATAAATAAAAAAAGCCATATCGATAATAATTATGATTTAAAACATCAGACTTTGTTTCTGAACAATTCTGGGCTTAAAAACCATTCGCACAATTTTTGCGTGATTTTAATTTTTCATTGTATTTCATACTTATTTGCTTTTAGATACATTTTTAGGTGCTCTAAGTATGTTGAGAATAAATAATAATTATCCAATGATGGAATTTTTTGAAATTTCAAATATTAGTAGCTTGTTATTTAAAATTAAACAAATTGAAACTTAAATTAGAATAATATTCAAATAGTTATGAATATTTGAATGCATTAACATAACCATATTTATTGTTATAAATAATTTTTAATTAGCTACTTAATAAATCAAATAATATATATATTTAACAAAATAGCTACAATTAACACAATTATTAATTATTAATTAAAAATAAATTATAATAAAAAATAAACTATTTGTTATGTGATATAATTATATTACATAATTATATAAATTTATACGCTATCCAATAAATTTATTCATAATTAAAAATTAATATTTAAATATGTTTACCAATTAATAATTATATTCTGAATAAAAGCTTTAATTTTGTCCTGAGATCTTATATCTACTATTATCTAATTTATCATAAATAAATTTAATTCAAATTAAATTATCTAATAAAATATATATAACAATAATTAAATAAGAATATTAAATTCTTAGTTATAATCTATACAGTTATAATTAATTTAATTAAATAATTTTAATTAAAAGAATTGATTTTCAACTTATAAGCTTATTTGAAACAAAATAATACTAATTTTTTAATACTTCAAGAATTAGTAAAAGATTTAAAAAATAAATTGATTTACCAAACCGGTTTAAATTATTATAACCGGTCCAAATAGTTATTACTATTTGAACAATTATCTATTTCAAATTATTATAAATAAAAAAAGCAAAATCGATAATAATTATGATTTAAAACATCAGACTTTGTTTCTGAACAATTCTGGGCTTAAAAACCATTCGCACAATTATTGCGCAATTTTAATTTTTCATTGTGTTTCATACTTATTTGCTTTTAGATACATTTTTAGGTGCTCTAAGGATGTTGAGAATAAATAATAATTATCCAATGATGGAATTTTTTGAAATTTCAAATGTTAGGATCTTGTTATTTAAAATTAAACAAATTGAAACTTAAATTAGAATAATATTCAAATAGTTATGAATATTTAATGCATTGACATAACTATATTTATTGTTATAAATAATTTTTAATTAGCTACTTAATAAATCAAATAATATATATATTTAACAAAATAGCTACAATTAACACAATTATTAATTATTAATTAAAAATAAATTATAATAAAAAATAAACTATTTGTTATGTGATATAATTATATTACGTAATTATATAAATTTATAAGCAATCCAATAAATTTATTCATAATTAATAAATAATTAAAAATTAATATAAATCATAAGAATTAAAAATTATATTATGAATAAAAGCTTTAAATTTGTCCTAAGATCTTATATCTACTATTATCTAATTTATCATAAATAAATTGAATTATCTAATAAAATATATATAATAATAATTAAAAAAGAAATTAAATTCTTAGTTATAATCTATACAGTTATAATTAATTTAATTAAATAATTTTAATTATCAATTAATTTATAATTAATAAAAACAATAGCTATTTCTCTAGTTTATTTATTTACTATTTATAAATATTTAATTAACTTAATTCTATTAACATTAATAAATTAAATTATTTCTTGGTTATAATTATTATTATTATAAATACTTATAATTTATTATTAATTATTTGGAGTTGATTTTAATTTAAATATTTTAATTATTGATTTTTATTAATTAATAGATATCTAAAAAGATTTATTTTTTAGATCTATTATTAATTTTTGAAATGTTAATAGAGTAGTATTAATTTATTCCAAACAAACTTATATGGACAAAAACATTTGTTTTACGACAAAAAAAAAGGTCATAATTATTTGAAATAAATAATTATTCAAATAATTATAATTATTTGAACGGGTTAGGTAAGCAAAATTATTTGTTAAATTTCTTTTTAATTTTTGAAATATTAATAAATTCATTTTATTTTATTCTGAATAAGCTAGCATGAATTGAAAAAATTATTTTACGATAAATCAAAACATCATAACGATTTAAAATAGATAATTGTTCATATAGTCTTAACTATTTAAACTGGTTCGGCAAACATATTTTATTTCTTAAATCTCTTAGTTATTAATTTTCAGAGTATTATTAGACTAGTATTATTTTATTTCGAATAAGCTTGTATGAACATGCATAATTGTTTTATGACAGAACAACAAAGGTTTACTTTTTAAATAACTGATTTAAACTATACATTCGTTCGAATAGTCATAACTATTTAAACGGGTTCGATAAATAAATTTATTTTTTAAATTTCTTACTTACTAACTTTTGAAAGGTTAATAAATTAGTGTTATTTTATTCAGAAGCTTGTATGATAAAAAAACAATTATTATATGACCGAACAAAAGGTAATATTGATTTCAAATAGATAATTATTGAAATAGCCATAATTGTTTGAACTAATTCAGTAAACAAAATCATTTTTTAAATCACTTATTAATTTTTGAAATATTAATAATTTACTATTATTTTATTTCGAACAAGCTTGTATGAACTGAAACAATTGCTTTATGACAAAACAAAAGATCATAATGATTTTAAATAGATAATATTCAAATAGCCATAAGTATTTAAATTTGTTAAATAAACAAATTAATTTTTTTAAACTCTTGCTCATTAATTTTTGAAATATTAAGAAATTAGTATTATTTTATCTTGGATAAGCTTTTATGAACTGAAACAATTGTTTTTTTGTCGAAACAAAAGGTCATAATGATTTTAAATATATAATTGTTCAAATAGTCACAACTATTTGAACTTGATTGGTAAACAGATTTATTTTTTCATATCCTTTGTTTATTAATATTTTGAATGTTAATAATTAAAAGTTTTAAATATTTAAATTAAAATATTAAAATATTATTAGTTAATTATTGATATTTATTAATAAATAAGCTATGAAATAATAATATAATTTATGAATTTTGTTAAATAATTATTACAAATAATCATAAATATTTTAAAATGTATATTTGACATTTTATGATAAATTATCGATAATTAAAATAGATAATTATTCAGAAATCCGATATTTGAGACAAGACAAATATTAATCAACTGTTTTATAAGCTTGTATGAACTAATAATTAATATTATAAACTAATATTAACAAATTTAAATAGCTATGACTATTTGACCAATCGTTTATTTAAAATTGTTATGACCTTTCGTTTGTCATAAAACAATTGTTTTAGTTCATACAAGCTTGTTTAAAATAAAATGAAACTAATTTATTAATATTCCAAAAATTAATAACGAAGTGATTTAAAAAGTTAATTTTTTTATCGAATCAGTTCAAATAGTCATGTCCATTTGAATAGTTATCTATTTCAAATCGTTATGACCTTTTGTTTTTCATAAAATAATTGTTTCAGTATAAAAGCTTATGCAAAATAAAATAATACTACTTTATTAATATTTCAAAATTTAATAAGAGATTTAAAAAATAAATCAGCTTGCCAAATTATATCAAATAATTATGGCCTTGAATAATTATTTATTTCCAACCATTATTATCTTTCGTTTTGTCATAAAACAATTGTTTTCCAACATACAAGCTTATTAAATAAAATTGTTATTACCTTTTCTTTTTGTCATAAAACAATTGATTTTCAACTTATAAACTTATTTAAAACAAAATAATACTAATTTTTTAATACTTCAAGAATTTGTAAGAGATTTAAAAAATAAATTTATTTACCAAACCGGTTTAAATAATTATGACCACTTTAAATAGTTATTACTATTTGAACAATTATATATTTCAAACTATTATAAATAAAAAAAGGCATATAGATAATAATTATGATTTAAAATGTCAGATTTTGTTTCTGAACAATTTTGGGCTTAAAAACCATTCGCACAATTATTGCACGATTTTAAATTTTCATTGTTTTTCATACTTATTTGCTTTTAGATACATTTTTAGGTGCTCTAAGAATGTTGAGAATAAATAATAATTATCCAATGATGGAATTTTTAGAAATTTTAAATATTAGTATCTTATTATTTAAAATTAAACAAATTGAAACTTAAATTAGAATAATATTCAAATAGTTATGAGAATTTGAATGCATTAACATAACCATATTTATTGTTATAAATAATTTTTAATTAGCTACTTAATAAATCAAATAATATATATATTTAACAAAATAGCTACAATTAACACAGTTATTAATTATTAATTAAAAATAAATTATAATAAAAAAATAAACTATTTGTTATGTGATATAATTATATTACATAATTATATAAATTTATACGCTATCCAATAAATTTATTAATAATTAAAAATTAATATAAATCTTAAAAATTAATATTTAAATATGTTTACCAATTAATAATTATATTCTGAATAAAAGCTTTAATTTTTTCCTAAGATCTTATATCTACTATTATCTAATTTATCATAAATAAATTTAATTCAAATTGAAATATCTAATAACATATATATAACAATAATTAAATAAGAATATTAAATTCTTAGTTATAATCTATAAAGTTATAATTAATTTAATTAAATAATTTTAATTAAAACAATTGATTTTCAACTTATAAACTTATTTCAAACAAAATAATACTAATTTTTTAATACTTCAAGAATAAGTAAAAGATTTAAAAAATAAATTGATTTACCAAACCGATTTAAATAATTATAACCGGTTCAAATAGTTATTACTATTTGAACAATTATCTATTTCAAATTATTATAAATAAAAAAAGCCATATAGATAATAATTATGATTTAAAACATCAGACTTTGTTTCTGAACAATTCTGGGCTTAAAAACCATTTGCACAATTATTGCGCGATTTTAATTTTTCATTGTGTTTCATGCTTATTTGCTTTTAGATACATTTTTAGGTGCTCTAAGGATGTTGAGAATAAATAATAATTATCCAATGATGGAATTTTTTGAAATTTCAAATATTAGTATCTTGTTATTTAAAATTAAAAAAATTAAAACTTAAATTAGAATATTATTCAAATAGTTATGAATATTTAATGCATTGACTTAACTATATTTATTGTTATAAATAATTTTTAATTAGCTACTTAATAAATCAAATAATATATATATTTAACAAAATAGCTACAATTAACACAATTATTAATTATTAATTAAAAATAAATTATAATAAAAATAAAATATTTGTTATGTGATATAATTATATTACGTAATTATATAAATTTATAAGCAATCCAATAAATTTATTCATAATTAATAAATAATTAATAATTAATAATTATATTATGAATAAAAGCTTTAAATTTGTCCTAAGATCTTATATCTACTATTATCTAATTTATCATAAATAAATTTAATTATCTAATAAAATATATATAATAATAATTAAATAAGAATATTAAATTCTTAGTTATAATCTATACAATTATAATTAATTTAATTAAATAATTTTAATTATCAATTAATTTATAATTAATAAAAACTATAGCTATTTCTATAGTTTATTTATTTACTATTTATAAATATTTAATTAATTTAATTCTATTAACTTTAATAAATTAAATTATTACTTGGTTATAATTATTATTATTATAAATACTTATAATTTATTATTAATTATCTGGAATTGATTTTAGTTTAAATATTTTAATTATTGACTTTTAGTAATTAATAGATATCTAAAAAGATTTATTTTTTAGATCTATTATTAATTTTTAAAATGTTAATAGAGTAGTATTAATTTATTCCAAACAAACTTATATGGACAAAAACATTTGTTTTACGACAAAAAAAAAGGTCATAATTTTTTGAAATAAATAATTATTCAAATAATTATAATTATTTGAACGGGTTAGGTAAGCAAAATTATTTGTTAAATTTCTTATTAATTTTTGAAATATTAATAAATTCATTTTATTTTATTCTGAATAAGCTAGCATGAATTGAAAAAATTATTTTACGATAAAACAAAAGATTATAACGATTTAAAATAGATAATTGTTCATATAGTCTTAACTATTTAAACTGGTTCGGCAAACATATTTTATTTTTTAAATCTCTTAGTTATTAATTTTCAGAGTATTATTAGACTAGTATTATTTTATTTCGAATAAGCTTGTATGAACATGCATAATTGTTTTATGACAGAACAAAAAAGGTTTACTTTTTAAATAACTGATTTAAACTATACATTCGTTCAAATAGTCATAACTATTTAAACGGGTTCGAATAAATAAATTTATTTTTTAAATTTCTTACTTACTAACTTTTGAAAGGTTAATAAATTAGTGTTATTTTATTCAGAAGCTTGTATGATAAAAAAACAATTATTATATGACCGAACAAAAAGTAATATTGATTTCAAATAGATAATTATTGAAATAGCCATAATTATTTGAACTAATTTAGCAAACAAAATCATTTTTTAAATCACTTATTAATTTTTGAAATATTAATAAATTGCTATTTTTTTATTTCGAATAAGCTTGTATGAACTGAAACAATTGTTTTATGACAAAACAAAAGATCATAATGATTTTAAATAGATAATATTCAAATAGCCATAAGTATTTAAATTTGTTAAATAAACAAATTAATTTTTTTAAACTCTTGCTCATTAATTTTTGAAATATTAAGAAATTAGTATTATTTTATCTTGGATAAGCTTTTATGAACTGAAACAATTGTTTTTTTGTCGAAACAAAAGGTCATAATGATTTTAAATATATAATTGTTCAAATAGTCACAACTATTTGAACTTGATTGGTAAATAGATTTATTTTTTCATATCCTTTGTTTATTAATATTTTGAATGTTAATAATTAAAAGTTTTAAATATTTAAATTAAAATATTAAAATATTATTAGTTAATTATTGATATTTATTAATAAATAAGCTATGAAATAATAATATAATTTATGAATTTTGTTAAATAATTATTAAAAATAATCATAAATATTTTAAAATGTATATTTGATATTTTATGATAAATTATCGATAATTAAAATAGATAATTATTCAGAAATTCGATATTTAAGACAAGACAAATATTAATCAATTGTTTTATAAGCTTGTATGAACTAATAATTAATATTATAAACTAATATTAACAAATTTAAATAGCTATGACTATTTGACCAATTGTCTATTTAAAATTGTTATGAACCTTCGTTTGTCATAAAACAATTGTTTTAGTTCATACAAGCTTATTCAATATAAAATAAAACTAATTTATTAATATTCCAAAAATTAATAACTGAGTGATTTAAAAAGTTAATTTTTTTATCGAATCAGTTCAAATAGTCATGTCCATTTGAATAGTTATCTATTTCAAATCATTATTACCTTTTTATTTTTCATAAAATAATTGTTTTAGTATAAAAGCTTATGCAAAATAAAATAATACTACTTTATTAATATTTCAAAATTTAATAAGAGATTTAAAAAATAAATCAGCTTGCCAAATTATATCAAATAATTATGGCCTTGAATAATTATCTATTTCCAATCAATATTACCTTTCGTTTTGTCATAAAACAATTGTTTTCCAACATACAAGCTTATTAAATAAAATTGTTATTACCTTTTCTTTTTGTCATAAAACAATTGATTTTCAACTTATAAACTTATTTGAAACAAAATAATACTAATTTTTTAATACTTCAAGAATTAGTAAGAGATTTAAAAAATAAATTTATTTACCAAACCGGTTTAAATAATTACTATTTGAACAATTATATATTTCAAATTATTATAAATAAAAAAAGGCATACAAATAATAATTATGATTTAAAACGTCAGATTTTGTTTCTGAACAATTTTGGGCTTAAAAACCATTTGCACAATTATTGCACGATTTTAATTTTTCATTGTATTTCATACTTATTTGCTTTTAGATACATTTTTAGGTGCTCTAAGAATGTTGAGAATAAATAATAATTATCCATTGAGGGAATTTATAGAAATTTCAAATATTAGTATCTTATTATTTAAAATTAAACAAATTGAAACTTAAATTAGAATAATATTCAAATAGTTATGAATATTTGAATGCATTAACATAACCATATTTATTGTTATAAATAATTTTTAATTAGCTACTTAATAAATCAAATAATATATATTTAACAAAATAGCTACAATTAACACAGTTATTAATTATTAATTAAAAATAAATTATAATAAAAAATAAACTATTTGTTATGTGATATAATTATATTACATAATTATATATATTTATACGCTATCCAATAAATTTATTCATAATTAAAAATTAATATAAATCTTAAAAATTTTTGTTTCTGAACAATTTTGGGCTTAAGAACCATTCGCACACTTATTGCATGATTTTAATTTTTCGTTGTATTTCATACTTATTTGCTTTTAGATACATTTTTATGTGCTCTAAGAATGTTGAGAAGAAATAATAATTATTTGTTAGGTAAGCAAAATTTTTGTTAAATTTCTTATTAATTTTTGAAATATTAATAAATTCATTTTATTTTATTCTGAATAAGCTAGCATGAATTGAAAAAATTATTTTATTATAAAACAAAAGATCATAACGGTTTAAAATAGATAATTGTTCATATAGTCTTAACTATTTAAACTGGTTCAGCGAACAAATTTTATTTTTGAAATCTCTTAGTTATTAATTTTCAGAGTATTATTAGACTTGTATTATTTTTATTTCGAATAAGCTTGTATGAACATGCATAATTGTTTTATTACAGAACAAAAAAGGTTTACTTTTTAAATAACTGATTTAAACTATACATTCATTCGAATAGTCATAACTATTTAAACGGGTTCGATAAATAAATTTATTTTTTAAATTTCTTACTTACTAACTTTTGAAAGTTTAATAAATTAGAGTTATTTTATTCAGAAGCTTGTATGATAAAAAAAACAATTATTATATGACCGAACAAAAGGTAATATTGATTTCAAATAGATAATTATTGAAATAGCCATAATTATTTGAACTAATTCAGTAAACAAAATCATTTTTTAAATCACTTATTAATTTTTGAAATATTAATAAATTACTATTATTTTATTTTGAATAAGCTTGTATGAACTGAAACAATTGTTTTATGACAAAACGAAAGATCATAATGATTTTAAATAGATAATATTCAAATAGCCCTAACTATTTAAATTTGTTAAATAAACAAATTAATTTTTTTAAACTCTTGCTCATTAATGTTTGAAATATTAAGAAATTAGTATTATTTTATCTTGGATAAGCTTTTATGAACTGAAACAATTGTTTTTTTGTCAAAACAAAAGGTCATAATGATTTTAAATAAATAATTGTTCAAATAGTCACAACTATTTGAACTTGATTGGTAAACAGATTTATTTTTTCATATCCTTTGTTTATTAATATTTTGAATGTTAATGATTAAAAGTTTTAAACATTTAAATTAGAATATTAAAATATTATTAGTTAATTATTGATATTTATTAATAAATAAGCTATGAAATAATAATATAATTTATTAATTTTGTTAAATAATTATTAAAAATAATCATAAATATTATATTTGATATTTTATGATAAACTATTGATAATTAAAATAGATAATTATTCAGAAATCTGATATTTGAGACAAGACAAATATTAATCAACTGTTTTATAAGCTTATATGAACTAATAATTAATATTATAAACTAATATTAACAAATTTAAATAGCGACCAATTGTCTATTTAAAATTGTTATAACCTTTCGTTTGTTATAAAACAATTGTTTTAGTTCATACAAGCTTATTCAAAATAAAATAAAACTAATTTATTAATATTCCAAAAATTAATAACTAAGTGATTTAAAAAGTTAATTTTTTTATCGAATCAGTTCAAATAGTCATGTCCATTAGAATAGTTATCTATTTCAAATCGTTATCACCTTTTGTTTTTTAATAAAATAATTGTTTCAGTATAAAAGCTTATGCAAAATAAAATAATACTACTTTGTTAATATTTCAAAAATTAATAAGAGATTTAAAAAATAAATCAGCTTGCCAAATTATTCAAATAATTATGGCCTTGAATAATTATCTATTTCCAATCATTATTACCTTTCATTTTGTCATAAAACAATTGTTTTCCAACATACAAGCTTATTAAATAAAATTGTTATTACCTTTCTTTTTGTCATAAAACAATTGATTTTCAACTTATAAACTTATTTCATACAAAATAATACTAATTTTTTAATACTTCAAGAATTAGTAAGAGATTTAAAAAATAAATTTATTTACCAAACCGGTTTAAATAATTATGACCACTTCAAATAGTTATTACTATTTGAACAATTATATATTTCAAATTATTATAAATAAAAAAAGGCATATAGATAATATTTATGATTTAAAACGTCAAATGTTGTTTCTGAACAATTTTGGGCCTAAAACCCATTCGCACAATTATTGCACGATTTTAATTTTTCATTGTATTTCATACTTATTTGCTTTTAGATACATTTTTAGTGCCTCTAAGAATGTTGAGAATAAATAATAATTATCCAATTATGGAATTTTTAGAAATTTCAAATATTAGTATCTTATTATTTAAAATTAAACAAATTGAAACTTAAATTAGAATAATATTCAAATAGTTATGAATATTTGAATACATTAACATAACCATATTTATTGTTATAAATAATTTTTAATTAGCTACTTAATAAATTAAATAATATATATATTTAACAAAATAGCTACAATTAACACAGTTATTAATTATTAATAAAAAATAAACTATTTGTTATGTGATATAATTATATTACATAATTATATAAATTTATACGCTATCCAATAAATTTATTCATAATTAAAAATTAATATAAATCTTAAAAATTAATATTTAAATATGTTTACCAATTAATAATTATATTCTGAATAAAAGCTTTAAATTTGTCATGAGATCTTATATCTACTATTATCTAATTTATCATAAATAAATTTAATTCAAATTGAATTATCTAATAAAAAATATATAACAATAATTAAATAAGAATATTAAATTCTTAGTTATAATCTATACAGTTATAATTAATTTAATTAAATAATTTTAATTAAAACAATTGATTTTCAACTTATAAGCTTATTTGAAACAAAATAATACTAATTTTTTGATACTTCAAGAATTAGTAAAAGATTTAAAAAATAAATTGATTTACCAAACCGGTTTAAATAATTATAACCAGTTCAAATAGTTATTACTATTTGAACAATTATCTATTTCAAATTATTCTAAATAAAAAAAGCCATATAGATAATAATTATGATTTAAAACATCAGACTTTGTTTCTGAACAATTCTGGGCTTAAAAACCATTCGCACAATTATTGCGCGATTTTAATTTTTCATTGTGTTTCATACTTATTTGCTTTTAGATACATTTTTAGGTGCTCTAAGGATGTTGAGAATAAATAATAATTATCCAATGATGGAATTTTTTGAAATTTCAAATATTAGTATCTTGTTATTTAAAATTAAACAAATTGAAACTTAAATTAGAATAATATTCAAATAGTTATGAATATTTAATGCATTGACATAACTATATTTATTGTTATAAATCATTTTTAATTAGCTACTTAATAAATCAAACAATATATATATTTAACAAAATAGCTACAATTAACACAATTATTAATTATTAATTACAAATAAATTATAATAAAAAATAAACTATTTGTTATGTGATATAATTATATTACGTAATTATATAAATTTATAAGCAATCCAATAAATTTATTTATAATTAATAATTATATTATGAATAAAAGCTTTTAATTTGTCTCGAGATCTTATATCTACTATTATCTAATTTATCATAAATAAATTTAATTATCTAATAAAATATATATAATAATAACTAAATAAGAATATTAAATTCTTAGTTATAATCTATACAGTTATAATTATTTTAATTAAATAATTTTAATTATCAATTAATTTATAATTAATAAAAACTATAGCTATTTCTATAGTTTATTTATTTACTATTTATAAATATTTAATTAACTTAATTCTGTTAACTTTAATAAATTAAATTATTTCTTGGTTATAATTATTATTATTATAAATACTTATAATTTATTATTAATTATCTGGAATTGATTTTAATTTAAATATTTTCATTTTTTATTTTTTTTAATTAATAGATATCTAAAAAGATTTATTTTTTAGATCTATTATTAATTTTTAAATTATTAATAGAGTAGTATTAATTTATTCCAAACAAACTTATATGGACAAAAACATTTGTTTTACGACAAAAAAAAGTCATAATTATTTGAAATAAATAATTATTCAAATAATTATAATTATTTGAACTGGTTAGGTAAGCAAAATTATTTGTTAAATTTCTTATTAATTTTGAAATATTAATAAATTCATTTTATTTTATTCTGAATAAGCTAGCATGAATTGAAAAAATTATTTTACGATAAAACAAAAGATCATAACGATTTAAAATAGATAATTGTTTATATAGTCTTAACTATTTAAACTGGTTCGACAAACATATTTTATTTTTTAAATCTCTTAGTTATTAATTTTTTTAGTATTATTAGACTAGTATTATTTTATTTCGAATAAGCTTGTATGAACATGCATAATTGTTTTATGACAGAACAAAAAAGGTTTACTTTTTAAATAACTGATTTAAACTATACATTCGTTCCAATAGTCATAACTATTTAAACGGGTTCGATAAATAAATTTATTTTTTAAATTTCTTACTTACTAACTTTTGAAAGGTTAATAAATTAGTGTTATTTTATTCAGAAGCTTGTATGATAAAAAAACAATTATTATATGACCGAACAAAAGGTAATATTGATTTCAAATAGATAATTATTGAAATAGCCATAATTATTTGAACTAATTCAGTAAACAAAATCATTTTTTAAATCACTTATTAATTTTTGAAATATTAATAAATTACTATTATTTTATTTCGAATAAGCTTGTATGAGCTGAAACAATTGTTTTTTGACGAAACAAAAGATCATAATGATTTTAAATAGATAATATTCAAATAGCCATAACTATTTAAATTTGTTAAATAAACAAATTAATTTTTTTAAACTCTTGCTCATTAATTTTTGAAATATTAAGAAATTAGTATTATTTTATCTTGGATTAGCTTTTATGAACTGAAACAACTGTTGTTTTGTCAAAACAAAAGGTCATAATGATTTTAAATAAATAATTGTTCAAATAGTCACAACTATTTGAACTTGATTGGTAAACAGATTTATTTGTTAATATCTTTTGTTTATTAATATTTTGAATGTTAATAATTAAAAGTTTTAAATATTTAAATTAAAATATTAAAATATTATTAGTTAATTATTGATATTTATTAATAAATAAGCTATGAAATAATAATATAATTTATGAATTTCATTAAATAATTATTAAAAATAATCATAAATATTTTAAAATGTATATTTGATATTTTATGATAAATTATCGATAATTAAAATAGATAATTATGACAAAACAAAAGATCATAATGATTTTAAATAGATAATATTCAAATAGCCATAACTAGTTAAATTTGTTAAATAAACAAATTAATTTTTTTAAACTCTTACTCATTAATTTTTGAAATATTAAGAAATTAGTATTATTTTATCTTGGATTAGCTTTTATGAACTAAAACAATTGTTTTTTTTTGTCAAAACAAAAGGTCATAATGATTTTAAATAAGTAATTGTTCAAATAGTCACAACTATTTGAACTCGATTGGTAAACATATTTATTTTTTCATATCCTTTGTTTATTAATATTTTGAATGTTAATAATTAAAAGTTTTAAATATTTAAATTAAAATATTAAAATATTATTAGTTAATTATTGATATTTATTAATAAATAAGCTATGAAATAATAATATAATTTATGAATTTTGTTAAATAATTATTAAAACTAATCATAAATATTTTAAAATGTATATTTGATATTTTATGATAAATTATCGATAATTAAAATATATAATTATTCAGAAATCCGATATTTGAGACAAGACAAATATTAATCAACTGTTTTATAAGCTTGTATGAACTAATAATTAATATTATAAACTAATATTAACAAATTTAAATAGCTATGACTATTTGACCAATTGTCTATTTAAAATTGTTATGACCTTTCGTTTGTCATAAAACAATTGTTTTAGTTCATACAAGCTTATTCAAAATAAAATAAAACTAATTTATTAATATTCCAAAAATTAATAACTAAGTGATTTAAAAAGTTAATTTTTTTTATCGAATCAGTTCAAATAGTCATGTCCATTTGAATAGTTATCTATTTCAAATCGTTATGACCTTTTGTTTTTTTCATAAAATAATTGTTTCAGTATAAAAGCTTATGCAAAATAAAATAATACTACTTTATTAATATTTCAAAAATTAATAAGAGATTTAAAAAATAAATCAGCTTGCCAAATTATATCAAATAATTATGGCCTTGAATAATTATCTATTTCCAATAATTATTACCTATCGTTTTGTCATAAAACAATTATTTTCCAACAGACAAGCTTATTAAATAAAATTGTTATTACCGTTTCTTTTTGTCATAAAACAATTGATTTTCAACTTATAAACTTATTTGAAACAAAATAATACTAATTTTTTAATACTTCAAGAATTGGTAAGAGATTTAAAAAATAAATTTATTTACCAAACCGGTTTAAATAATTATTACCACTTAAAATAGTTATTACTATTTTAACAAGTATTTATTTCAAATTATTATAAATAAAAAAAGGCATATAGATAATAATTATGATTTAAAACGTCAGATTTTGTTTTTGAACAATTTTGGGCTTAAAAACCATTCGCACAATTATTGCACGATTTTAATTTTTCATTTTATTTCATACTTATTTGCTTTTAGATACATTTTTAGGTGCTCTAAGAATGTTGAGAATAAATAATAATTATCAAATGATGGAATTTTTAGAAATTTCAAATATTAGTATCTTATTATTTAAAATTAAACAAATTAAACTTAAATTAGAATAATATTCAAATAGTTACGAATATTTGAATGCATTAACATAACCAAAATTATTTGTTGTAAATAATTTTTAATTAGCTACTTAATAAATCAAATAATATATATATTTAACAAAATAGCTACAATTAACACAATTATTAATTATTAATTAAAAATAAATTATAATAAAAAATAAACTATTTGTTATGTGATATAATTATATTACCTAATTATATAAATTTATAAGCAATCCAATAAATTTATTCATAATTAATAAATAATTAAAAATTAATATAAATCATAAAAATTAATAATTATATTATGAATAAAAGCTTTAAATTTGTCCTGAGATCTTATATCTACTATTATATAATTTATCATAAATAAATTGAATTATCTAATAAAATATATATAATAATAATAATTAAATAAGAATATTATATTCTTAGTTATAATCATACAGTTATAATTAATTTAATTAAATAATTTTAATTATCAATTAATTTATAATTAATAAAAACTATAGCTATTTCTATAGTTTATTTATTTACTATTTATAAATATTTAATTAACTTAATTCTATTAACTTTAATAAATTAAATTATTTCTTGGTTATAATTATTATTATTATAAATACTTATAATTTATTATTAATTATCAGGAATTGATTTTAATTTAAATATTTTAATTATTGATTTTTATTAATTAATAGATATCTAAAAAGATTTATTTTTTAGATCTATTATTAATTTTTAAAATATTAATAGAGTAGTATTAATTTATTCCAAACAAACTTATATGGACAAAAACATTTGTTTTACGACAAAAAAAAGGTAATAATTATTTGAAATAAATAATTATTCAAATAATTATAATTATTTGAACTGGTTAGGTAAGCAAAATTATTTGTTAAATTTCTTATTAATTTTTGAAATATTAATAAATTCATTTTATTTTATTCTGAATAAGCTAGCATGAATTGAAAAAATTATTTTACGATAAAACAAAAGATCATAACGATTTAAAATAGATAATTGTTCATATAGTCTTAACTATTTAAACTGGTTCGGCAAACATATTTTATTTTTTAAATCTCTTAGTTATTAATTTTTCGAGTATTATTAGACTAGTATTATTTTATTTCAAATAAGCTTGTACGTACATGCATAATTGTTTTATGATAGAACAAAAAAGGTTTACTTTTTAAATAATTGATTTAAACTATACATTCGTTCGAATAGTCATAACTATTTAAACGGGTACGATAAATAAATTTATTTTTTAAATTTCTTACTTACTAACTTTTGAAAGGTTAATAAATTAGTGTTATTTTATTCAGAAGCTTGTATGATAAAAAACCAATTATTATATGACCGAACCAAAGGTAATATTGATTTCAAATAGATAATTTTTGAAATAGCCATAATTATTTGAACTAATTTAGTAAAGAAAATCATTTTTTAAATCACTTATTAATTTTTGAAATATTAATAAATTATTATTATTTTATTTCGAATAAGCTTGTATGAACTGAAACAATTGTTTTATGACAAAACAAAAGATCATAATGATTTTAAATAGATAATATTCAAATAGCCCTAACTATTTAAATTTAAATAAACAAATTAATTTTTTTAAACTCTTGCTCATTAATTTTTGAAATATTAAGAAATTAGTATTATTTTATCTTGGATAAGCTTTTATGGACTGAAAAAATTGTTTTTTTGTCAAAACAAAAGGTCATAATGATTTTAAATAAATAATTGTTCAAATAGTCACAACTATTTGAACTTGATTGGTAAACATATTTATTTTTTCATATCCTTTGTTTATTAATATTTTGAATGTTAATAATTAAAAGTTTTAAATATTTAAATTAAAATATTAAAATATTATTAGTTAATTATTGATATTTATTAATAAATAAGCTATGAAATAATAATATAATTTATGAATTTTGTTAAATAATTATTAAAAATAATCATAAATATTTTAAAATGTATATTTGATATTTTATGATAAATTATCGATAATTAAAATAGATAATTATTCAGAAATCCGATATTTGAGACAAGACAAATATTAATCGACTGTTTTATAAGCTTGTATGAACTAATAATTAATATTATAAACTAATATTAGCAAATTTAAATAGCTATGACTATTTGACCAATTGTATATTTAAAATTGTTATGACCTTTCGTTTGCCATAAAACAATTGTTTTAGTTCATACAAGCTTATTCAAAATAAAATAAAACTAATTTATTAATATTCCAAAAATTAATAACTAAGTAATTTAAAAAGTTAATTTTTTTTATCGAATCAGTTCAAATAGTCATGTCCATTTGAATAGTTATCTATTTCAAATCGTTATGACCTTTTGTTTTTTCATAAAATAATTGTTTCAGTATAAAAGCTTATGCAAAATAAAATAATACTACTTTATTAATATTTCAAAAATTAATAAGAGATTTAAAAAATAAATCAGCTTGCCAAATTATATCAAATAATTATGGCCTTGAATAATTATCTATTTCCAATCATTATTACCTTTCGTTTTGTCATAAAACAATTGTTTTCCAACATAAAAGCTTATTAAATAAAATTGTTATTACCTTTTCTTTTTGTCATAAAACAATTCTGGGCTTAAAAACCATTCGCACAATTATTTCACGATTTTAATTTTTCATTGTATTTCATACTTATTTGCTTTTAGATACATTTTTAGGTGCTCTAAGAATGTTGAGAATAAATAATAATTATCCAATGATTGAATTTTTTTAAATTTCAAATATTAGTATCTTGTTATTTAAAATTAAACAAATTGAAACTTAAATTAGAATAATATTCAAATAGTTATGAATATTTAATGCATTGACATAACTATATTTATTGTTATAAATAATTTTTAATTAGCTACTTAATAAATCAAATAATATATATATGTTTAACAAAATAGCTACAATTAACACAGTTATTAATTATTAATTAAAAATAAATTATAATAAAAATAAACTATTTGTTATGTGATATAATAATATTACATAATTATATAAATTTATACGCTATCCAATAAATATATTCATAATTAAAAATTAATATAAATCTTAAAAATTAATATTTAAATATGTTTACCAATTAATAATTATATTCTGAATAAAAGCTTTAATTTTGTCCTGAGATCTTATATCTACTATTATCTAATTTATCATAAATAAATTTAATTCAAATTGAATTATCTAATAAAATATATATAACAATAATTAAATAAGAATATTAAATTCTTAGTTATAATCTATACAATATAATTAATTTAATTAAAACAATTGATTCTGAACTTATAAGCTTATTTGAAACAAAATAATACTAATTTTTTAATACTTCAAGAATTAGTAAAAGATTTAAAAAATAAATTGATTTACCAAACCGGTTTAAATAATTATAACCGGTCCAAATAGTTATTACTATTTGAACAATTATCTATTTCAAATTATTAAAAATAAAAAAAGTCATATAGATAATAATTATGATTTAAAACATCAGACTTTGTTTCTGAACAATTCTGAGCTTAAAAACCATTCGAATAATTATTGCACGATTTTAATTTTTCATTGTGTTTCATACTTATTTGTTTTTAGATACATTTTTAGGTGCTCTAAGGATGTTGAGAATAAATAATAATTATCTAATGATGGAATTTTTTGAAATTTCAAATGTTAGTATCTTGTTATTTAAAATTAAACAAATTAAAACTTAAATTGGAATAATATTCAAATAGTTATGAATATTTAATGCATTGACATAACTATATTTATTGTTATAAATAATTTTTAATTAGCTACTTAATAAATCAAATAATATATATATTTAACAAAATAGCTACAATTAACACAATTATTAATTATTAATTAAAAATAAATTATAATAAAAAATAAACTATTTGTTATGTGATATAATTATATTACGTAATTATATAAATTTATAAGCAATCCAATAAATTTATTCATAATTAATAAATAATTAAAAATTAATATAAATCATAAAAATTAATAATTATATTATGAATAAAAGCTTTAAATTTATCTTGAGATCTTATATCTACTATTATCTAATTTATCATAAATAAATTTAATTATCTAATAAAATATATATAATAATAATTAAATAAGAATATTAAATTTTTAGTTGTAATCTATAAAGTTATAATTAATTTAATTAAATAATTTTAATTATCAATTAATTTATAATTAATAAAAACTATAGCTATTTCTATAGTTTATTTATTTACTATTTATAAATATTTAATTAACTTGATTCTATTAACTTTAATAAATTAAGTTATTTCTTGGTTATAATTATTATTATTATAAATACTTATAATTTATTATTAATTATCTGGAATTGATTTTAATTTAAATATTTTAATTATTGATTTTTATTAATTAATAGATATCTAAAAAGATTTATTTTTTAGATCTATTATTAATTTTTAAAATATTAATAGAGTAGTATTAATTTATTCCAAACAAACTTATATGGACAAAAACATTTGTTTTACGACAAAAAAAAAAGGTCATAATTATTTGAAATAAATAATTATTCAAATAATTATAATTATTTGAACTGGCTAGGTAAGCAAAATTATTTGTTAAATTGCTTATTAATTTTTGAAATATTAATAAATTCATTTTATTTTATTCTGAACAAGTTAGCATGAATTGAAAAAATTATTTTACGATAAAACAAAAGATAATAACGATTTAAAATAGATAATTGTTTATATAGTCTTAACTATTTAAACTGGTTCAACGAACAAATTTTATTTTTTAAATCTCTTAGTTATTAATTTTCAGAGTATTATTAGACTAGTATTATTTTATTTCGAATAAGCTTGTATGAACATGAATAATTGTTTTATGACAGAACAAAAAAGGTTTACTTTTTAAATAATTGATTTAAACTATACATTCGTTTGAATAGTCATAACTATTTAAATGGGTTCGATAAATAAATTTATTATTTAAATTTCTTACTTACTAACTTTTGAAAGGTTAATAAATTAGTGTTATTTTATTCAGAAGCTTGTATGATAAAAAAACAATTATTATATGACCGAACAAATGGTAATATTGATTTCAAATAGATAATTATTGAAATAGCCATAATTATTTGAACTAATTCAGTAAACAAAATCATTTTTTAAATCACTTGTTAATTTTTGAAATATTAATAAATTACTATTATTTTATTTCGAATAAGCTTGTATGAACTGAAACAGTTGTTTTATGACAAAACAAAAGATCATAATGATTTTAAATAGATAATATTCAAATAGCCCTAACTATTTAAATTTGTTAAATAAACAAATTAATTTTTTTAAACTCTTGCTCATTAATTTTTGAAATATTAAGAAATTAGTATTATTTTATCTTGGATAAGCTTTTATGAACTGAAACAATTGTTTTTTTGTCAAAACAAAAGGTCATAATGATTTTAAATAAATAATTGTTCAAATAGTCACAACTATTTGAAGTTGATTGGTAAACAGATTTATTTTTTCATATCCTTTGTTTATTAATATTTTGAATGGTAATAATTAAAAGTTTTAAATATTTAAATTAAAATATTAAAATATTACTAGTTAATTATTGATATTTATTAATAAATAAGCTATTAAATAATAATATAATTTATGAATTTTGTTAAATAATTATTAAAAATAATCATAAATATTTTAAAATGTATATTTGATATTTTATGATAAATTATCGATAATTAAAATAGATAATTATTCAAAAATCCGATATTTGAGACAAGACAAATATTAATCAACTGTTTTATAAGCTTGTATGAACTAGTAATAAATATTATAAACTAATATTAACAAATTTAAATAGCTATGACTATTTGACCAATTCTCTATTTAAAATTGTTATGACCTTTCGTTTGTCATAAAACAATTGTTTTAGTTCATACAAGCTTATTCAAATAAAATAAAACTAATTTATTAATATTCCAAAAATTAATAACTAAGTGATTTAAAAAGTTAATTTTTTTTATCGAATCAGTTCAAATAGTCATGTCCATTTGAATGGTTATCTATTTCAAATCGTTATGACCCTTTGTTTTTTTATAAAATAATTGTTTCAGTATAAAAGCTTATGCAAAATAAAATAATACTACTTTATTAATATTTCAAAAATTAATAAGAGATTTAAAAATAAATCAGCTTGCCAAATTATATCAAATAATTATGGCCTTGAATAATTATCTATTTCCAATCATTATTACCTTTCATTTTGTCATAAAACAATTGTTTTCCAACATACACGCTTATTAAATAAAATTGTTATTACCTTTTCTTTTTGTCATAAAACAATTGATTTTCAACTTATAAACTTATTTGAAACAAAATAATACTAATTTTTTAATACTTCAAGAATTAGTAAGAGATTTAAAAAATAAATTTGTTTACCAAACCGGTTTAAATAATTATGACCACTTCAAATAGTTATTACTATTTGAACAATTATCTATTTCAAATTATTATCAATAAAAAAAGGCATATAGATAATAATTATGATTTAAAACGTCAGATTTTGTTTCCGAACAATTTTGGGCTTAAAAACCATTCGCACAATTATTGCACGATTTTAATTTTTCATTTTATTTCATACTTATTTGCTTTTAGATACATTTTTAGGTGCTCTAAGAATGTTGAGAATAAATAATAATTATCAAATGATGGAATTTTTAGAAATTTCAAATATTAGTATCTTATTATTTAAAATTAAACAAATTGAAACTTAAATTAGAATAATATTCAAATAGTTACGAATATTTGAATGCATTAACATAACCATATTTATTGTTGTAAATAATTTTTAATTAGCTACTTAATAAACAAATAATATATATATTTAACAAAATAGCTACAATTAACACAGTTATTAATTATTAATTAAAAATAAATTATAATAAAAAATAAACTATTTGTTATGTGATATAATTATATTACATAATTATATAAATTTATACGCTATCCAATAAATTTAGTCATAATTAAAAATTAATATAAATCTTAAAAATTAATATTTAAATATGTTTACCAATTAATAATTATATTCTGAATAAAAGCTTTAAATTTGTCCTGAGATCTTATATCTACTATTATCTAATTTATCATAAATAAATTTAATTCAAATTGAATTATCTAATAAAATATATATAACAATAATTAAATAAGAATATTAAATTCTTAGTTATAATCCATACAGTTATAATTAATTTAATTAAATAATTTTAATTAAAACAATTGATTTTCAACTTATAAGCTTATTCGAAACAAAATAATACTAATTTTTTAATACTTCAAGAATTAGTAAAAGATTTAAAAAATAAATTGATTTACCAAAACGGTTTAAATAATTATAACCAGTTCAAATAGTTATTACTATTTGAACAATTATCTAATTCAAATTATTGTAAATAAAAAAAGGCATATAGATAATAATTATGATTTAAAACATCAAACTTTGTTTCTGAACAATTCTGGGCTTAAAAACCATTCGCACAATTATTGCATGATTTTAATTTTTCATTGTGTTTCATACTTTTTGCTTTTAGATACATTTTTAGGTACTCTAAGGATGTTGAGAATAAATAATAATTATCCAATGATGGAATTTTTAGAAATTTCAAATATTAGTATCTTGTTATTTAAAATTAAACAAATTGAAACTTAAATTAGAATAATATTCAAATAGTTATGAATATTTAATGCATTGACATAACTATATTTATTGTTATAAATAATTTCTAATTAGCTACTTAATAAATCAAATAATATATTTATTTAACAAAATAGCTACAATTAACACAATTATTAATTATTAATTAAAAATAAATTATAATAAAAAATAAACTATTTGTTATGTGATATAATTATATTACATAATTATATAAATTTATAAGCAATGAAATAAATTTATTCATAATTAATAAATAATTAATAATTAATAATTATATTATAAATAAAAGCTTTAAATTTGTCCTGAGATCTTATATCTACTATTATCTAATTTATCATAAATAAATTTAATTATCTAATAAAATATATATAATAATAATTAAATAAGAATATTAAATTCTTAGTTATAATCTATACAGTTATAATTAATTTAATTAAATAATTTTAATTATCAATTAATTTATAATTAATAAAAACTATAGCTATTTCTATAGTTTATTTGTTTACTATTTATAAATATTTAATTAACTTGACTTTATTAACTTTAATAAATTAAATTATTTCTTGGTTATAATTCTTATTATTATAAATACTTATAATTTATTATTAATAATCAGGAATTGATTTTAATTTAAATATTTTAATTATTGATTTTTATTAATTAATAGATATCTAAAAAGATCTATTTTTTAGATCTATTGTTAATTTTTAAAATATTAATAGAGTAGTATTAATTTATTCCAAACAAACTTATATGGACAAAAACATTTGTTTTACGACAAAAAAAAAAGGTCTTAATTATTTGAAATAAATAATTATTCAAATAATTATAATTATTTGAATTGGTTAGGTAAGCAAAATTATTTGTTAAATTTCTTATTAATTTTTGAAATATTAATAAAATCATATTATTTTATTCTGAATAAGCTAGCATGAATTGAAAAAATTATTTTATGATAAAAGAAAAGATCATAACGATTTAAAATAGATAATTGTTCGTATAGTCTTAACTATTTAAACTGGTTAGCGAACAAAATTTATTTTTTAAATCTCTTAGTTATTAATTTTCAGAGTATTATTAGACTTGTATTATTTTTATTTCGAATAAGCTTGTATGAACATGCATAATTGTTTTATGACAGAACAAAAAAGGTTTACTTTTTAAATAATTGATTTAAACTATAAATTCGTTCGAATAGTCATAACTATTTAAACGGGTTCGATAAATAAATTTATTTTTTAAATTTCTTACTTACTCACTTTTGAAAGGTTAATAAATTAGTGTTATTTTATTCAGAAGCTTGTATGATAAAAAAATAATTATTATATGACCGAACAAATGGTAATATTGATTTCAAATAGATAATTATTGAAATAGCCAAATTATTTGAACTAATTCAGTAAACAAAATCATTTTTTAAATCACTTATTAATTTTTGAAATATTAATAAATTACTATTATTTTATTTCGAATAAGCTTGTATGAACTGAAACAATTGTTTTACGACAAAACAAAAGATCATAATGATTTTAAATAGATAATATTCAAATAGCCATAATTATTTAAATTTGTTAAATAAACAAATTAATTTTTTTAAACTCTTGCTCATTAATTTTTGAAATATTAAGAAATTAGTATTATTTTATCTTGGATAAGCTTTTATGAACTGAAACAATTGTTTTTTTGTCAAAACAAAAGGTCATAATGATTTTAAATAAATAATTGTTCAAATAGTCACAACTATTTGAAGTTGATTGGTAAACAGATTTATTTTTTCATATCCTTTGTTTATTAATATTTTGAATGTTAATAATTAAAAGTTTTAAATATTTAAATTAAAATATTAAAATATTATTTGTTAATTATTGATATTTATTAATAAATAAGCTATGAAATAATAATATAATTTATGAATTTTGTTAAATAATTATTAAAAATAATCATAAATATTTTAAAATGTATATTTGATATTTTATGATAAATTATCGATAATTAAAATAGATAATTATTCAGAAATCCGATATTTGAGACAAGACAAATATTAATCAACTGTTTTATAAGCTTGTATGAACTAATAATTAATATTATAAACTAATATTAACAAATTTAAATAGCTATGACTGTTTGACCAATTGTCTATTTAAAATTGTTATGACCTTTCGTTTGTCATAAAACAATTGTTTTAGTTCATACAAGCTTATTCAAAATAAACTAAAACTAATTTATTAATATTCCAAAAATTAATAACTAAGTGTTTTAAAAATTTAATTTTTTATCGAATCAGTTCAAATAGTCATGTTCATTTGAATAGTTATCTATTTCAAATCGTTATGACCTTTTGTTTTTTCATAAAATAATGGTTTTAGTATAAAAGCTTATGCAAAATAAAATAATACTACTTTATTAATATTTCAAAAATTAATAAGAGATTTAAAAAATAAATTGGCTTGCCAAATTATATCAAATAATTATGGCCTTGAATAATTATCTATTTCCAATCATTATTACCTTTCGTTTTGTCATAAAACAATTGTTTTCCAACATAAAAGCTTATTAAATAAAATTGTTATTACCTTTTCTTTTTGTCATAAAACAATTGATTTTCAACTTATAAACTTATTTGAAACAAAATAATACTAATTTTTAATACTTCAAGAATTAGTAAGAGATTTAAAAAATAAATTTATTTACCAAACCGGTTTAAATAATTATGACCACTTCAAATAGTTATTACTATTTGAACAATTATCTTTTTCAAATTATTATAAATAAAAAAAGGCATATAGATAATAATTATGATTTAAAACGTCAAATTTTGTTTCTGAACAATTTTGGGCTTAAAAACCATTCGCACAATTATTGCACGATTTTAAGTTTTCATTGTATTTCATACTTATTTGCTTTTAGATACATTTTTAGGTGCTCAAAGAATGTTGAGAATAAATAATAATTATCCAATGATGGAATTTTTAGAAATTTCAAATATTAGTATCTTATTATTTAAAATTAAACAAATTGAAACTTAAATTAGAATAATATTCAAATAATTATGAATATTTGAATGCATGAACATAACCATATTTATTGTTATAAATAATTTTTAATTAGTTACTTAATAAATCAAATAATATATATTTAACAAAATAGCTACAATTAACACAATTATTAATTATTAATTAAAAATAAATTATAATAAAAAATAAACTATTTGTTATGTGATATAGTTATATTACATAATTATATAAATTTATACGCTATCCAATAAATTTATTCATAATTAAAAATTAATATTTAAATATGTTTACCAATTAATAATTATATTCTGAATAAAAGCTTTAATTTTGTCCTGAGATCTTATATCTACTATTATCTAATTTATCAAAAATAAATTTAATTTAAATTGAATTATCTAATAAAATATATATAACAATAATTAAAAAAGAATATTAAATTCTTAGTTATAATCTATACAGTTATAATTAATTTAATTAAATAATTTTAATTAAAACAATTGATTTTCAACTTATAAGCTTATTTGAAACAAAATAATACTAATTTTTTAATACTTCAAGAATTAGTAAAAGATTTAAAAAATAAATTGATTTACCAAACCGGTTTAAATAATTATAACCACTTCAAATAGTTATTACTATTTGAACAAATATCTATTTCAAATTATTATAAATAGAAAAAGCCATATAGATAATAATTATGATTTAAAACATCAGACTTTGTTTTTGAAATTCTGGGCCTAAAAATCATTCGCACAATTATTGTAGGATTTTAATTTTTCATTGTGTTTCATACTTATTTGCTTTTAGATACATTTTTAGGTGCTTAAAGAATGTTGAGAATAAATAATAATTATCCAATGATGGAATTTTTTGAAATTTCAAATATTAGTATCTTATTATTTAAAATTAAACAAATTGAAACTTAAATTAGAATAATATTCAAATAGTTACGAATATTTGAATGCATTAACATAACCATATTTATTGTTGTAAATAATTTTTAATTAGCTACTTAATAAATCAAATAATATATATATTTAACAAAATAGCTACAATTAACACAGTTATTAATTATTAATTAAAAATAAATTATAATAAAAAATAAACTATTTGTTATGTGATATAATTATATTACATAATTATATAAATTTATGCGCTATCCAATAAATTTATTCATAATTAAAAATTAATATAAATCTTAAAAATTTTTGTTTCTGAACAATTTTGGGCTTAAAAACCATTCGCACAATTATTGCACGATTTTAATTTTTCATTGTATTTCATACTTATTTGCTTTTAGATACATTTTTAGGTGCTCTAAGAATGTTGAGAATAAATAATAATTATTTGTTAGGTAAGCAAAATTATTTGTTAAATTTCTTATTAATTTTTGAAATATTAATAAATTCATTTTATTTTATTCTAAATAAGCTAGCATGAATTGAAAAAATTATTTTATGATAAAACAAAAGATCATAACGATTTAAAATAGGTAATTGTTCATATAGTCTTAACTATTTAAACTGGTTCAGCGAACAAATTTTATTTTTTAAATCTCTTAGTTATTAATTTTCAGAGTATTATTAGACTTGTATTATTTTTATTACGAACAAGCTTGTATGAACATGCATAATTGTTTTATGACAGAACAAAAAAGGTTTACTTTTTAAATAACTGATTTAAACTATACATTCGTTCGAATAGTCATAACTATTTAAACGGGTTCGATAAATAAATTTATTTTTTAAATTTCTTACTTACTAACTTTTGAAAGGTTAATAAATTAGTGTTATTTTATCCAGAAGCTTGTATGATTAAAAAACAATTATTATATGATCGAACAAAAGGTAATATTGATTTCAAATAGATAATTATTGAAATAGCCATAATTATTTGAACTAGTTCAGTAAACAAAATGATTTTTTAAATCACTTATTAATTTTTGAAATATTAATAAATTACTATTATTTTATTTCGAATAAGCTTGTATGAACTGAAACAATTTTTTTATGACAAAACAAAAGCTCATAATGATTTTAAATAGATAATATTCAAATAGCCCTACCTATTTAAATTTGTTAAATAAACAAATTAATTTTTTTAAACTCTTGCTCATTAATTTTTGAAATATTAAGAAATTAGTATTATTTTATCTTGGATAAGCTTTTATGAACTGAAACAATTGTTTTTTTGTCGAAACAAAAGGTCATAATGATTTTAAATAAATAATTGTTCAAATAGTCACAACTATTTGAACTTGATTGGTAAACAGATTTATTTTTTCATATCCTTTGTTTATTAATATTTTGAATGTTAATAATGAAAAATTTTAAATATTTAAATTAAAATATTAAAATATTATTAGTTAATTATTGATATTTATTAATAAATAAGCTATGAAATAATAATATAATTTATGAATTTTGTTAAATAATTATTAAAAATAATCATAAATATTTTAAAATGTATATTTGATATTTTATGATAAATTATCAATAATTAAAATAGATAATTATTCAGAAATCCGATATATGAGACAAGACAAATATTAATCAACTATTTTATAAGCTTGTATAAACTAATAATTAATATTATAAACTAATATTAACAAATTTAAATAGCTATGACTATTTGACCAATTGTCTATTTAAAATTGTTATGACCTTTCGTTTGTCATAAAACAATTGTTTTAGTTCATACAAGCTTATTCAAAATAAAATAAAACTAATTTATTAATCTTCCAAAAATTAATAACTAAGTGATTTAAAAAGTTAATTTTTTTATCGAATCAGTTCAAATAGTCATGTCCATTTGAATAGTTATCTATTTCAAATCGTTATGACCTTTTGTTTTTTCATAAAATAATTGTTTCAGTATAAAAGCTTATGCAAAATAAAATAATACTACTTTATTAATATTTCAAAAATTAATAAGAGATTTAAAAAATAAATCAGCTTACCAAATTATATCAAATAATTATGGCCTTGAATAATTATCTATTTCCAATCATTATTACCTTTCGTTTTGTCATAAAACAATTGTTTTCCAACATACAAGCTTATTAAATAAAATTGTTATTTCCTTTCTTTTTGTCATAAAACAATTGATTTTCAACTTATAAACTTATTTGAAACAAAATAATACTAATTTTTTAATACTTCAAGAATTAGTTAGAGATTTAAAAAATAAATTTATATACCAAACCGGTTTAAATAATTATGACCACTGCAAATAGTTATTACTATTTGAACAATTATCTATTTCAAATTATTATAAATAAAAAAAGGCATATAGATAATAATTATGATTTAAAACGTCAGATTTTGTTTCTGAACAATTTTGGGCATAAAAACCATTCGCACAATTATTGCACGATTTTAATTTTTCATTGTATTTCATACTTATTTGCTTTTAGATACATTTTTAGGTGCTCTAAGAATGTTTAGAATAAATAATAATTATCCAATGATGGAATTTTTAGAAATTTCAAATATTAGTATTTTATTATTTAAAATTAAACAAATTGAAACTTAAATTAGAATAATATTCAAATAGTTATTAATATTTGAATGCATTAACATAACCATATTTATTGTTATAAATAATTTTTAATTAGCTACTTAGTAAATCAAATAATATATATATTTAACAAAATAGCTACAATTAACACAGTTATTAATTATTAATTAAAAATAAATTATAATAAAAAATAAACTATTTGTTATGTGATATAATTATATTACATAATTATATAAATTTATACGCTATCCAATAAATTTATTCATAATTAAAAATTAATATTTAAATATGTTTACCAATTAATAATTACATTCTGAATAAAAGCTTTAATTTTGTCCTGAGATCTTATATCTACTATTATCTAATTTATCATAAATAAATTTAATTCAAATTAAATTATCTAATAAAATATATATAACAATAATTAAATAAGAATATTAAATTCTTAGTTATAATCTATGCAGTTATAATTAATTTAATTAAAAAATTTTAATTAAAACAATTGATTTTCAACTTATAAGCTTATTTGAAACAAAATAATACTAACTTTTTAATACTTCAAGAATTAGTAAAAGATTTAAAAAATAAATTGATTTACTAAACCGGTTTAAATAATTATAACCGGTCTAAATAGTTATTACTATTTGAACAATTATCTATTTCAAATTATTATAAATAAAAAAAAGCCATATAGATAATAATTATGATTTAAAACATCAGACTTTGTTTCTGAGCAATTCTGGGCTTAAAAACCATTCGCACTATTATTGCGCGATTTTAATTTTTCATTGTGTTTCATGCTTATTTGCTTTTAGATACATTTTTAGGTGCTCTAAGGATGTTGAGAATAATAATAATTATCCAATGATGGAATTTTTTGAAATTTCAAATATTAGTATCTTATTATTTAAAATTAAACAAATTGAAACTTAAATTAGAATAATATTCAAATAGTTATGAATATTTAATGCGTTGACATAACTATATTTATTGTTATAAATAATTTTTAATTAGCTACTTAATAAATCAAATAATATATATATATTTAACAAAATAGCTACAATTAACACAATTATTAATTATTAATTAAAAATAAATTATAATAAAAAATAAACTATTTGTTATGTGATATAATTATATTACGTAATTATATAAATTTATAAGCAATCCAATAAATTTATTCATAATTAATAAATAATTAAAAATTAATATAAATCATAAAAATTAATAATTATATTATGAATAAAAGCTTTAAATTTTTCCCGAGATCTTATATCTACTATTATCTAATTTATCATAAATAAATTTAATTATCTAATAAAATATATATAATAATAATTAAATAAGAATATTAAATTCTTAGTTATAATCTATACAGTTATAATTAATTTAATTAAATAATTTTAATTATCAATTAATTTATAATTAATAAAAACTATAGCTATTTATATAGTTTATTTATTTACTATTTATAAATATTTAATTAACTTAATTCTATTAACTTTAATAAATTAAGTTATTTCTTGGTTATAATTATTATTATTATAAATACTTATAATTTATTATTAATTATCTTGAATTGATTTTAATTTAAATATTTTAGTTATTGATTTTTATTAATTAATAGATATCTAAAAAGATTTATTTTCTAGATCTATTATTAATTTTTAAAATATTAATAGAGTAGTATTAATTTATTCCAAACAAACTTATATGGACAAAAACATTTGTTTTACGACAAAATAAAAGATCAGAATGATTTTAAATAGATAATATTCAAATAGCCATAACTATTTAAATTTGTTAAATAAACAAATTAATTTTTTTAAACTCTTGCTCATTAATTTTTGAAATATTAAGAAATTAGTATTATTTTATCTTGGATAAGCTTTTATGAACTGAAACAACTGTTTTTTTGTCAAAACAAAAGGTCATATTGATTTTAAATAAATAATTGTTCAAATAGTCATAACTATTTGAACTTGATTGGTAAACAGATTTATTTTTTCATATCCTTTGTTTATTAACATTTTGAATGTTAATAATTAAAAATTTTAAATATTTAAATTAAAATATTAAAATATTATTAGTTAATTATTGATATTTATTAATGAATAAGCTATGAAATAATAATATAATTTATGAATTTTGTTAAATAATTATTAAAAATAATCATAAATATTTTAAAATGTATATTCGATATTTTATGATAAATTATCGATAATTAAAATAGATAATTATTCAGAAATCCGATATTTGAGACAAGACAAATATTAATCAACTGTTTTATAAGCTTGTATGAACTAATAATTAATATTATAAACTAATATTAACAAATTTAAATAGCTATGACTATTTGACCAATTGTCTATTTAAAATTGTTATGACCTTTCATTTGTCATAAAACAATTGTTTTAGTTCATACAAGCTTATTCAAAATAAAATAAAACTAATTTGTTAATATTCCAAAAATTAATAACAAAATGATTTAAAAAGTTAATTTTTTTATCGAATCAGTTCAAATAGTCATGTCCATTTGAATAGTTATCTATTTCAAATCGTTATTACCTTTTGTTTTTTCATAAAATAATTGTTTCAGTATAAAAGCTTATGCAAAATAAAATAATACTACTTTATTAATATTTCAAAAATTAATAAGAGATTTAAAAAATAAATCAGCTTGCCAAATTATATCAAATAATTATAGCTTTCAATAATTATCTATTTCCAATCATTATTACCTTTCGTTTTGTCATAAAACAATTGTTTTCCAACATATAAGCTTGTTAAATAAAATTGTTCTTACCTTTCTTTTTGTCATAAAACAATTGATTTTCAACTTATAAGCTTATTTGAAACAAAATAATACTAATTTTTTAATACTTCAAGAATAAGTAAAAGATTTAAAAAATAAATTGATTTAC
Organism: Durio zibethinus; assembly: GCF_047325235.1. NCBI lineage: Eukaryota > Viridiplantae > Streptophyta > Magnoliopsida > Malvales > Malvaceae > Durio > Durio zibethinus. Next base: position 20,699,685 of record NC_143170.1, read on the forward strand.
CAAATCGGTTTAAATAATTATAACCGGTCTAAATAGTTATTACTATTTGAACAATTATCTATTTCAAATTATTATAAATAAAAAAAGCCATATAGATAATAATTATGATTTAAAACATCAGACTTTGTTTCTGAACAATTCTGGGCTTAAAAACCATTCGCACAATTATTGCGCGATTTTAATTTTTCATTGTGTTTCATACTTATTTGCTTTTAGATACATTTTTAGGTGCTCTAAGGATGTTGAGAATAAATAATAATTATCCAATGATGGAATTTTTTTAAATTTCAAATGTTAGTATCTTGTTATTTAAAATTAAACAAATTGAAACTTAAATTAGAATAATTTTCAAATAGTTATGAATATTTAATGCATTGACAAAACAATATTTATTGTTATAAATAATTTTTAATTACTTACTTAATAAATCAAATAATATATATATTTAACAAAATAGCTACAACTAACACAATTATTAATTATTAATTAAAAATAAATTATAATAAAAAAAACTATTTGTTATGTGATATAATTATATTACGTAATTATATAAATTTATAAGCAATCCAATAAGTGATTTAAAAAGTTAATTTTTTTATCGAATCAGTTCAAATAGTCATATCCATTTGAATAGTTATCTATTTCAAATCGTTATGACCTTTTGTTTTTTCATAAAATAATTGTTTCAGTATAAAAGCTTATGCAAAATAAAATAATACTACTTTATTAATATTTCAAAAATTAATAAAAGATTTAAAAAATAAATCAGCTTGCCAAATTATATCAAATAATTATGGCCTTGAATAATTATCTATTTCCAATTATTATTACCTTTCATTTTGTCATAAAACAATTGTTTTCCAACATACAAGCTTATTAAATAAAATTGTTATTACCTTTTCTTTTTGTCATAAAACAATTGATTTTCAACTTATAAACTTATTTGAAACAAAATAATACTAATTTTTTAATACTTCAAGAATTAGTAAGAGATTTAAAAAATAAATTTATTTACCAAACCGGTTTAAATAATTATGACCACTTCAAACAGTTATTACTATTTGAACAATTATCAATTTCAAATTATTATAAATAAAGAAAGGCATATAGATAATAATTATGATTTAAAACGTCAGATTTTCTTTATAACAATTTTGGGCTTAAAAACCATTCGCACAATTATTACACGATTTTAATTTTTCATTTTATTTCATACTTATTTGCTTTTAGATACATTTTTAAGTGCTTTAAGAATGTTGAGAATAAATAATAATTATCCAATGATGGAATTTTTAGAAATTTTAAATATTAGTATCTTGTTATTTAAAATTAAACAAATTGAAACTTAAATTAGAATAATATTCAAATAGTTATGAATATTTCAATGCATTAACATAACCATATTTATTGTTATAAATAATTTTTAATTAGCTACTTAATAAATCAAATAATATATATATTTAACAAATAGCTACAATTAACACAGTTATTAATTATTAATTAAAAATAAATTATAATTAAAAAAAACTATTTGTTATGTGATATAATTATATTACATAATTATATAAATTTATACGCTATCCAATAAATTTATTCGTAATTAATAAATAATTAAAAATTAATATAAATCATAAAAATTAATAATTATATTATGAATAAAAGCTTTGAATTTGTCCTGAGATCTTATATCTACTATTATCTAATTTATCATAAATAAATTTAATTATCTAATAAAATATATATAATAATAATTAAATAAGAATATTAAATTCTTAGTTATAATCTATACAGTTATAATTAATTTAATTAAATAATTTTAATTATCAATTAATTTATAATTAATAAAAACTATAGCTATTTCTATAGTTTATTTATTTACTATTTATAAATATTTAATTAACTTAATTCTATTAACTTTAATAAATTAAATTATTTCTTGGTTATAATTATTATTATTATAAATACTTATAATTTATTATTAATTATTTGGAATTAATTTTAATTTAAATATTTTAATTATTGATTTTTATTAATTAATAGATATCTAAAAAGATTTATTTTTTAGATCTATTATTAATTTTTAAAATATTAATAGAGTAGTATTAATTTATTCCAAACAAACTTATATGGACAAAAACATTTGTTTTACGACAAAAAAAAGGCCATAATTATTTGAAATAAATAATTATTCAAATAATTATAATTATTGAACTGGTTAGGTAAGCAAAATTATTTGTTAAATTTCTTATTAATTTTTGAAATCGTAATAAATTCATTTTATTTTATTCTGAATAAGCTAGCATGAATTGAAAAAATCATTTTACGATAAAACAAAAGATCATAACGATTTAAAATAGATAATTGTTCATATAGTCTTAACTATTTAAACTGGTTCAACAAACATATTTTATTTTTTAAATCTCTTAGTTATTAATTTTCAGAGTATTATTAGACTAGTATTATTTTATTTCGAATAAGCTTGTATGAACATGCATAATTGTTTTATGACAGAACAAAAAAGGTTTACTTTCTAAATAACCGATTTAAACTATACATTCGTTCCAATAGTCATAACTATTTAAACGGGTTCCATAAATAAATTTATTTTTTAAATTTCTTACTTACTAACTTTTGAAAGGTTAATAAATTAGTGTTATTTTATTCAGAAGCTTGTATGATAAAAAAAAACAATTCTTATACGACCGAACAAAAGGTGATATTGATTTCAAATAGATAATTATTGAAATAGCCATAATTATTTGAACTAATTCAGTAAACAAAATCATTTTTTAAATCACTTATTAATTTTTGAAATATTAATAAATTACTATTATTTTATTTCGAATAAGCTTGTATGAACTGAAACAATTGTTTTATGACAAAACAAAAGATCATAATGATTTTAAATAGATAATATTCAAATAGCCATAACTATTTAAATTTGTTAAATAAACAAATTAATTTTTTTAAACTCTTGCTCATTAATTTTTGAAATATTAAGAAATTAGTATTATTTTATCTTGGATAAGCTTTTATGAACTGAAACAACTGTTTTTTTGTCAAAACAAAAGGTCATATTGATTTTAAATAAATAATTGTTCAAATAGTCACAACTATTTGAACTTGATTGGTAAACAGATTTATTTTTTCATATCCTTTGTTTATTAACATTTTGAATGTTAATAATTAAAAGTTTTAAATATTTAAATTAAAATATTAAAATATTATTAGTTAATTATTGATATTTATTAATGAATAAGCTATGAAATAATAATATAATTTATGAATTTTGTTAAATAATTATTAAAAATAATCATAAATATTTTAAAATGTATATTCGATATTTTATGATAAATTATCGATAATTAAAATAGATAATTATTCAGAAATCTGATATTTGAGACAAGACAAATATTAATCAACTGTTTTATAAGCTTGTATGAACTAATAATTAATATTATAAACTAATATTAACAAATTTAAATAGCTATGACTATTTGACCAATTGTCTATTTAAAATTGTTATGACCTTTCGTTTGTCATAAAACAATTGTTTTATTTCATACAAGCTTATTCAAAATAAAATAAAACTAATTTATTAATATTCCAAAAATTAATAACTAAGTGATTTTTTTATCGAACCAGTTCAAATAGTCATGTCCATTTGAAGGGTTATCTATTTCAAATCGTTATGACCTTTTGTTTTTTCATAAAATAATTGTTTCAGTATAAAAGCTTATGCAAAATAAAATAATACTACTTTATTAATATTTCAAAAATTAATAAGAGATTTAAAAAATAAATCAGCTTGCCAAATTATATCAAATAATTATGGCCTTGAATAATTATCTATTTCCAATCATTATTACCTTTCGTTTTGTCATAAAACAATTGTTTTCCAACATATAAGCTTGTTAAATAAAATTGTTATTACCTTTCTTTTTGTCATAAAACAATTGATTTTCAACTTATAAACTTATTTGAAACAAAATAATACTAATTTTTTAATACTTCAAGAATTAGTAAGAGATTTAAAAATAAATTTATTTACCAAACCGGTTTAAATAATTACGACAACTTCAAATAGTTTATTACTATTTGAACAATTATCTATTTCAAATTATTATAAATAAAAAAAGGCATATAGATAATAATTATGATTTAAAACGTCAGATTTTGTTTCTGAACAATTTTGGGCTTAAAAACCATTCGCACAATTATTGCACGATTTTAATTTTTCATTGTATTTCATACTTATTTGCTTTTAAATACATTTTTAGGTGCTCTAAGAATGTTGAGAATAAATAATAATTATCCAATGATGAAATTTTTAGAAATTTCAAATATTAGTATCTTATTATTTAAAATTAAACAAATTGAAACTTAAATTAGAATAATATTCAAATAGTTATGAATATTTGAATGCATTAACATAACCATATTTATTGTTATAAATAATTTTTAATTAGCTACTTAATAAATCAAATAATATATATTTAACAAAATAGCTACAATTAACACAGTTATTAATTATTAATAAAAAATAAACTATTTGTTATGTGATATAATTATATTACATAATTATATAAATTTATACGCTATCCAATAAATTTATTCATAATTAAAAATTAATATAAATCTTAAAAATTAATATTTAAATATGCTTACCAATTAATAATTATATTCTGAATAAAAGCTTTAATTTTGTCCTGAGATCTTATATCTACTATTATCTAATTTATCATAAATAAGTTTAATTCAAATTGAATTATTTAATAAAATATATATAACAATAATTAAATAAGAATATTAAATTCTTAGTTATAATCTATCCAGTTATAATTAATTTAATTAAATAATTTTAATTAAAACAATTGATTTTCAACTTATAAGCTTATTTGAAACAAAATAATACTAATTTTTTAATACTTCAAGAATAAGTAAAATATTTAAAAAATAAATTGATTTACCAAACCGGTTTGAATAATTATAACCAGTTCAAATAGTTATTATTATTTAAACAATTATCTATTTCAAATTATTATAAATAAAAAAAGCCATATAGATAATAATTATGATTTAAAACACCAGACTTTGTTTCTGAACAATTCTAGGCTTAAAAACCATTCGCACAATTATTGCGCGATTTTAATTTTTTATTTTGTTTCATGCTTATTTGCTTTTAGATACATTTTTAGGTGCTCTAGGGATGTTGAGAATAAATAATAATTATCCAATGATGGAATTTTTTGAAATTTCAAATATTAGTATCTTGTTATTTAAAATTAAACAAATTGAAACGTAAATTAGAATAATATTCAAATAGTTATGAATATTTAATGCATTGACATAACTATATTTATTGTTATAAATAATTTTTAATTAGCTACTTAATAAATCAAATAATATATATATTTAACAAAATAGCTACAATTAACACAATTATTAATTATTAATTAAAAATAAATTATAATAAAAAATAAACTATTTGCTATGTGATATAATTATATTACGTAATTATATAAATTTATAAGCAATCCAATAAATTTATTCATAACTAATAAATAATTAAAAATTAATATAAATCATAAAAATTAATAATTATATTATGAATAAAAGCTTTAAATTTGTCCCGAGATCTTATATCTACTATTATCGAATTTATCATAAATAAATTTAATTATCTAATAAAATATATATAATAATAATTAAATAAGAATATTAAATTCTTAGTTATAATCTATGCAATTATAATTAATTTAATTAAAAAATTTTCATTATCAACTAATTTATAATTAATAAAAACTATAGCTATTTCTATAGTTTATTTATTTACTATTTATAAATATTTAATTAACTTAATTCTATTAACTTTAATAAATTAAATTATTTCTTGGTTATAATTATTATTATTATAAATACTTATAATTTATTATTAATTATCTTGAATTGATTTTAATTTAAATATTTTAATTATTGATTTTTATTAATTAATAGATATCTAAAAAGATTTATTTTTTAGATCTATTATTAATTTTTAAAATATTAATAGAGTAGTATTAATTTATTCCAAACAAACTTATATGGAAAAAAACATTTGTTTTACGACAAAAAAAAGGTCATAATTATTTGAAATGAATAGTTATTCAAATAATTATAATTATTTGAACTGGTTAGGTAAGCAAAATTATTTGTTAAATTTCTTATTAATTTTTGAAATATTAATAAATTCATTTTATTTTATTCTGAATAAGCTAGCATGAATTGAAAAAATTATTTTACGATAAAACAAAAGATCATAACAATTTAAAATAGATAATTGTTCATATAGTCTTAACTATTTAAACTGGTTCAGCAAACATATTTTATTTTTTAAATCTCTTAGTTATTAATTTTCAGAGTATTATTAGACTAGTATTATTTTATTTCGAATAAGCTTGTATGAACATGCATAATTTTTTTATGACAGAACAAAAAAGGTTTACTTTTTAAATAACTGATTTAAACTATACATTCGTTCGAATAGTCATAACTATTTAAATGGGTTCGATAAATAAATTTATTTTTTAAATTTCTTACTTACTAACTTTTGAAAGGTTAATAAATTAGTGTTATTTTATTCAGAAGCTTGTATGATAAAAAAAAAATTATTATATGATCGAACAAAAGGTAATATTGATTTCAAATAGATAATTATTGAAATAGCCATAATTATTTGAACTAATTCAGTAAACAAAATCATTTTTTAAATCACTTATTAATTTTTGAAATATTAATAAATTACTATTATTTTATTTCGAATAAGCTTGTATGAACTGAAACAATTGTTTTATGACAAAAAAAAGATCATAATGATTTTAAATAGATAATATTCAAATAGCCATAACTATTTAAATTTGTTAAATAAACAAATTAATTTTTTTAAACTTTTGCTCATTAATTTTTGAAATATTAAGAAATTAGTATTATTTTATCTTGGATAAGCTTTTATGAACTGAAACAATTGTTTTTTTGTCAAAACAAAAGGTCATAATGATTTTAAATAAATAATTGTTCAAATAGTCACAACTATTTGAACTTGATTGGTAAACAAATTTATTTTTTCATATCCTTTGTTTATTAATATTTGGAATGTTAATAATTAAAAGTTTTAAATATTTAAATTAAAATATTAAAATATTATTAGTTAATTATTGATATTTATTAATAAATAAGCTATGAGATAATAATATAATTTATGAATTTTGTTAAATAATTATTAAAAATAATCGTAAATATTTTAAAATTTATATTTCATATTTTATAATAAATTATCGATAATTAAAATAGATAATTATTCAGAAATCCGATATTTGAGACCAGACAAATATTAATCAACTGTTTTATAAGCTTGTATGAACTAATAATTAATATTATAAACTAATATTAACAAATTTAAATAGCTATGACTATTTGACCAATTGTCTATTTAAAATTGTTATGACCTTTCGTTTGTCATAAAACAATTGTTTTAGTTCATACAAGCTTATTCAAAATAAAATAAAACTAATTTATTAATATTCCAAAAATTAATAACTAAGTGATTTAAAAAGTTAATTTTTTTATCGAATCAATTCAAATAGTCATGTCCATTTGAATAGTTATCTATTTCAAATCATTATAACCTTTTTTTTTTTCATAAAATAATTGTTTCAGTATAAAAGCTTATGCAAAATAAAATAATACTACTTTATTAATATTTCAAAAATTAATAAGAGATTTAAAAAATAAATCAGCTTGCCAAATTATATCAAATAATTATGGCCTTTAATAATTATCTATTTCCAATCATTATTACCTTTCGTTTTGTCGTAAAACAATTGTTTTCCAACATAGAAGCTTATTAAATAAAATTATTATTACCTTTTCTTTTTGTCATAAAACAATTGATTTTCAACTTATAAACTTATTTGAAACAAAATAATACTAATTTTTTAATACTTCAAGAATTAGTAAGAGATTTAAAAAATAAATTTATTTACCAAACCGGTTTAAATAATTAGGACCACTTCAAATAGTTATTACTATTTGAAAAATTATCTATTTCAAATTATTATAAATAAAAAAAGGCATATAGATAATAATTATGATTTAAAACGTCAGATTTTGTTTCTGAACAATTTTGGGCTTAAAAACCATTCGCACAATTATTGCCCAATTTTAATTTTTAATTGTATTTCATACTTATTCGCCTTTAGATACATTTTTAGGTGGTCTAAGAATGTTGAGAATAAATAATAATTATCCAATGATGGAATTTTTAGAAATTTCAAATATTAGTATCTTATTATTTAAAATTAAACAAATTGAAAGTTAAATTAGAATAATATTCAAATAGTTATGAATATTTGAATGCATTAACATAACCATATTTAGTGTTATAAATAATTTTTAATTAGCTACTTAATACATCAAATAATATATATTTAACAAAATAGCTACAATTAACACAGTTATTAATTATTAATTAAAAATAAATTATAATAAAAAATAAACTATTTGTTATGTGATATAATTATATTACATAATTATATAAATTTATACGCTATACAATAAATTTATTCATAATTAAAAATTAATATAAATCTTAAAAATTAATATTTAAATATGTTTACTAATTAATAATTATATTCTGAATAAAAGCTTTAATTTTGTCCTGAGATCTTATATCTACTATTATCTAATTTGTCATAAATAAATTTAATTCAAATTTAATTATCTAATAACATATATATAACAATAATTAAATAAGAATATTAAATTCTTAGTTATAATCTATACAGTTATAATTAATTTAATTAAATAATTTTAATTAAAACAATTGATTTTCAACTTATAAACTTATTTGAAACAAAATAATACTAATTTTTGAATACTTCAAGAATAAGTTAAAGATTTAAAAAATAAATTGATTTACCAAATCGGTTTAAATAATTATAACCAGTTCAAATAGTTATTATTATTTGAACAATTATATATTTCAAATTATTATAAATAAAAAAAGCCATATAGATAATAATTATGATTTAAAACATCAGACTTTGTTTCTGAACAATTCTGGGCTTAAAAACCTTTCGCACAATTATTGCGCGATTTTAATTTTTCATTGTGTTTCATGCTTATTTGCTTTTAGATACATTTTTAGGTGCTCTAAGGATGTTGAGAATAAATAATAATTATCCAATGATGGAATTTTTTGAAATTTCAAATATTAGTATCTTGTTATTTAAAATTAAACAAATTGAAACTTAAATTAGAATAATATTCAAATAGTTATGAATATTTAATGCATTGACAAAACTATATTTATTGCTATAAATAATTTTTAATTAGCTACTTAATAAATCAAATAATATATATATTTAACAAAATAGCTACAATTAACACAATTATTAATTATTAATTAAAAATAAATTATAATAAAAAATAAACTATTTGTTATGTGATATAATTATATTACGTAATTATATAAATTTATAAGCAATCCAATAAATTTATTCATAATTAATAAATAATTAAAAATTAATATAAATCATAAAAATTAATAATTATATTATGAATAAAAGCTTTAAATTTGTCCTGAAATCTTATATCTATTATTATCTAATTTATCATAAATACATTTAATTATCTAATAAAATATATATAATAATAATTAAATAAGAATGTTAATAATTAAAAGTTTTAAATATTTAAATTAAACTATTAAAATATTATTAGTTAATTATTGATATTTATTAATAAATAGGCTCTGAAATAATAATATAATTTATGAATTTTGTTAAATAATTATTACAAATAATCATAAATATTTAAAAATGTATATTTGATATTTTATGATAAATTATCGATAATTAAAATAGATAATTATTCAGAAATTCGATATTTGAGACAAGACAAATATTAATCAACTGTTTTATAAGCTTGTATGAACTAATAATTAATATTATAAACTAATATTAACAAATTTAAATGGCGACCAATTGTCTATTTAAAATTGTTATGACCTTTCGTTTGTCATAAAACAATTGTTTTAGTTCATACAAGTTTATTCAAAATAAAATAAAACTAATTTGTTAATATTCCAAAAATTAATAACAAAGTGATTTAAAAAGTTAATTTTTTTATCGAATCAGTTCAAATAGTCATGTCCATTTGAATAGTTATCTATTTCAAATCGTTATGACCTTTTGTTTTTTCATAAAATAATTGTTTCAGTATAAAAGCTTATGCAAAATAAAATAATACTATTTTATTAATATTTCAAAAATTAATAAGAGATTTAAAAAATAACTCATCTTGCCAAATTATATCAAATAATTATGGCCTTGAATAATTATCTATTTCCAATCATTATTACCTTTCGTTTTGTCATAAAACAATTGTTTTCCAACATATAAGCTTGTTAAATAAAATTGTTATTACCTTTCCTTTTGTCATAAAACAAATGATTTTCAACTTATAAACTTATTTGAAACAAAATAATACTAATTTTTTAATACTTCAAGAATTAGTAAGAGATTTAAAAAATAAATTTATTTACCAAACCGGTTTAAATAATTACGACCACTTCAAATAGTTATTACTACTTGAACAATTATCTATTTCAAATTATTATAAATAAAAAAAGGCGTATAGATAATAATTATGATTTAAAACGTCAGATTTTGTTTTTTAAACAATTTTGGGCTTAAAAACCATTCGCACAATTGTTACACGATTTTAATTTTTCATTGTATTTCATACTTATTTGCTTTTAGATACATTTTTAGGTGCTCTAAGAATGTTGAGAATAAATAATAATTATCCAATGATGGAATTTTTAGAAATTTCAAATATTAGTATCTTGTTATTTAAAATTAAACAAATTGAAACATAAATTAGAATAATATTCAAATAGTTATGAATATTTGAATGCATTAACATAACCATATTTATTGTTATAAATAATTTTTAATTAGCTACTTAATAAATCAAATAATATATATATTTAACAAAATAGCTACAATTAACACAGTTATTAATTATTAATAAAAAATAAACTATTTGTTATGTGATATAATTATATTACATAATTATATAAATTTATAAGCAATCCAATAAATTTATTCATAATTAAAAATTAATATAAATCTTAAAAATTAATATTTAAATATGTTTACCAATTAATAATTATATTCTGAATAAAAGCTTTAATTTTGTCCTGAGATCTTATATCTACTATTATCTAATTTATCATAAATAAATTTAATTCAAATTGAATTATCTAATAAAATATATATAACAATAATTAAATAAGAATATTAAATTCTTAGTTATAATCTATACAGTTATAATTAATTTAATTAAATAATTTTAATTAAAACAATTGATTTTCAACTTATAAGCTTATTTGAAACAAAATAATACTAATTTTTTAATACTTCAAGAATTAGTAAAAGATTTAAAAAATAAATTGATTTACCAAACCGGTTTAAATAATTATAACCAGTTCAAATAGTTATTACTATTTGAACAATTATCTATTTCAAATTATTATAAATAAAAAATGCCATATAGATAATAATTATGATTTAAAACATCAGACTTTGTTTCTGAACAATTCTGGGCTTAAAAACCATGCGCACAATTATTGCGCGATTTTAATTTTTCATTGTGTTTCATGCTTATTTGCTTTTAGATATATTTTTAGGTGCTCTAAAGATGTTGAAAATAAATAATAATTATCCAATGATGGAATTTTTTGAAATTTCAAATATTAGTATCTTGTTATTTAAAATTAAACAAATTGAAACTTAAATTAGAATAATATTCAAATAGTTATGAATATTTAATGCATTGACATAACTATATTTATTGTTATAAATCATTTTTAAGTAGCTACTTAATAAATCAAATAATATATATATTTAACAAAATAGCTACAATTAACACAATTATTAATTATTAATTAAAAATAAATTATAATAAAAAATAAACTATTTGTTATGTGATATAATTATATTACGTAATTATATAAATTTATAAGCAATCCAATAAATTTATTCATAATTAATAAATAATTAAAAATTAATATAAATCAAAAAAATTAATAATTATATTCTGAATAAAAACTTTAAATTTGTCCCGAGATCTTATATCTACTATTATCTAATTTATCATAAATAAATTTAATTATCTAATAAAATATATATAATAATAATTAAATAAGAATATTAAATTCTTAGTTATAATCTATACAGTTATAATTAATTTAATTAAATAATTTTAATTATCAATTAATTTATAATTAATAAAAACTATAGCTATTTCTATAGTTTATTTATTTATTATTTATAAATATTTAATTAACTTAATTCTATTAACTTTAATAAATTAAATTATTTCTTGGTTATAATTATTATTATTATAAATACTTATAATTTATTATTAATTATCTTGAATTGATTTTAATTTAAAAATTTTAATTATTGATTTTTATTAATTAATAGATATCTAAAAAGATTTATTTTTTAGATCTATTATTAATTTTTAAAATATTAATAGAGTAGTATTAATTTATTCCAAACAAACTTATATGGACAAAAACATTTGTTTTACGACAAAAAAAAAGGTCATAATTATTTGAAATAAATAATTATTTAAATAGTTATAATTATTTGAACTGGTTAGGTAAGCAAAATTATTTGTTAAATTTCTTATTAATTTTTGAAATATTAATAAATTCATTTTATTTTATTCTGAATAAGCTAGCATGAATTGAAAAAATTATTTTACGATAAAACAAAAGATCATAACGATTTAAAATAGATAATTGTTCATATAGTCTTAACTATTTAAACTGGTTCCGCAAACTTATTTTATTTTTTAAATCTCTTAGTTATTAATTTTCAGAGTATTATTAGACTAGTATTATTTTATTTCGAATAAGCTTGTATGAACATGCATAATTGTTTTATGACAGAACAAAAAAGATTTACTTTTTAAATAACCGATTTAAACTATACATTCGTTCGAATAGTCATAACTATTTAAACGGGTTCGATAAATAAATTTATTTTTTAAATTTCTTACTTACTAACTTTTGAAAGGTTAATAAATTAGTGTTATTTTATTCAGAAGCTTGTATGATAAAAAAACAATTATTATATGACCGAACAAAAGGTAATATTGATTTCAAATAGATAATTATTGAAATAGCCATAATTATTTGAACTAATTCAGTAAACAAAATCATTTTTTAAATCACTTATTAATTTTTGAAATATTAATAAATTACTATTATTTTATTTCGAATAAGCTTGTATGAACTGAAACAATTGTTTTATGACAAAACAAAAGATCATAATGATTTTAAATAGATAATATTCAAATAGCCATAACTATTTAAATTTGTTAAATAAACAAATTAATTTTTTTAAACTCTTGCTCATTAATTTTTGAAATATTAAGAAATTAGTATTATTTTATCTTGGATAAGCTTTTATGAACTGAAACAATTGTTTTTTTGTCAAAACAAAAGGTCATATTGATTTTAAATAAATGATTATTCAAATAGTCACAACTATTTGAACTTGATTGGTAAACAGATTTATTTTTTCATATCCTTTGTTTATTAACATTTTGAATGTTAATAATTAAAAGTTTTAAATATTTAAATTAAAATATTAAAATATTATTAGTTAATTATTGATATTTATTAATAAATAAGCCATGAAATAATAATATAATTTATGAATTTTGTTAAATAATTATTAAAAATAATCATAAATATTTTAAAATGTATATTTGATATTTTATGATAAATTATCGATAATTAAAATAGATAATTATTCAGAAATCCGATATTTGAGACAAGACAAATATTAATCAGCTGTTTTATAAGCTTGTATGAACTAATAATTAATATTATAAACTAATATTCACAAATTTAAATAGCTATGACTATTTGACCAATTGTCTATTTAAAATTGTTATGACCTTTCGTTTGTCATAAAACAATCGTTTTAGTTCATACAAGGTTATTCAAAATAAAATAAAACTAATTTATTAATATTCCAAAAATTAATAACTAAGTGATTTAAAAAGTTAAATTTTTTATCGAATCAGTTCAAATAGTCATGTTAATATGAATAGTTATCTATTTCAAATCGTTATGACCTTTTGTTTTTTCATAAAATAATTGTTTAAGTATAAAAGCTTATGCAAAATAAAATAATAATACTTTATTAATATTTCAAAAATTAATAAGAGATTTAAAAAATAAATCAGCTTGCCAAATTATATCAAATAATTATAGCCTTGAATAATTATCTATTTCCAATCATTATTACCTTTCGTTTTGTCATAAAACAATTGTTTTCCAACATACAAGCTTATTAAATAAAATTGTTATTACCTTTTCTTTTTGTCATAAAACAATTGATTTTCAACTTATAAACTTATTTGAAACAAAATAATACTAATTTTTTAATACTTCAAGAATTAGTAAGAGATTTAAAAAATAAATTTATTTACCAAATCGGTTTAAATAATTATGACCGCTTCAAATAGTTATTACTATTTGAACAATTATCTATTTCAAATTATTATAAATAAAAAAAGGCATATAGATAATAATTATGATTTAAAACGTCAAATTTTGTTTCTGAACAATTTTGGGCTTAAAAACCATTCGCACAATTATTGCACGATTTTAATTTTTCATTTTATTTCATACTTATTTGCTTTTAGATACATTTTTAGGTGCTCTAAGAATGTTGAGAATAAATAATAATTATCCAATGATGGAATTTTTAGAAATTTCAAATATTAGTATCTTATTATTTAAAATTGAACAAATTGAAACTTAAATTAAAATAATATTCAAATAGTTATGAATATTTGAATGCATTAACATAACCATATTTATTGTTATAAATAATTTTTAATTAGCTACTTAATAAATCAAATAATATATATTTAACAAAATAGCTACAATTAACACAGTTATTAATTATTAATTAAAAATAAATTATAATAAAAAATAAAGTATTTGTTATGTGATATAATTATATTACATAATTATATAAATTTATACGGTATCCAATAAATTTATTCATAATTAAAAATTAATATTTAAATATGTTTACCAATTAATAATTATATTCTGAATAAAAGCTTTAATTTTGTCCTGAGATCTTATATCTACTATTATCTAATTTATGATAAATAAATTTAATTCAAATTGAATTATCTAATAAATTATATATAACAATAATTAAATAAGAATATTAAATTCTTAGTTATAATCTATACAGTTATAATTAATTTAATTAAAACAATTGATTTTCAACTTATAAGGTTATTCGAAACAAAATAATACTAATTTTTTAATACTTCAAGAATTAGTAAAAGATTTAAAAAATAAATTGATTTACCAAACCGGTTTAAATAATTATAACCGGTCCAAATAGTTATCACTATTTGAACAATTATCTATTTCAAATTATTATAAATAAAAAAAGCCATATAGATAATAATTATGATTTAAAACATCAGACTTTGTTTCTGAACAATTCTGGGCTTAAAAACCATTCGCACAATTATTGCACGATTTTAATTTTTCATTGTGTTCCATACTTATTTGCTTTTAGATACATTTTTAGGTGCTCTAAGGATGTTGAGAATAAATAATAATTATCTAATGATGGAATTTTTTGAAATTTCAAATGTTAGTATCTTGTTATTTAAAATTAAACAAATGGAAACTTAAATTAGAATAATATTCAAATAGTTATGAATATTTGAATGCATTAACATAACCATATTTATTGTTATAAATAATTTTTAATTAGCTACTTAATAAATCAAATAATATATATATTTAACAAAATAGCTACAATTAACACAGTTATTAATTATTAATTAAAAATAAATTATAATAAAAAATAAACTATTTGTTATGTGATATAATTATATTACATAATTATATAATTTTATACGCTATCCAATAAATTTATTCATAATTAAAAATTAATATAAATCTTAAAAATTAATATTTAAATATGCTTACCAATTAATAATTATATCCTGAATAAAAGCTTTAATTTTGTCCTGAGATCTTATATCTACTATTATCTAATTTATCATAAATAAATTTAATTCAAATTTAATTATCTAATAAAATATATGTAACAATAATTAAATAAGAATATTAAATTCTTAGTTATAATGTATACAGTTATAATTAATTTAATTAAATAATTTTAATTCAAACAATTGATTTTCAACTTATAAGCTTATTTGAAACAAAATAATACTAATTTTTTCATACTTCAAGAATTAGTAAAAGATTTAAAAAATAAATTTATTTACCAAACCGGTTTAAATAATTATAACCAGTTCAAATAGTTATTACTATTTGAACAATTATCTATTTCAAATTATTATAAATAAAAAAAGCCACATAGATAATAATTACGATTTAAGACATCAGACTTTGTTTCTGAACAAATCTGGGCTTAAAAACCATTCGCACAATTATTGCACGATTTTAATTTTTCATTTTATTTCATACTTATTTGCTTTTAGATACATTTTTAGGTGCTCTAAGGATGTTGAGAATAAATAATAATTATCCAATGATGGAATTTTTTGAAATTTCAAATATTAGTATCTTGTTATTTAAAATTAAACAAATTGAAACTTAAATTAGAATAATATTCAAACAGTTATGAATATTTAATGCATTGACATAACTATTTTTATTGTTATAAATAATTTTTAATTAGCTACTTAATAAATCAAATAATATATATGTAACAAAATAGCTACAATTAACACAATTATTAATGATTAATTAAAAATAAATTATAATAAAAAATAAACTATTTCTTATGTGATATAATTATATTACATAATTATATAAATTTATAAGCAATCCAATAAATTTATTCGTAATTAATAAATAATTAAAAATTAATATAAATCATAAAAATTAATAATTATATTATGAATAAAAGCTTTAAATTTGTCCTGAGATTTTATATCTACTATTATCTAATTTATCATAAATAAATTTAATTATCTAATAAAATGTATATAAGAATAATTAAATAAGAATATTAAATTCTTAGTTATAATCTGTACAGTTATAATTAATTTAATTAAATAATTTTAATTATCAATTAATTTATAATTAATAAAAACTATAGCTATTTCTATAGTTTATTTATTTACTATTTATAAATATTTAATTAACTTCATTCTATTAACTTGAATAAATTAAATTATTTCTTGGTTATAATAATTATTATTATAAATACTTATAATTTATTATTAATTATCTGGAATTGATTTTAATTTAAATATTTTAATTATTGATTTTTATTAATTAATAGATATCTAAAAAGATTTATTTTTTAGATCTATTATTAATTTTTAAAATATTAATAGAGTAGTAGTAATTTATTCCAAACAAACTTATATGGACGAAAACATTTGTTTTACGGCAAAAAAAAAGGTCATAATTATTTGAAATAAATAATTATTCAAATAATTATAATTATTTGAACTGGTTAGGTAAGCAAAATTATTTGTTAAATTTCTTATTCATTTTTGAAATATTAATAAATTCATTTTATTTTATTCTGAATAAGCTAGCATGAATTGAAAAAATTATTTTACGATAAAACAAAAGATCATAATGATTTAAAATAGATAATTGTTCATATAGTCTTAACTATTTAAACTGGTTCAGCAAACATATTTTATTTTTTAAATCTCTTAGTTATTAATTTTCAGAATATTATTAGACTAGTATTATTTTATTTTGAATAAGCTTGTATGAACATGCATAATTGTTTTATGACAGAACAAAAAAGGTTTACTTTTCAAATAACTGATTTAAACTATACATTCGTTCGAATAGTCATAACTATTTAATCGAGTTTGATAAATAAATTTATTTTTTAAATTTCTTACTTACTAACTTTTGAAAGGTTAATAAATTAGTGTTATTTTATTCAGAAGCTTGTATGATAAAAAAAACAATTATTATATGACCGAACAAAAGGTAATATTGATTTCAAATAGATAATTATTGAAATAGCCATAATTATTTGAACTAATTCAGTAAACAAAATAATTTTTTAAATCACTTATTAATTTTTGAAATATTAATAAATTACTATTATTTTATTTCGAATAAGCTTGTATGAACTGAAACAATTGTTTTATGACAAAACAAAAGATCATAATGATTTTAAATAGATAATATTCAAATAGCCCTAACTATTTAAATTTAAATAAACAAATTAATTTTTTTAAACTCTTGCTCATTAATTTTTGAAATATTAAGAAATTAGTATTATTTTATCTTGGATTAGCTTTTATGAACTAAAACAATTGTTTTTTTGTCAAAACAAAAGGTCATAATGATTTTAAATAAATAATTGTTCAAATAGTCACAACTATTTGAACTTGATTGATAAACAGATTTTTTTTTTCATATCCTTTGTTTATTAATATTTTGAATGTTAATAATTAAAAGTTTTAAATATTTAAATTAAAATATTAAAATATTATTAGTTAATTATTGATATTTATTAATAAATAAGCTATGAAATAATAATATAATTTATGAATTTTGTTAAATAATTATTAAAAATAATCATAAATATTTTAAAATGTATATTTGATATTTTATGATAAATTATCGATAAGTAAAATAGATAATTATTCAGAAATCCGATATTTGAGACAAGACAAATATTAATCAACTATTTTATAAGCTTGTATGAACTAATAATTAATATTATAAACTAATATTAACAAATTTAAATAGCTATGACTATTTGACCAATTGTCTATTTAAAATTGTTATTACCTTTCGTTTGTCATAAAACAATTGTTTTAGTTCATACAAGCTTATTCAAAATAAAATAAAACTAATTTATTAATATTCCGAAAATTAATAACTAAGTGATTTAAAAAGTTAATATTTTTATCGAATCAGATCAAATAGTCATGTCCATTTGAATAGTTATCTATTTCAAATAGTTATGACCTTTTGTTTTTTCATAAAATAATTGTTTCAGTATAAAAGCTTATGCAAAATAAAATAATACTACTTTATTAATATTTCAAAAATTAATAAGAGATTTAAAAAATAAATCAGCTTGCCAAATTATATCAAATAATTATGGCCTTTAATAATTATCTATTTCCAATCATTATTACCTTTTGTTTTGTCATAAAACAATTGTTTTCCAACATACAAGCTTATTAAATAAAATTGTTATTACCTTTTCTTTTTGTCATAAAATAATTGATTTTCAACTTATAAACTTATTTGAAACAAAATAATACTAATTTTTTAATACTTCAAGAATTAGTAAGAGATTTAAAAAATAAATTTATTTACCAAACCGGTTTAAATAATTAGGACCACTTCAAATAGTTATTACTATTTGAACAATTATCTATTTCAAATTATTATAAATAAAAAAAAGGCATATAGATAATAATTATGATTAAAACGTCAGATTTTGTTTCTGAACAATTTTGGGCTTAAAAACCATTCGCACAATTATTGCACGATTTTAATTTTTCATTGTATTTCATACTTATTTGCTTTTAGATACATTTTTAGGTGCTCCAGGAATGTTGAGAATAAATAATAATTATCCAATGATGGAATTTTTAGAAATTTCAAATATTAGTATCTTATTATTTAAAATTAAACAAATTGAAACTTAAATTAGAATAATATTCAAATAGTTACGAATATTTGAATGCATTAACATAACCATATTTATTGTTGTAAATAATTTTTAGTTAGCTACTTAATAAATCAAATAATATATATATTTAACAAAATAGCTACAATTAACACAGTTATTAATTATTAATAAAAAATAAACTATTTGTTATGTGATATAATTATATTACATAATTATATAAATTTATACGCTATCCAATAAATTTATTCGTAATTAATAAATAATTAATAATTAATAATTATATTATGAATAAAAGCTTTAAATTTGTCCTGAGATCTTATATCTACTATTATCTAATTTATTATAAATAAATTTAATTATATAATAAAATGTATATAATAATAATTAAATAAGAATATTAAATTCTTAGTTATAATCTATACAGTTATAATTAATTTAATTAAATAATTTTAATTATCAATTAATTTATAATTAATAAAAACTATAGCTATTTCTATAGTTTATTTATTTACTATTTATAAATATTTAATTAACTTAATTCTATTAACATTAATAAATTAAATTTTTTTTGTTATAATTATTATTATTATAAATACTTATAATTTATTATTAATTATCTGGAATTGATTTTAATTTAAATATTTTAATTATTGATTTTTATTAATTAATAGATATCTAAAAAGATTTATTTTTTAGATCTATTATTAATTTTTAAAATATTAATAGAGTAGTATTAATTTATTCCAAACAAACTTATATGGACAAAAACATTTGTTTTACGACAAAAAAAAAGGTCATAATTATTTGAAATAAATAATTATTCAAAAAATTATAATTATTTGAACTGGTTAGGTAAGCAAAATTATTTGTTAAATTTCTTATTAATTTTTGAAATATTAATAAATTCATTTTATTTTATTCTGAATAAGCTAGCATGAATTGAAAAAAATCATTTTACGATAAAACAAAAGATCATAACGATTTAAAATAGATATTTGTTCATATAGTCTTAACTATTTAAACTGGTTCGGCAAACATATTTTATTTTTTAAATCTCTTAGTTATTGATTTTCAAAGTATTATTAGACTAGTATTATTTTATTTCGAATAAGCTTGTATGAACATGCATAATTGTTTTATGACAGAACAAAAAAGGTTTACTTTTTAAATAACTGATTTAAACTATACATTCGTTCCAATAGTCATAACTATTTAAACGGGTTCGATAAATAAATTTATTTTTTAAATTTCTTACTTACTAACTTTTGAAAGGTTAATAAATTAGTGTTATTTTATTCAGAAGCTTGTATGATAAAAAAACAATTATTATATGACTGAACAAAAGGTAATATTGATTTCAAATAGATAATTATTGAAATAGCCATAATTATTTGAACTAATTCAGTAAACAAAATAATTTTTTAAATCACTTATTAATTTTTGAAATATTAATAAATTACTATTATTTTATTTCGAATAAGCTTGTATGAACTGAAACAATTGTTTTATGACAAAACAAAAGATCATAATGATTTTAAATAGATAATATTCAAATAGCCATAACTATTTAAATTTGTTAAATAAACAAATTAATTTTTTTAAACTCTTGCTTATTAATTTTTGAAATATTAAGAAATTAGTATTATTTTATCTTGGATAAGCTTTTATGAACTGAAACAATTATTTTTTTGTCAAAACAAAAGGTCATAATGATTTTAATAAATAATTGTTCGAATAGTCACAACTATTTGAACTTGATTGATAAACAGATTTTTTTTTTCATATCCTTTGTTTATTAATATTTTGAATGTTAATAATTAAAAGTTTTAAATATTTAAATTAAAATATTAAAATATTATTAGTTAATTATTGATATTTATTAATAAATAAGCTATGAAATAATAATATAATTTATGAATTTTGTTAAATAATTATTAAAAATAATCATAAATATTTTAAAATGTATATTTGATATTTTATGATAAATTATCGATAATTAAAATAGATAATTATTCAGAAATCCGATATTTGAGACAAGAAAAATATTAATCAACTGTTTTATAAGCCTGTATGAACTAATATTAACAAATTTAAATAGCTATGACTATTTGACCAATTGTCTATTTAAAATTGTTATGACCTTTCGTTTGTCATAAAACAATTGTTTTAGTTCATACAAGCTTATTCAAAATAAAATAAAACTAATTTATTAATATTCCAAAAATTAATAACTAAGTGATTTAAAAAGTTAATTTTTTTATCGAATCAATTCAAATAGTCATGTCCATTTGAATAGTTATCTATTTCAAATCGTTATGACCTTTTGTTTTTTCATAAAATAATTCTTTCAATATAAAAGCTTATGCAAAATAAAATAATACTACTTTATTAATATTTCAAAAATTAATAAGAGATTTAAAAAATAAATCAGCTTGCCAAATTATATCAAATAATTATTGCCTTGAATAATTATCTATTTGCAATCATTATTACCTTTCGTTTTGTCATAAAACAATTGTTTTCCAACATACAAGCTTATTAAATAAAATTGTTATTACCTTTTCTTTTTGTCATAAAATAATTGATTTTCAACTTATAAACTTATTTGAAACAAAATAATACTAATTTTTTAATACTTCAAGAATTAGTAAGAGATTTAAAAAATAAATTTATTTACCAAACCGGTTTAAATAATTATGACCACTTCAAATAGTTATTACTATTTGAACAATTATCTATTTCAAATTATTATAAATAAAAAAAAGGCATATAGATAATAATTATGATTAAAACGTCAGATTTTGTTTCTGAACAATTTTGGGCTTAAAAACCATTCGCACAATTATTGCACGGTTTTGATTTTTCATTGTATTTCATACTTATTTGCTTTTAGATACATTTTTAGGTGCTCCAGGAATGTTGAGAATAAATAATAATTATCCAATGATGGAATTTTTAGAAATTTCAAATATTAGTATCTTATTATTTAAAATTAAACAAATTGAAACTTAAATTAGAATAATATTCAAATAGTTACGAATATTTGAATGCATTAACATAACCATATTTATTGTTGTAAATAATTTTTAATTAGCTACTTAATAAATCAAATAATATATATATTTAACAAAATAGCTACAATTAACACAGTTATTAATTATTAATTAAAAATAAATTATAATAAAAAATAAACTATTTGTTATTTGATATAATTATATTACCTAATTATATAAATTTATAAGCAATCCAATAAATTTATTCATAATTAATAAATAATTAAAAATTAATATAAATCATAAAAATTAATAATTATATTATGAATAAAAGCTTTAAATTTGTCCTGAGATCTTATATCTACTATTATCTAATTTATCGTATATAAATTTAATTATCTAATAAAATATATATAATAATAATTAAATAAGAATATTAAATTCTTAGTTATAATCTATACAGTTATAATTAATTTAATTAAATAATTTTAATTATCAATTAATTTATAATTAATAAAAACTATAGCTATTTCTATAGTTTATTTATTTACTATTTATAAATATTTAATTAAATTAATTCTATTAACTTTAGTAAATTAAATTATTTCTTGGTTATAATTATTATTATTTTAAATACTTATAATTTATTATTAATTATCTGGAATTAATTTTAATTTAAATATTTTAATTATTGATTTTTATTAATTAATAGATATCTAAAAAGATTTATTTTTTAGATCTATTATTAATTTTTAAAATATTAATAGAGTAGTATTAATTTATTCCAAACAAACTTATATGGACAAAAACATTTGTTTTACGACAAAAAAAGGTCATAATTATTTGAAATAAATAATTATTCAAATAATTATTTGAACTGGTTAGGTAAGCAAAATTATTTGTTAAATTTCTTATTAATTTTTGAAATATTAATAAATTCATTTTATTTTATTCTGAATAAGCTAGCATGAATTGAAAAAATCATTTTACGATAAAACAAAAGATCATAACGATTTAAAATAGATAATTGTTCATATAGTCTTAACTATTTAAACTGGTTCAGCAAACATATTTTATTTTTTAAATCTCTTAGTTATTAATTTTCAGAGTATTATTAGACTAGTATTATTTTATTTCGAATAAGCTTGTATGAACATGCATAATTGTTTTATGACAGAACAAAAAAGGTTTACTTTTTAAATAACTGATTTAAACTATACATTCGTTCAAATAGTCATAACAATTTAAACGGGTTCGATAAATAAATTTATTTTTTAAATTTCTTACTTACTAACATTTGAAAGGTTAATAAATTAGTGTTATTTTATTCAGAAGCTTGTATGATAAAAAAAAAATTCTTATACGACCGAACAAAAGGTGATATTGATTTCAAATAGATAATTATTGAAATAGTCATAATTATTTGAACTAATTCAGTAAACAAAATCATTTTTTAAATCACTAATTAATTTTTGAAATATTAATAAATTACTATTATTTTATTTCGAATAAGCTTGTATGAACTGAAACAATTGTTTTACGGCAAAACAAAAGATCATAATGATTTTAAATAGATAATATTCAAATAGCCATAACTATTTAAATTTGTTAAATAAAAAAATTAATTTTTTTAAACTCTTGCTCATTAATTTTTGAAATATTAAGAAATTAGTATTATTTTATCTTGGATAAGCTTTTATGAACTGAAACAATTGTTTTTTTGTCAAAACAAAAGGTCATAATGATTTTAAATAAATAATTGTTCAAATAGTCACAACTATTTGAACTTGATTGGTAAACAGATTTATTTTTTCATATCCTTTGTTTATTGATATTTTGAATGTTAATAATTAAAATTTTAAATATTTAAATTAAAATATTAAAATATTAAAATATTATTAGTTAATTATTGATATTTATTAATAAATAAGCTATGAGATAATAATATAATTTATGAATTTTGTTAAATAATTATTAAAAATAATCATAAATATTTTAAAATTTATATTTGATATTTTATGATAAATTATCGATAATTAAAATAGATAATTATTCAGAAATTCGATATTTGAGACAAGACAAATATTAATCAACTATTTTATAAGCTTGTATGAACTAATAATTAATATTATAAACTAATATTAACAAATTTAAATAGCTATGACTATTTGACCAATTGTCTATTTAAAATTGTTATGACCTTTCGTTTGTCATAAAACAATTATTTTAGTTCATACAAGCTTATTCAAAATAAAATAAAACTAATTTATTAATATTCCAAAAATTAATAACTAAGTGATTTAAAAAGTTAATTTTTTTATCGAATCAGTTCAAATAGTCATGTCCATTTGAATAGTTATCTATTTCAAATCGTTATCACCTTTTGTTTTTTCATAAAATAATTGTTTCAGTATAAAAGCTTATGCAAAATAAAATAATACTACTCTATTAATATTTCACAAATTAATAAGAGATTTAAAAAATAAATCAGCTTGCCAAATTATATCAAATAATTATGGCCTTAAATAATTATCTATTTCCAATCATTATTACCTTTCGTTTTATCGTAAAACAATTGTTTTCCAACATACAAGCTTATTAAGTAAAATTGTTATTACCTTTTCTTTTTGTCATAAAACAATTGATTTTCAACTTATAAACATATTTGAAACAAAATAATACTAATTTTTTAATACTTCAAGAATTTGTAAGAGATTTAAAAAATAAATTTATTTACTAAATCGGTTTAAATAATTATGACCACTTCAAATAGTTATTACTATTTGAACAATTATCTATTTCAAATTATTATAAATAAAAAAAAGGCATATAGATAATAATTATGATTCAAAACGTTAGTTTTTGTTTCTGAACAATTTTGGGCTTAAAAACCATTCTCACAATTATTGCACGATTTTAATTTTTCATTGTATTTCATACTTATTTGCTTTTAGATACATTTTTAGGTGCTCTAAGAATGTTGAGAATAAATAATAATTATCCAATGATGAAATTTTTAGAAATTTCAAATATTAGTATCTTATTATTTAAAATTCAACAAATTGAAAGTTAAATTAGAATAATATTCAAATAGTTATGAATATTTCAATACATTAACATAACCATATTTATTGTTATAAATAATTTTTAATTAGCTACTTAATAAATCAAATAATATATATATTTAACAAAATAGCTATAATTAACACAGTTATTAATTATTATTTAAAAATAAATTATAATAAAAAATAAACTATTTGTTATGTGATATAATTATATTACATAATTATATAAATTTATACGCTATGCAATAAATTTATTCATAATTAAAAATTAATATAAATCTTAAAAATTAATATTTAAATATGTTTACCAATTAATAATTATATTCTGAATAAAAGCTTTAATTTTGTCTTGAAATCTTATATCTACTATTATCTAATTTATCATAAATAAATTTAATTCAAATTGAATTATCTAATAAAATATATATAACAATAATTAAATAAGAATATTAAATTCTTAGTTATAATCTATACAGTTATAATTAATTTAATTAAAACAATTGATTTTCAACTTATAAGCTTATTTGAAACAAAATAATACTAATTTTTTTAATACTTCAAGAATTAGTAAAAGATTTAAAAAATAAATTGATTTACCAAACCGGTTTAAATAATTATAACCGGTCCAAATAGTTATTACAATTTGAACAATTATCTATTTCAAATTATTATAAATAAAAAAAGCCATATAGATAATAATTATGATTTAAAACATCAGACTTTGTTTCTGAACAATTCTGGGCTTAAAAATCATTCGCACAATTATTGCGCGATTTTAATTTTTCATTGTGTTTCATGCTTATTTGTTTTTAGATACATTTTTAGGTGCTCTAAGGATGTTGAGAATAAATAATAATTATCCAATGATGTAATTTTTTGAAATTTCAAATGTTAGCATCTTGTTATTTAAAATTAAACAAATTGAAACTTAAATTAGAATAATATTCAAATAGTTATGAATATTTAATGCATTGACATAACTATATTTATTGTTATAAATAATTTTTAATTAGCTACTTAATAAATCAAATAATATATATTTAACAAAATAGCTACAATTAACACAATTATTAATTATTAATTAAAAATAAATTATAATAAAAAACAAACTATTTGTTATGTGATATAATTATATTACGTAATTATATAAATTTATAAGCAATCCAATAAATTTATTCATAATTAATAAATAATTAAAAATTAATACAAATCATAAAAATTAATAATTATATTATGAATAAAAGCTTTAAATTTGTCCTGAGATCTTATATCTACTATTATCTAATTTATAATAAATGAATTTAATTATCTAATAAAATATATATAATAATAATTAAATAAGAATATTAAATTCTTAGTTATAATCTATACAGTTATAATTAATTTAATTAAATAATTTTAATTATCAATTAATTTATAATTAATAAAAACTATAGCTATTTCTATAGTTTATTTATTTACTATTTATAAATATTTAATTAACTTCATTCTATTAACTTTAATAAATTAAATTATTTCTTGGTTATAATTATTATTATAAATACTTATAATTTATTATTAATTATCTGGAATTGATTTTAATTTAAATATTTTAATTATTGATTTTTATTAATTAATAGATATCTAAAAAGATTTATTTTTTAGATCTATTATTAATTTTTAAAATATTAATAGAGTAGTATTAATTTATTCCAAAAAAACATATATGGACAAAAACATTTGTTTTACGACAAAAAAAAGGTCATAATTATTTGAAATAAATAATTATTCAAATAATTATAATTATTTGAACTGGTTAGGTAAGCAAAATTATTTGCTAAATTTCTTATTAATTTTTGAAATATTAATAAATTCATTTTATTTTATTCTGAATAAGCTAGCATGAATTGAAAAAATTATTTTACGATAAAACAAAAGATTATAACGATTTAAAATAGATAATTGTTCATATAGTCTTAACTATTTAAAGTGGTTCAGCAAACATATTTTATTTTTTAAATCTCTTAGTTATTAATTTTCAGAGTAATATTAGACTAGTATTATTTTATTTCGAATAAGCTTGTATGAACATGCATAATTGTTTTATGACAGAACAAAAAAGGTTTACTTTTTAAATAACTGATTTAAACTATACATTCGTTCGAATAGTCATAACTATTTAAACGGGTTCGATAAATAAATTTATTTTTTAAATTTCTTACTTACTAACATTTGAAAGGTTAATAAATTAGTGTTATTTTATTAAGAAGCTTGTATAATAAAAAAACAAATATTATATGATCGAACAAAAGGTAATATTGATTTCAAATAGAACAATTATTGAAATAGCCATATCTATTTGAACTAATTCAGTAAACAAAATCATTTTTTAAATCACTTATTAATTTTTGAAATATTAATAAATTACTATTATTTTATTTCGAATAAGCTTGTATGAATTGAAACAATTGTTTTATGACAAAATAAAAGATCATAATGATTTTAAATAGATAATATTAAAATAGCCATAACTATTTAAATTTGTTAAATAAACAAATTAATTTTTTTAAACTCTTGCTCATTAATTTTTGAAATATTAAGAAATTCGTATTATTTTATCTTGGATTAGCTTTTATGAACTGAAACAATTGTTTTTTTGTCAAAACAGAAGGTCATAATGATTTTAAATAAATAATTGTTCAAATAGTCACAACTATTTGAACTTGATTGGTAAACAGATTTATTTTTTCATATCCTTTGTTTATTAATATTTTGAATGTTAATAATTAAAAGTTTTAAATATTTAAATTAAAATGTTAAAATATTATTAGTTAATTATTGATATTTATTAATAAATAAGCTATGAAATAATAATATAATTTATGAATTTTGTTAAATAATTATTAAAAATAATCATAAATATTTTAATATGTATATTTGATATTTTATGATAAATTATCGATAATTAAAATAGATAATTATTCAGAAATCCGATATTTGAGACAAGACAAATATTAATCAACTGTTTTATAAGCTTGTATGAACTAATAATTAATATTATAAACTAATATTAACAAATTTAAATAGCTATGACTATTTGACCAATTGTCTATTTAAAATTGTTATGACCTTTCGTTTGTCATAAAACAATTGTTTTAGTTCATACAAGCTTATTCAAAATAAAATAAAACTAATTTGTTAATATTCCAAAAATTAATAACAAAGTGATTTAAAATGTTAATTTTTTTATCGAATCAGTTCAAATAGTCATGTCCATTTGAATAGTTATCTATTTCAAATTGTTATGACCTTTTATTTTTTCATAAAATATTTGTTTCAGTATAAAAGCTTATGCAAAATAAAATAATACTACTTTATTAATATTTCAAAAATTAATAAGTGATTTAAAAAATAAATCAGCTTGCCAAATTATATCAAATAATTATAGCCTTCAATAATTATCTATTTCCAATCATTATTACCTTTCGTTTTGTCATAAAACAATTGTTTTCCAACATATAAGCTTGTTAAATAAAATTGTTATTACCTTTCTTTTTGTCATAAAACAATTGATTTTCAACTTATAAACATATTTGAAACAAAATAATACTAATTTTTTAATACTTCAAGAATTAGTAAGAGATTTAAAAAATAAATTTATTTACTAAATCGGTTTAAATAATTATGACCACTTCAAATAGTTATTACTATTTGAACAATTATCTATTTCAAATTATTATAAATAAAAAAAAGGCATATAGATAATAATTATGATTCAAAACGTTAGTTTTTGTTTCTGAACAATTTTGGGCTTAAAAACCATTCTCACAATTATTGCACGATTTTAATTTTTCATTGTATTTCATACTTATTTGCTTTTAGATACATTTTTAGGTGCTCTAAGAATGTTGAGAATAAATAATAATTATCCAATGATGAAATTTTTAGAAATTTCAAATATTAGTATCTTATTATTTAAAATTCAACAAATTGAAAGTTAAATTAGAATAATATTCAAATAGTTATGAATATTTCAATACATTAACATAACCATATTTATTGTTATAAATAATTTTTAATTAGCTACTTAATAAATCAAATAATATATATATTTAACAAAATAGCTATAATTAACACAGTTATTAATTATTATTTAAAAATAAATTATAATAAAAAATAAACTATTTGTTATGTGATATAATTATATTACATAATTATATAAATTTATACGCTATGCAATAAATTTATTCATAATTAAAAATTAATATAAATCTTAAAAATTAATATTTAAATATGTTTACCAATTAGTAATTATATTCTGAATAAAAGCTTTAATTTTGTCTTGAAATCTTATATCTACTATTATCTAATTTATCATAAATAAATTTAATTCAAATTGAATTATCTAATAAAATATATATAACAATAATTAAATAAGAATATTAAATTCTTAGTTATAATCTATACAGTTATAATTAATTTAATTAAAATAATTGATTTTCAACTTATAAGCTTATTTGAAACAAAATAATACTAATTTTTTTAATACTTCAAGAATTAGTAAAAGATTTAAAAAATAAATTGATTTACCAAACCGGTTTAAATAATTATAACCGGTCCAAATAGTTATTACAATTTGAACAATTATCTATTTCAAATTATTATAAATAAAAAAAGCCATATAGATAATAATTATGATTTAAAACATAAGACTTTGTTTCTGAATAATTCTGGGCTTAAAAACCATTCGCACTATTATTGCGCGATTTTAATTTTTCATTGTATTTCATACTTATTTGCTTTTAGATACATTTTTAGGTGCTCTAAGGATTTTGAGAATAAATAATAATTATCCAATGATGGAATTTTTTTAAATTTCAAATATTAGTATCTTGTTATTTAAAATTAAACAAATTGAAACTTAAATTAGAATAATATTCAAATAGTTATGAATATTTAATGCATTGACATAACTATATTTATTGTTATAAATAATTTTTAATTAGCTACTTAATAAATCAAATAATATATATATTTAAAAAAATAGCTACAATTAACACAGTTATTAATAATTAATAAAAAATAAATTATAATAAAAAATAAACTATTTGTTATGTGATATAATTATATTACATAATTATATAAATTTATACGCTATCCAATAAATTTATTCATAATTAAAAATTAATATAAATCTTAAAATTAATATTTAAATATGTTTACCAATTAATAATTATATTCTGAATAAAAGCTTTAATTTTGTCCTGAGATCTTATATCTACTATTATCTAATTTATCATAAATAAATTTAATTCAAATTGAATTATCTAATAAAATATATATATAACAATAATTAAATAAGAATATTAAATTCCTAGTTATAATCTATACAGTTATAACTAATTTAATTAAAAAATTTTAATTAAAACAATTGATTTTCAACTTATAAGCTTATTTGAAACAAAATAATACTAATTTTTTAATACTTCAAGAATTAGTAAAAGATTTAAAAAATAAATTGATTTACCAAACCGGTTTAAATAATTATAACCGGTCTAAATAGTTATTACTATTTGAACAATTATCTATTTCAAATTATTATAAATAAAAAAAGCCATATAGATAATAATTATGATTTAAAACATCAGACTTTGTTTCTGAAAAATTCTGGGCTTAAAAACCATTCGCACAATTATTGCACGATTTTAATTTTTCATTGTATTTCATACTTATTTGCTTTTAGATACATTTTTAGGTGCTCTAAGGATGTTGAGAATAAATAATAATTATCCAATGATGAAATTTTTAGAAGTTTCAAATATTAGTATCTTATTATTTAAAATTAAACAAATTGAAACTTAAATTAGAATAATATTCAAATAGTTATGAATATTTGAATGCATTGACATAACTATATTTATTGTTATAAATAATTTTTAATTAGCTACTTAATAAATCAAATAATATATATATTTAACAAAATAGCTACAATTAACACAGTTATTAATTATTAATAAAAAATAAATTATAATAAAAAATAAACTATTTGTTATGTGATATAATTATATTACATAATTATATAAATTTATGCGCTATCCAATAAATTTATTCATTATATTTCATACTTATTTGCTTTTAGATACATTTTTAGGTGCTCTAAGAATGTTGAAAATAAATAATAATTATTTGTTAGGTAAGCAAAATTATTTGTTAAATTTCTTATTAATTTTTGAAATATTAATAAAATAATTTTATTTTATTCTAAATAAGCTAGCATGAATTGAAAAAATTATTTTATTATAAAACAAAAAATTATAACGATTTAAAATAGATAATTGTTCATATAGTCTTAACTATTTAAACTGGTTCAGCGAACAAATTTTATTTTTTAAATCTCTTAGTTATTAATTTTCAGAGTATTATTAGACTTGTATTATTTTTATTTCGAATAAGCTTGTATGAACATGCATAATTGTTTTATGACAGAACAAAAAAGGTTTACTTTTTAAATAACTGATTTAAACTATACATTCGTTAGAATAGTCATAACTATTTAAACAGGTTCGATAAATAAATATATTTTTTAAATTTCTTACTTATTAACTTTTGGAAGGTTAATAAATTAGTGTTATTTTATTCAGAAGCTTGTATGATAAAAAAAACAATTATTATATGACCGAACAAAAGGTAATATTGATTTCAAATAGATAATTATTGAAATAGCCATAATTATTTGAACTAATTCAGTAAACAAAATCATTTTTTAAATTACTTATTAATTTTTAAAATATTAATAAATTACTATTATTTTATTTTGAATAAGCTTGTATGAACTGAAACAATTGTTTTATGACAAAACGAAAGATAATAATGATTTTAAATATATAATATTCAAATAGCCATAACTATTTAAATTTGTTACATAAACAAATTAATTTTTTTAAACTCTTGCTCATTAATTTTTGAAATATTAAGAAATTAGTATTATTTTATCTTGGATAAGCTTTTATGAACTGAAACAATTGTTTTTTTGTCGAAACAAAAGGTCATAATGATTTTAAATAAATAATTGTTCAAATAGTCACAACTATTTGAACTTGATTGCTAAACAGATTTATTTTTTCAGATCCTTTGTTTATTAATATTTTGATTGTTAATAATTAAAAATTTTAAATATTTAAATTAAAATATTAAAATACTATTAGTTAATTATTGATATTTATTAATAAATAAGCTATGAAATAATAATATAATTTATGAATTTTGTTAAATAATTATTAAAAATAATCATAAATATTTTAAAATGTATATTTGATATTTTATGATAAATTATCGATAATTAAAATAGATAATTATTCAGAAATCCGATATTTGAGACAAGACAAATATTAATCAACTATTTTATAATCTTGTATGAACTAATAATTAATATTATAAACTAATATTAACATTTTTAAATAGCTATAACTATTTGACCAATTGTCTATTTAAAATTGTTATGACTTTTCGTTTGTCATAAAACAATTGTTTTAGTTCATACAAGCTTATTCAAAATAAAATAAAACTAATTTATTAATATTCCAAAAATTAATAACTAAGTGATTTAAAAAGTTAATTTTTTTATCGAATCAGTTCAAATAGTCATGTCCATTTGAATAGTTATCTATTTCAAATCGTTATGACCTTTTGTTTTTTCATAAAATAATTGTTTCAGTATAAAAGCTTATGCAAAATAAAATAATACTACTTATTAATATTTCAAAAATTAATAAGAGATTTAAAAAATAAATCAGCTTGCCAAATTATATCAAATAATTATGGCCTTGAATAATTATCTATTTCCAATCATTATTACCTTTCGTTTTGTCGTAAAACAATTGTTTTCCAACATATAAGCTTGTTAAATAAAATTGTCATTACCTTTCTTTTTGTCATAAAACAACTGATTTTCAACTTATAAACTTATTTGAAACAAAATAATACTAATTTTTTAATACTTCAAGAATTAGTAAGAGATTTAAAAAATAAATTTATTTACCAAACCGGTTTAAATAATTACGACCACTCCAAATAGTTATTACTATTTGAAAAATTATCTATTTCAAATTATTATAAATAAAAAAAGGCATATAGATAATAATTATGATTTAAAACGTCAGATTTTGTTTCTGAATAATTTTGGGCTTAAAAACCATTCGCACAATTATTGCACGATTTTAATTTTTCATTGTATTTCATACTTATTTGCTTTTAGATACATTTTTAGGTGCTCTAAGGATGTTGAGAATAAATAATAATTATCAAATGATGGAATTTTTTGAAATTTCAAATATTAGTATCTTGTTATTTAAAATTAAACAAATTGAAACTTAAATTAGAATAATATTCAAATAGTTATTAATATTTAATGCATTGACATAACTATATTTATTGTTATAAATAATTTTTAATTAGCTACTTAATAAATCAAATAATATATATATTTAACAAAATAGCTACAATTAACACAATTATTAATTATTAATTAAAAATAAATTATAATAAAAAATAAACTATTTGTTATGTGATATAATTATATTACGTAATTATATAAATTTATAAGCAATCCAATAAATTTATTCATAATTAATAAATAATTAAAAATTAATATAAATCATAAAAATTAATAATTATATTATGAATAAAAGCTTTAAATTTGTCCTGAGATCTTATATCTACTATTATCTAATTTATCATAAATAAATTTAATTATCTAATAAAATATATATAATAATAATTAAATAAGAATATTAAATTCTTAGTTATAATCTATACAGTTATAATTAATTTAATTAAATAATTTTAATTATCAATTAATTTATAATTAATAAAAACTATAGCTATTTCTATAGTTTATTTATTTACTATTTATAAATATTTAATTAACTTAATTCTATTAACTTTAATAAATTAAATTATTTCTTGGTTATAATTATTATTATAAATACTTATAATTTATTATTAATTATCTGGAATTGATTTTAATTTAAATATTTTAATTATTGATTTTTATTAATTAATAGATATCTAAAAAGATTTATTTTTTAAATCTATTATTAATTTTTAAAATATTAATAGAGTAGTATTAATTTACTCCAAACAAACTTATATGGACAAAAACATTTGTTTTACGACAAAAAAAAGGTCATAATTATTTGAAATAAATAATTATTCAAATAATTATAATTATTTGAACTGGTTAGGTAAGCAACATTATTTGTTAAATTTCTTATTAATTTTTGAAATATTAATAAATTCATTTTATTTTATTTTGAATAAGCTAGCATGAATTGAAAAAATTATTTTACGATAAAACAAAAGATCATAACGATTTAAAATAGATAATTGTTCATATAGTCTTAACTATTTAAACTGGTTCAGCAAACATATTTTATTTTTTAAATCTCTTAGTTATTAATTTTCAGAGTATTATTAGACTAGTATTATTTTATTTCGAATAAGCTTGTATGAACATGCATAATTGTTTTATGACAGAACAAAAAAGGTTTACTTTTTAAATAACTGATTTAAATTATACAGTCGTTCGAATAGTCATAACTATTTAAACGGGTTCGATAAATAAATTTATTTTTTAAATTTCTTAGTTACTAACTTTTGAAAGGTTAATAAATTAGTGTTATTTTATTCAGAAGCTTGTATGATAAAAAAACAATTATTATATGATCGAACAAAAGGTAATATTGATTTCAAATAGATAATTATTGAAATAGCCATAATTATTTGAACTAATTCAGTAAACAAAATCATTTTTTAAATCACTTATTAATTTTTGAAATATTAATGAATTACTATTATTTTATTTCCAATAAGCTTGTATGAACTGAAACAATTGTTTTATGACAAAACAAAAGATCATAATGATTTTAAATAGATAATATTCAAATAGCCATAACTATTTAAATTTGTTAAATAAACAAATTAATTTTTTTAAACTCTTGCTCATTAATTTTTGAAATATTAAGAAATTAGTATTATTTTATCTTGGATAAGCTTTTATGAACTGAAACAATTGTTTTTTTGTCAAAACAAAAGGTCATAATGATTTTAAATAAATAATTGTTCAAATAGTCACAACTATTTGAACTTGATTGGTAAACAGATTTATTTTTTCATATCCTTTGTTTATTAATATTTTGAATGTTAATAATTAAAAGTTTCAAATATTTAAATTAAAATATTAAAATATTATTAGTTAATTATTGATATTTATTAATAAATAAGATATGAAATAATAATATAATTTATGAATTTTGTTAAATAATTATTAAAAATAATCATAAATATTTTAAAATGTATATTTGATATTTTATGATAAATTATCGATAATTAAAATAGATAATTATTCAGAAATCCGATATTTGAGACAAGACAAATATTAATCAACTATTTTATAATCTTGTATGAACTAATAATTAATATTATAAACTAATATTAACATTTTTAAATAGCTATAACTATTTGACCAATTGTCTATTTAAAATTGTTATGACCTTTCGTTTGTCATAAAACAATTGTTTTAGTTCATACAAGCTTATTCAAAATAAAATAAAACTAATTTATTAATATTCCAAAAATTAATAACAAAGTGATTTAAAAAGTTAATTTTTTTAACGAATCAGTTCAAATAGTCATGTCCATTTGAATAGTTACCTATTTCAAATCAATATAACCTTTTGTTTTTTCATAAAATAATTGTTTCAGTATAAAAGCTTATGCAAAATAAAATAATACTACTTTATTAATATTTCAAAAATTAATAAGAGATTTAAAAAATAAATCAACTTGCCAAATTATATCAAATAATTATGGACTTGAATAATTATCTATTTCCAATCATTATTACCTTTCGTTTTGTTATAAAACAATTGTTTTCCAACATACAAGCTTATCAAATAAAATTGTTATTACCTTTCTTTTTGTCATAAAACAATTGATTTTCAACTTATAAACTTATTTGAAACAAAATAATACTAATTTTTTAATACTTCAAGAATTAGTAAGAGATTTAAAAAATAAATTTATTCACCAAACCGGTTTAAATAATTATGACCACTTCAAATAGTTATTACTATTTAAACAATTATCTATTTCAAATTATTATAAATAAAAAAAGGCATATAGATAATAATTATGATTTAAAACGTCAGATTTTGTTTCTGAACAATTTTGGGCTTAAAAACCATTCGCACAATTATTGCACGATTTTAATTTTTCATTGTATTTCATACTTATTTGCTTTTAGATACATTTTTAGGTGCTCCAAGAATGTTGAGAATAAATAATAATTATCCAATGATGGAATTTTTAGAAATTTCAAATATTAGTATCTTATTATTTACAATTAAACAAATTGAAACTTAAATTAGAATAATATTCAAATAGTTACGAATATTTGAATGGATTAACATAACCATATTTATTGTTGTAAATAATTTTTAATTAGCTACTTAATAAATCAAGTAATATATATATTTAACAAAATAGCTACAATTAACACAGTTATTAATTATTAATAAAAAATAAACTATTTGTTATGTGATATAATTATATTACATAATTATATAAATTTATACGCTATCCAATAAATTTATTCATAATTAAAAATTAATATAAATCTTAAAAATTAATATTTAAATATATTTACCAATTAATAATTATATTCTGAATAAAAGCTTTAATTTTGTCCTGAGATCTTATATCTACTATTATCTAATTTATCATAAATAAATTTAATTCTAATTGAATTATCTAATAAAATATATATAACAATAATTAAATAAGAATAATAAATTCTTAGTTATAATCTATTTATAATTAATTTAATTAAATAGTTTTAATTAAAACAATTGATTTTCAACTTATAAGCTTATTTGAAACAAAATAATACTAATTTTTTAATACTTCATGAATTAGTAAAAGATTTAAAAAATAAATTAATTTACGAAACCGGTTTAAATAATTATAACCAGTTCAAATAGTTATTACTATTTGAACAATTATCTATTTCAAATTATTATAAATAAAAAAGCCATATAAATAATAATTATGATTTAAAACATCGGACTTTATTTCTGAACAATTCTGGGCTTAAAAACCATTCGCACAATTATTGCATGATTTTAATTTTTCATTGTGTTTCATTCTTATTTGCTTTTAGATACATTTTTAGGTGCTCTAAGGATGTTGAGAATAAATAATAATTATCCAATGATGGAACTTTTTGAAATTTCAAATGTTAGTATCTTGTTATTTAAAATTAAACAAATTGAAACTTAAATTAGAATAATATTCAAATAGTTATGAATATTTAATGCATTGACATAACTATATTTATTGTTATAAATAATTTTTAATTAGCTACTTAATAAATCAAATAATATATATTTAACAAAATAGCTACAATTAACACAATAATTAATTATTAATTAAAAATAAATTATAATAAAAAATAAACTATTTGTTATGTGATATAATTATATTACATAATTATATAAATTTATAAGCAATTCAATAAATTTATTCATAATTAATAAATAATTAAAAATTAATATAAATCATAAAAATTAATAATTATATTATGAATAAAAGCTTTAAATTTGTCCTGAGATATTATATCTACTATTATCTAATTTATCGTAAATAAATTTAATTATCTAATAAAATATATATAATAATAATTAAATAAGATTATTAAATTCTTAGTTATAATCTATACAATTATAATTAATTCAATTAAATAATTTTAATTATCAATTAATTTATAATTAATAAAAACTATAGCTATTTCTATAGTTTATTTATTTACTATTTATAAATATTTAATTAACTTCATTCTATTAACTTTAATAAATTAAATTATTTCTTGGTTATAATTATTATTATTATAAATACTTATAATTTATTATTAATTATCTGGAATTGATTTTAATTTAAATATTTTAATTATTGATTTTTATTAATTAATAGATATCTAAAAAGATTTATTTTTTAGATCTATTATTAATTTTTAAAATATTAATAGAGTAGTATTAATTTATTCCAAACAATCTTATATGGACAAAAACATTTGTTTTACGACAAAAAAAAGGTCATAATTATTTGAAATAAATAATTATTCAAATAATTATAATTATTTGAACTGGTTAGGTAAGCAAAATTATTTGTTAAATTTCTTATTAATTTTTGAAATATTAATAAATTCATTTTATTTTATTCTGAATAAGCTAGCATGAATTGAAAAAATTATTTTACGATAAAACAAAAGATCATAACGATTTAAAATAGATAATTGTTCATATAGTCTTAACTATTTAAACTGGTTCGGCAAACATATTTTATTTTTTAAATCTCTTAGTTATTAATTTTTCGAGTATTATTAGACTAGTATTATTTTATTTCGAATTAGCTTGTATGAACATGCATAATTGTTTTATGACAGAAGAAAAAAGGTTTACTTTTTAAATAACTGATTTAAACTATACATTCGTTCCAATAGTCATAACTATTTAAACGGGTTCGATAAATAAATTTATTTTTTAAATTTCTTACTTACTAACTTTTGAAAGGTTAATAAATTAGTGTTATTTTATTAAGAAGCTTGTATGATAAAAAAACATTCATTATATGACCGAACAAAAGGTAATATTGATTTCAAATAGATAATTATTGAAATAGCCATAATTATTTGAACTAATTCAGTAAACAAAATCATTTTTTAAATCACTTGTTAATTTTTGAAATATTAATAAATTACTATTATTTTATTTCGAATAAGCTTGTATGAACTAAAACAGTTATTTTATGACAAAACAAAAGATCATAATGATTTTAAATAGATAATATTCAAATAGCCCTAACTATTTAAATTTGTTAAATAAACAAATTAAGTTTTTTAAACTCTTGCTCATTAATTTTTGAAATATTAAGAAATTAGTATTATTTTATCTTGGATAAGCTTTTATAAACTGAAACAATTGTTTTTTTGTCAAAACAAAAGGTCATAATGATTTTAAATAAATAATTGTTCAAATAGTCACAACTATTTAAACTTGATTGGTAAACAGATTTATTTTTTCATATCCTTTGTTTATTAATATTTTGAATTTTAATAATTAAAAGTTTTAAATATTTAAATTAAAATATTAAAATATTATTAGTTAATTATTGATATTTATTAATAAATAAGCTATGAAATAATAATATAATTTATGAATTTTGTTAAATAATTATTAAAAATAATCATAAATATTTTAAAATGTATATTTGTTATTTTACGATAAATTATCGATAATTAAAATAGATAATTATTCAAAAATCCGATATTTGAGACAAGACAAATATTAATCAACTGTTTTATAAGCTTGTATGAACTAATATTAACAAATTTAAATAGCTATGACTATTTGACCAATTGTCTATTTAAAATTGTTATGACCTTTCGTTTGTCATAAAACAATTGTTTTAGTTCATACAAGCTTATTCAAAATAAAATAAAACTAATTTTTTAATATTCCAAAAATTAATAAGTAAGTGATTTAAAAAGTTAATTTTTTTATCGAATCAGTTCAAATAGTAATGTCCATTTGAATAGTTATCTATTTCAAATCGTTATGACCTTTTGTTTTTTCATAAAATAATTGTTTCAGTATAAAAGCTTATGCAAAATAAAATAATACTACTTTATTAATATTTCAAAAATTAATAAGAGATTTAAAAAATAAATCAGCTTGCCAAATTATATCAAATAATTATGGCCTTGAACAGTTATTTATTTCCAATCATTATTACCTTTCGTTTTGTCATAAAACAATTGTTTTCCAACATACAAGCTTATTAAATAAAATTGTTATTACCTTTTCTTTTTGTAATAAAACAATTGATTTTCAACTTATAAACTTATTTGAAACAAAATAATTCTAATTTTTTAATACTTCAAGAATTAGTAAGAGATTTAAAAAGTAAATTTATTTACCAAACTGGTTTAAATAATTATGACCACTTCAAATAATTATTACTGTTTGAACAATTATCTATTTCAAATTATTATAAATAAAAAAGGGCAAATAGATAATAATTATGATTTAAAACGTCAAATTTTGTTTCTGAACAATTTTGGGCTTAAAAACTATTCGCACAATTGTTGCACGATTTTAATTTTTCATTGTATTTCATACTTATTTGTTTTAGATACATTTTTAGGTGCTCTAAGAATGTTGAGAATAAATAATAATTATCCAATGATGAAATTTTTAGAAATTTCAAATATTAGTATCTTATTATTTAAAATTAAACAAATTGAAACTTAAATTAGAATAATATTCAAATAGTTATGAATATTTGAATGCATTAACATAACCATATTTATTGTTATAAATAATTTTTAATTAGCTACTTAATAAATCAAATAATATATATATTTAACAAAATAGCTACAATTAACACAGTTATTAATTATTAATTAAAAATAAATTATAATAAAAAATAAACTATTTGTTATGTGATATAATTATATTACATAATTATATAAATTTATACGCTATCCAATAAATTTATTCATAATTAAAAATTAATATAAATCTTAAAAATTAATATTTAAATATGTTTACCAATTAATAATTATATTATTAATAAAAGCTTTAATTTTGTCCTGAGATCTTATATCTACTATTATCTAATTTATCATAAATAAATTTAATTCAAATTGAATTATCTAATAATATATATATAACAATAATTAAATAAGAATATTAAATTCTTAGTTATAATCTATACAGTTATAATTAATTTAATTAAAACAATTGATTT
Source organism: Durio zibethinus (assembly GCF_047325235.1). NCBI lineage: Eukaryota > Viridiplantae > Streptophyta > Magnoliopsida > Malvales > Malvaceae > Durio > Durio zibethinus. The sequence goes on from NC_143170.1 coordinate 20,741,349, forward strand.
TCAACTTATAATCTTATTTGAAACAAAATAATACTAATTTTTTAATACTTCAAGAATTAGTAAACGAGTTAAAAAATAAATTGATTTACTAAACCGGTTTAAATAATTATAACCAGTTTAAATAGTTATTGCTATTTGAACAATTATCTATTTCAAATTATTATAAAAAAAAGCCATATAGATAATAATTATGATTTAAAACATCAGACTTTGTTTCTGAACAATTCTGGGCTTAAAAACCATTCGCACAATTATTGCGCGATTTTAATTTTTCATTGTATTTCATTCTTATTTGCTATTAGATAAATTTTTAGGTGCTCTAAGGATGTTGAGAATAAATAATAATTATCCAATGATGAAATTTTTTGAAATTTCAAATGTTAGTATCTTGTTATTTAAAATTAAACAAATTGAAACTTAAACTAGAATAATATTCAAATAGTTATGAATATTTAATGCATTGACATAACTATATTTATTGTTATAAATAATTTTTAATTAGCTACTTAATAAATCAAATAATATATATATTTAACAAAATAGCTACAATTAACACAATTATTAATTGTTAATTAAAAATAAATTATAATAAAAAATAAACTATTTGCTATGTGATATAATTATATTACATAATTATATAAATTTATAAGCAATCCAATAAATTTATTCATAATTAATAAATAATTAAAAATTAATATAAATCATAAAAATTAATAATTATATTATGAATAAAAGCTTTAAATTTGTCCTGAGATCTTATATCTACTATTATCTAATTTATCATAAATAAATTTAATTACCTAATAAAATATATATAATAATAATTAAATAAGAATATTAAATTCTTACTTATAATCTATACAATTATAATCAATTTAATTAAATAATTTTAATTATCAATTAATTTATAATTAATAAAAACTATAGCTATTTCTATAGTTTATTTATTTACTATTTATAAATATTTAATTAACTTAATTCTATTAACTTTATTAAATTAAATTATTTCTTGGTTATAATTATTATTCTTATAAATACTTATAATTTATTATTAATTATCTGGAACTGATTTTAATTTAAATATTTTAATTATTGATTTTTATTAATTAATAGATATCTAAAAAGATTTATTTTTTAGATCTATTATTAATTTTTAAAATATTAATAGAGTAGTATTAATTTATTCCAAACAAACTTATATGGACAAAAACATTTGTTTTACGACAAAAAAAAAAGGTCATAATTATTTGAAATAAATAATTATTCAAATAATTATAATTATTTAAATTGCTTAGGTAAGCAAAATTATTTGTTAAATTTCTTATTAATTTTTGAAATATTAATAAATTCATTTTATTTTATTCTGAATAAGCTAGCATGAATTGAAAAAATTATTTTACGATAAAACAAAAGATCATAACGATTTAAAATAGATAATTGTTCATATAGTCTTAACTATTTAAACTGGTTCAGCAAACATATCATTTTTTAAATCACTTATTAATTTTTGAAATATTAATAAATTATTATTATTTTATTTCGAATAAGCTTGTATGAACTGAAACAATTGTTTTATGACAAAACGAAAGATCATAATGATTTTAAATAGATAATATTCAAATAGCCATAACTATTTAAATTTGTTAAATAAACAAATTAATTTTTTTAAACTCTTGCTCATTAATTTTTGAAATATTAAGAAATTAGTATTATTTTATCTTGGATAAGCTTTTATGAACTGAAACAATTGTTTTTTTGTCGAAACAAAAGGTCATAATGATTTTAAATAAATAATTGTTCAAATAGTCACAACTATTTGAACTTGATTGGTAAACAGATTTATTTTTTCATATCCTTTGTTTATTAATATTTTGAATGTTAATAATTAAAAGTTTTAAATATTTAAATAAAATATTAAAATATTATTAGTTAATAATTGATATTTATTAATAAATAAGCTATGAAATAATAATATAATTTATGAATTTTGTTAAATAATTATTAAAAATAATCATAAATATTTTAAAATGTATATTTGATATTTTATGATAAACTATCGATAATTAAAATAGATAATTATTCAGAAATCCGATATTTGAGACAAGACAAATATTAATCAACTGTTTTATAAGCTTGTATGAACTAATAATTAATATTATAAACTAATATTAACAAATTTAAATAGCTATGACTATTTGACCAATTGTCTATTTAAAATTGTTATGACCTTTCGTTTGTCATAAAACAATTGTGTTAGTTCATACAAGCTTATTCAAAATAAAATAAAACTAATTTATTAATATTCCAAAAATTAATAACTAAGTGATTTAAAAAGTTAATTTTTTTATCGAATCAGTTCAAATAGTCATGTCCATTTGAATAGTTATCTATTTCAAATCGTTATGACCTTTTATTTTTTAATAAAATAATTGTTTCAGTATAAATGCTTATGCAAAATAAAATAATACTACTTTATTAATATTTCAAAAATTAATAATAGATTTAAAAAATAAATCAGCTTGCCAAATTATATCAAATAATTATGGCCTTAAATAATTATCTATTTCCAATCATTATTACCTTTCGTTTTGTCGTAAAGCAATTGTTTTCCAACATACAAGCTTATTAAATAAAATTGTTATTACCTTTCTTTTTGTGATAAAACAATTGATTTTCAACTTATAAACTTATTTGAAACAAAATAATACTAATTTTTTAATACTTCAAGAATTAGTAAGAGATTTAAAAAATAAATTTATTTACCAGACCGGTTTAAAAAATTATGACCACTTCAAATAGTTATTACTATTTGAACAATTATCTATTTCAAATTATTATAAATAAAAAAGGCATTTAGATAATAATTATGATTTAAAACGTCAGATTTTGTTTCTGAACAATTTTGGGCTTAAAAATCATTCGCACAATTATTGCACGATTTTAATTTTTCATTGTATTTCATACTTATTTGCTTTTAGATACATTTTTAGGTGCTCTAAGAATGTTGAGAATAAATAATAATTATCCAATGATGGAATTTTTAGAAATTTCAAATATTAGTATCTTATTATTTAAAATTAAACAAATTGAAACTTAAATTAGAATAATATTCAAATAGTTACGAATATTTGAATGCATTAACATAACCATATTTATTGTTATAAATAATTTTTAATTAGCTACTTAATAAATCAAATAATATATATATTTAACAAAATAGCTACAATTAACACAGTTATTAATTATTAATTAAAAATAAATTATAATAAAAAATAAACTATTTGTTATGTGATATAATTATATTACAAATTATATAAATTTATACGCTATCCAATAAATTTATTCATAATTAAAAATTAATATAAATCTTAAAAATTTTTGTTTCTGAACAATTTTGGGCTTAAAAACCATTCGCACAATTATTGCACGATTTTAATGTTTCATTGTATTTCATTCTTATTTGCTTTTAGATTCATTTTTAGGTGCTCTAAGAATGTTGAGAATAAATAATAATTATTTGTTAGGTAAGCAAAATTATTTGTTAAATTTCTTATTAATTTTTGAAATATTAATAAATTCATTTTATTTTATTCTAAATAAGCTAGCATGAATTGAAAAAATTATTTTATGATAAAACAAAAGATCATAACGATTTAAAATAGATAATTGTTCATATAGTCTTAACTATTTAAACTGGTTCAGTGAACAAATTTTATTTTTTAAATCTCTTAGTTATTAATTTTCAGAGTATTATTAGACTTCTATTATTTTTATTTCGAATAAGCTTGTATGAACATGCATAATTGTTTTATGACAGAAGAAAAAAGGTTTACTTTTTAAATAACTGATTTAAACTATACATTCGTTTGAATAGTTATAACTATTTAAACAGGTTCGATAAATAAATTTATTTTTTAAATTTCTTACTTACTAACTTTTGAAAGGTTAATAAATTAGTGTTATTTTATTCAGAAGCTTGTATGATAAAAAAAACAATTGTTATATGAACGAACAAAAGGTAATATTGATTTCAAATAGATAATTATTGAAATAGCCATAATTATTTGAACTAATTCAGTAAACGAAATCATTTTTTAAATCACTTATTAATTTTTGAAATATTAATAAATTACTATTATTTTATTTTGAATAAGCTTGTATGAACTGAAACAATTCTTTTATGACAAAACGAAAGATCATAATGATTTTAAATAGATAATATTCAAATAGCCATAACTATTTAAATTTGTTAAATAAACAAATTAATTTTTTTAAACTCTTGCTCATTAATTTTTGAAATATTAAGAAATTAGTATTATTTTATCTTGGACAAGCTTTTATGAACTGAAACAATTATTTTTTTGTCGAAACAAAAGGTCATAATGATTTTAAATAAATAATTGTTCAAATAGTCACAACTATTTGAACTTGATTGGTAAACAGATTTATTTTTTCATATCCTTTGTTTATTAATATTTTGAATGTTAATAATTAAAAATTTTAAATATTTAAATTAAAATATTAAAATACTACTAGTTAATTATTGATATTTATTAATAAATAAGCTATGAAATAATAATATAATTTATGAATTTTGTTAAATAATTATTAAAAATAATCATAAATATTTTAAAATGTATATTTGATATTTTATGATAAATTATCGGTAATTAAAATAGATAATTATTCAGAAATCCGATATTTGAGACAAGACAAATATTAATCAACTGTTTTTATAAGCTTGTATAAACTAATAATTAATATTGTAAACTAATATTAACAAATTTAAATAGCTATGACTTTTTGACCAATTGTCTATTTAAAATTGTTATGACCTTTCGTTTGTCATAAAACAATTGTTTTAGTTCATAAAAGCTTATTCAAAATAAAATAAAACTAATTTATTAATATTCCAAAAATTAATAACTAAGTGATTTAAAAAGTTAATTTTTTTATCGAATCAGTTCAAATAGTCATGTCCATTTAAATAGTTATCTATTTCAAATCGTTATGACTTTTTGTTTTTTCATAAAATAATTGTTTCAGTATAAAAGCTTATGCAAAATAAAATAATACTACTTTATTAATATTTCAAAAATTAATAAGAGATTTAAAAAATAAATCAGCTTGGCAAATTATATCAAATAATTATGGCCTTGAATAATTATCTATTTCCAATCATTATTACCTTTCGTTTTGTCATAAAACAATTGTTTTCCAACATACAAGCTTATTAAATAAAATTGTTATTACCTTTTCTTTTTGTCATAAAACAATTGATTTTCAACTTATAAACTTATTTGAAACAAAATAATACTAATTTTTTAATACTTCAAGAATTAGTAAGAGACTTAAAAAATAAATTTATTTACCAAACCGGTTTAAATAATTATGACCACTTCAAATAATTATTACTATTTTAACAATTATCTATTTCAAATTATTATAAATAAAAAAGGCATATAGATAATAATTATGATTTAAAACGTCAGATTTTGTTTCTGAACAATTTTGGGCTTAAAAACCATTCGCACAATTATTGCACGATTTGAATTTTTCATTGTATTTCATACTTATTTGCTTTTAGATACATTTTTAGGTGCTCTAAGAATGTTGAGAATAAATAATAATTATCAATTGATGGAATTTTTAGAAATTTCAAATATTAGTATCTTATTATTTAAAATTAAACAAATTGAAACTTAAATTAGAATAATATTCAAATAGTTATGAATATTTGAATGCATTAACATAACCATATTTATTGTTATAAATAATTTTTAATTAGCTACTTAATAAATCAAATAATATATATATTTAACAAAATAGCTACAATTAACACAGTTATTAATTATTAATTAAAAATAAATTATAATAAAAAATAAACTTTTTGTTATGTGAAATAATTATATTACATAATTATATAAATTTATACGCTATCCAATAAATTTATTCATAATTAAAAATTAATATAAATCTTAAAAATTAATATTTAAATATGTTTACCAATTAATAATTATATTTTGAATAAAAGCTTTAATTTTGTCCTGAGATCTTATATCTACTATTATCTAATTTATCATAAATTAATTTAATTCAAATTGAATTATCTAATAAAATATATATAACAATAATTAAATAAGAATATTAAATTCTTAGTTATAATCTATACAGTTATAATTAATTTAATTAAATAATTTTAATTATCAATTAATTTATAATTAATAAAAATATAGCTATTTCTATAGTTTATTTATTTACTATTTATAAATATTTAATTAACTTCATTCTATTAACTTTAATAAATTAAATTATATCTTGGTTATAATTATTATTATTATAAATACTTATAATTTATTATTAATTATCTGGAATTGATTTTTATTTAAATATTTTAATTATTGATTTTTATTAATTAATAGATATCTAAAAAGATTTATTTTTTAGATCTATTATTAATTTTTAAAATATTAATAGAGTAGTATTAATTTATTCCAAACAAACTTATGTGGACAAAAACATTTGTTTTACGACAGAAAAAAAGGTCATAATTATTTGAAATAAATAATTATTCAAACAATTATAATTATTTGAACTGGTTAGGTAAGCGCAATTATTTGTTAAATTTCTGATTAATTTTTGAAATATTAATAAATTCATTTTATTTTATTCTGAATAAGCTAGCATGAATTGAAAAGATTATGAATATTTGATTGGTAAACAGATTTATTTTTTCATATCCTTTGTTTATTAATATTTTGAATGTTAATAATTAAAAATTTTCAATATTTAAATTAAAATATTAAAATACTATTAGTTAATTATTGATATTTATTAATAAATAAGCTATGAAATAATAATATAATTTATGAATTTTGTTAAATAATTATTAAAAATAATCATAAATATTTTAAAATGTATATTTGATATTTTATGATAAATTATCGGTAATTAAAATAGATAATTATTCAGAAATCCGATATTTGAGACAAAACAAATATTAATCAACTGTTTTTATAAGCTTGTATGAACTAATAATTAATATTATAAACTAATATTAACAAATTTAAATAGCTATGACTTTTTGACCAATTGTCTATTTAAAATTGTTATGACCTTTCGTTTGTCATAAAACAATTGTTTTAGTTCATACAAGCTTATTCAAAATAAAATAAAACTAATTTATTAATATTCCAAAAATTAATAACTAAGTGATTTAAAAAGTTAATTTTTTTATCGAATCAGTTCAAATAGTAATGTCCATTTAAATAGTTATCTATTTCAAATCGTTATGACTTTTTGTTTTTTCATAAAATAATTGTTTCAGTATAAAAGCTTATGCAAAATAAAATAATACTACTTTATTAATATTTCAAAAATTAATAAGAGATTTAAAAAATAAATCAGCTTGCTAAATTATATCAAATAATTATAGCCTTGAATAATTATCTATTTCCAATCATTATTACCTTTCGTTTTGTCATAAAACAATTGTTTTCCAACATACAAGCTTATTAAATAAAATTGTTATTACCTTTTCTTTTTGTCATAAAACAATTGATTTTCAACTTATAAACTTATTTGAAACAAAATAATACTAATTTTTTAATACTTCAAGAATTAGTAAGAGACTTAAAAAATAAATTTATTTACCAAACCGGTTTAAATAATTATGACCACTTCAAATAATTATTACTATTTTAACAATTATCTATTTCAAATTATTATAAATAAAAAAGGCATATAGATAATAATTATGATTTAAAACGTCAGATTTTGTTTCTGAACAATTTTGGGCTTAAAAACCATTCGCACAATTATTGCACGATTTGAATTTTTCATTGTATTTCATACTTATTTGCTTTTAGATACATTTTTAGGTGCTCTAAGAATGTTGAGAATAAATAATAATTATCCAATGATGGAATTTTTAGAAATTTCAAATATTAGTATCTTATTATTTAAAATTAAACAAATTAAAACTTAAATTAGAATAATATTCAAATAGTTATGAATATTTGAATGCATTAACATAACCATATTTATTGTTATAAATAATTTTTAATTAGCTACTTAATAAATCAAATAATATATATATTTAACAAAATAGCTACAATTAACACAGTTATTAATTATTAATTAAAAATAAATTATAATAAAAAATAAACTATTTGTTATGTGAAATAATTATATTACATAATTATATAAATTTATACGCTATCCAATAAATTTATTCATAATTAAAAATTAATATAAATCTTAAAAATTAATATTTAAATATGTTTACCAATTAATAATTATATTTTGAATAAAAGCTTTAATTTTGTCCTGAGATCTTATATCTACTATTATCTAATTTATCATAAATTAATTTAATTCAAATTGAATTATCTAATAAAATATATATAACAATAATTAAATAAGAATATTAAATTCTTAGTTATAATCTATACAGTTATAATTAATTTAATTAAATAATTTTAATTATCAATTAATTTATAATTAATAAAAATATAGCTATTTCTATAGTTTATTTATTTACTATTTATAAATATTTAATTAACTTCATTCTATTAACTTTAATAAATTAAATTATATCTTGGTTATAATTATTATTATTATAAATACTTATAATTTATTATTAATTATCTGGAATTGATTTTTATTTAAATATTTTAATTATTGATTTTTATTAATTAATAGATATCTAAAAAGATTTATTTTTTAGATCTATTATTAATTTTTAAAATATTAATAGAGTAGTATTAATTTATTCCAAACAAACTTATGTGGACAAAAACATTTGTTTTACGACAGAAAAAAAGGTCATAATTATTTGAAATAAATAATTATTCAAACAATTATAATTATTTGAACTGGTTAGGTAAGCGCAATTATTTGCTAAATTTCTGATTAATTTTTGAAATATTAACAAATTCATTTTATTTTATTCTGAATAAGCTAGCATGAATTGAAAAGGTTATGAATATTTGATTGGTAAACAGATTTATTTTTTCATATCCTTTGTTTATTAATATTTTGAATGTTAATAATTAAAAATTTTCAATATTTAAATTAAAATATTAAAATACTATTAGTTAATTATTGATATTTATTAATAAATAAGCTATGAAATAATAATATAATTTATGAATTTTGTTAAATAATTATTAAAAATAATCATAAATATTTTAAAATGTATATTTGATATTTTATGATAAATTATCGGTAATTAAAATAGATAATTATTCAGAAATCCGATATTTGAGACAAAACAAATATTAATCAACTGTTTTTATAAGCTTGTATGAACTAATAATTAATATTATAAACTAATATTAACAAATTTAAATAGCTATGACTTTTTGACCAATTGTCTATTTAAAATTGTTATGACCTTTCGTTTTTCATAAAACAATTGTTTTAGTTCATAAAAGCTTATTCAAAATAAAATAAAACTAATTTATTAATATTCCAAAAATTAATAACTAAGTGATTTAAAAAGTTAATTTTTTTATCGAATCAGTTCAAATAGTCATGTCCATTTAAATAGTTATCTATTTCAAATCGTTACTTTTTTTTTTCATAAAATAATTGTTTCAGTATAAAAGCTTATGCAAAATAAAATAATACTACTTTATTAATATTTCAAAAATTAATAAGAGATTTAAAAAATAAATCAGCTTGCCAAATTATATCAAATAATTATGGCCTTGAATAATTATCTATTTCCAATCATTATTACCTTTCGTTTTGTCATAAAACAATTGTTTTCCAACATACAAGCTTATTAAATAAAATTGTTATTACCTTTTCTTTTTGTCATAAAACAATTGATTTTCAACTTATAAACTTATTTGAAACAAAATAATACTAATTTTTTAATACTTCAAGAATTAGTAAGAGACTTAAAAAATAAATTTATTTACCAAACCGGTTTAAATAATTATGACCACTTCAAATAATTATTACTATTTAAACAATTATCTATTTCAAATTATTATAAATAAAAAAGGCATATAGATAATAATTATGATTTAAAACGTCAGATTTTGTTTCTGAACAATTTTGGGCTTAAAAACCATTCGCACAATTATTGCACGATTTTAATTTTTCATTGTATTTCATACTTATTTGCTTTTAGATACATTTTTAGGTGCTCTAAGAATGTTGAGAATAAATAATAATTATCCAATGATGGAATTTTTAGAAATTTCAAATATTAGTATCTTATTATTTAAAATTAAACAAATTGAAACTTAAATTAGAATAATATTCAAATAGTTATGAATATTTAATGCATTGACATAACTATATTTATTGTTATAAATAATTTTTAATTAGCTACTTAATAAATCAAATAATATATATATATTTAACAAAATAGCTACAATTAACACAATTATTAATTATTAATTAAAAATAAATTATAATAAAAAATAAACTATTTGTTATCTGATATAATTATATTACGTAATTATATAAATTTATAAGCAATCCAATAAATTTATTCATAATTAATAAATAATTAAAAATTAATATAAATCATAAAAATTAATAATTATATTATGAATAAAAGCTTTAAATTTGTCCTGAGATCTTATATCTACTGTTATCTAATTTATCATAAATAAATTTAATTATCTAATAAAATATATATAATAATAATTAAATAAGAATATTAAATTCTTAGTTATAATCTATACAGTTATAATTAATTTAATTAAATAATTTTAATTATCAATAATTTATAATTAATAAAAACTATAGCTATTTCTATAGTTTATTTATTTACTATTTATAAATATTTAATTAACTTAATTCTATTAACTTTAATAAACTAAATTATTTCTTGGTTATAATTATTATTATAAATACTTATAATTTATTATTAATTATCTGGAATTGAATTGAATTTAAATATTTTAATTATTGATTTTTATTAATTAATAGATATCTAAAAAGATTTATTTTTTAGATCTATTATTAATTTTTAAAATATTAATAGAGTAGTATTAATTTATTCCAAACAAACTTATATGGACAAAAACATTTGTTTTACGACAAAAAAAAGGTCATAATTATTTGAAATAAATAATTATTCAAATAATTATAATTATTTGAACTGGTTAGGTAAGCAACATTATTTGTTAAATTTCTTATTAATTTTTGAAATATTAATAAATTCATTTTATTTTATTTTGAATAAGCTAGCATGAATTGAAAAAATTATTTTACGATAAAACAAAAGATCATAATGATTTAAAATAGATAATTGTTCATATAGTCTTAACTATTTAAACTGGTTCGGCAAACATATTTTATTTTTTAAATCTCTTAGTTATTAATTTTCAGAGTATTATTAGACTAGTATTATTTTATTTCGAATAAGCTTGTATGAACATGCATAATTGTTTTATGACAGAACAAAAAAGGTTTACTTTTTAAATAACTGATTTAAACTATACATTCGTTCGAATAGTCATAACTATTTAAACGGGTTCGATAAATAAATTTATTTTTTAAATTTCTTAATTACTAACTTTTGAAAGGTTAATAAATTAGTGTTATTTTATTCAGAAGCTTGTATGATAAAAAAACAATTATTATATGACCGAACAAAAGGTAATATTGATTTCAAATAGATAATTATTGAAATAGCCATAATTATTTGAACTAATTCAGTAAACAAAATCATTTTTTAAATCACTTATTAATTTTTGAAATATTAATAAATTACTATTATTTTATTTCGAATAAGCTTGTATGAACTGAAACAATTGTTTTATGACAAAACAAAAGATCATAATGATTTTAAATAGATAATATTCAAATAGCCATAACTATTTAAATTTGTTAAATAAACAAATTAATTTTTTTAAACTCTTGCTCATTAATTTTTGAAATATTAAGAAATTAGTATTATTTTATCTTGGATTAGCTTTTATGAACTGGAACAATTGTTTTTTTGTCAAAACAAACGGTCATAATGATTTTAAATAAATAATTGTTCAAATAGTCACAACTATTTGAACTTGATTGGTAAACAGATTTATTTTTTCATATCCTTTGTTTATTAATATTTTGAATGTTAATAATTAAAAGTTTTAAATATTTAAATTAAAATATTAAAATATTATTAGTTAATTATTGATATTTATTAATAAATAAGCTATGAAATAATAATATAATTTATGACTTTTGTTAAATAATTATTAAAAATAATCATAAATATTTTAAAATCTATATTTGATATTTTATGATAAATTATCGATAATTAAAATAGATAATTATTCAGAAATCCGATATTTGAGACAAGACAAATATTAATCAACTATTTTATAAGCTTGTATGAACTAATAATTAATATTATAAACTAATATTAACAAAATTTAAATAGCTATGACTATTTGACCAATTGTCTATTTAAAATTGTTATGACCTTTCGTTTGTCATAAAACAATTGTTTTAGTTCATAAAAGCTTATTCAAAATAAAATAAAACTAATTTATTAATATTCCAAAAATTAATAACTAAGTGATTTAAAAAGTTAATTTTATTTTATCGAATCAGTTCAAATAGTCATGTCCATTTGAATAGTTATCTATTTCAAATCGTTATGACCTTTTGTTTTTCCATAAAATAATTGTTTTAGTATAAAAGCTTATGCAAAATAAAATAATACTACTTTATTAATATTTCAAAAATTAATAAGAGATTTAAAAAATAAATCAGCTTGCCAAATTATATCAAATAATTACGGCCTTGAATAATTATCTATTTCTAATCATTATTACCTTTCGTTTTGTCATAAAACAATTGTTTTACAACATATAAGCTTATTAAATAAAATTGTTATTACCTTTTCTTTTTGTCATAAAACAATTGATTTTCAACTTATAAACTTATTTGAAACAAAATAATACTACTTTTTTAATACTTCAAGAATTAGTAAGAGATTTAAAAAATAAATTTATTTACCAAACCGGTTTAAATAATTATGACCACTTCAAATAGTTATTACTATTTGAACGATTATCTATTTCAAATTATTATAAATAAAAAAAGGCATATAGATAATAATTATGATTTAAAACGTCAGATTTTGTTTCTGAACAATTTTGGGCTTAAAAACCATTCGCACAATTATTGCACGATTTGAATTTTTCATTGTATTTCATACTTATTTGCTTTTAGATACATTTTTAGGTGCTCTAAGAATGTTGAGAATAAATAATAATTATCCAATGATGGAATTTTTAGAAATTTCAAATATTAGTATCTTATTATTTAAATTTAAACAAATTGAAACTTAAATTAGAATAATATTCAAATAGTTATGAATATTTGAATGCATTAACATAACCATATTTGTTGTTATAAATAATTTTTTATTAGCTACTTAATAAATCAAATAATATATATTTAACAAAATAGCTACAATTAACACAGTTATTAATTATTAATTAAAAATAAATTATAATAAAAAATAAACTATTTGTTATGTGATATAATTATATTCCATAATTATATAAATTTATACGCTATCCAATAAATTTATTCATAATTAAAAATTAATATAAATCTGAAAAATTAATATTTAAATATGTTTACCAATTAATAATTATATTCTGAATAAAAGCTTTAATTTTGTCCTGAGATCTTATATCTACTATTATCTAATTTATCATAAATAAATTTAATTCAAATTGAATTATCTAATAAAATATATATATAACAATAACTAAATAAGAATATTAAATTCTTAGTTATAATCTATACAGTTATAATTAATTTAATTAAATAATTTAATTAAAAAAACTGATTTTCAACTTATAAGCTTATTTGAAAAAAAATAATACTAATTTTTAATACTTAAAGAATTAGTAAAAGATTTAAAAAATAAATTGATTTACCAAACCGGTTTAAATAATTATAACCGGTCCAAATAGTTATTACTATTTGAACAATTATCTATTTCAAATTATTATAAATAAAAAAAGCCATATAGATAATAATTATGATTTAAAACATCAGACTTTGTTTCTGAATAATTCTGGGATTAAAAACCATTCACAAAATTATTGCGCGATTTTAATTTTTCATTGTGTTTCATACTTATTTGCTTTTAGATACATTTTTAGGTGCTCTAAGGATGTTGAGAATAAATAATAATTATCCAATGATGGAATTTTTTGAAATTTCAAATGTTAGTATCTTGTTATTTAAAATTAAATAAATTGAAACTAAAATTAGAATAATATTCAAATAGTTATGAATATTTAATGCATTGACATAACTATATTTATTGTTATAAATAATTTTTAATTAGCTACTTAATAAATCAAATAATATATATATTTAACAAAATAGCTACAATTAACACAATTATTAATTATTAATTAAAAATAAATTATAATAAAAATTAAACTATTTGTTATGTGATATAATTATATTACGTAATTATATAAATTTATAAGCAATCCAATAAATTTATTCATAATTAATAAATAATTAAAAATTAATATAAATCATAAAAATTAATAATTATATTATGAATAAAAGCTTTAAATTTGTCTTGAGATTTTATATCTAGTATTATCTAATTTATCATAAATAAATTTAATTATCTAATAAAATGTATATAATAATAATTAAATAAGAATATTAAATTCTTAGTTATAATCTATACAGTTATAATTAATTTAATTAAATAATTTTAATTATCAATTAATTTATAATTAATAAAAACTATAGCTATTTCTATAGTTTATTTATTTACTATTTATAAATATTTAATTAACTTAATTCTATTAACTTTAATAAATTAAATTATTTCTTGGTTATAATTATTATTATTATAAATACTTATAATTTATTATTAATAATCTGGAATTGATTTTAATTTAAATATTTTAATTATTGATTTTTATTAATTAATAGATATCTAAAAAGATTTATTTTTTAGATCTATTGTTAATTTTTAAAATATTAATAGAGTAGTATTAATTTATTCAAAACAAACTTATATGGACAAAAACATTTGTTTTACGACAAAAAAAAAGGTCTTAATTATTTGAAATAAATAATTATTCAAATAATTATAATTATTTGAACTGGTTAGGTAAGCAAAATTATTTGTTAAATTTCTTATTAATTTTGAAATATTAATAAATTCATTTTATTTTATTCTGAATAAGCTAGCATGAATTGAAAAAATTATTTTACGATAAAACAAAAGATCATAACAATTTAAAATAGATAATTGTTCATATAGTCTTAACTATTTAAACTGGTTCAGCAAACATTTTTTTTTTTTTAAATCTCTTAGTTATTAATTTTTCAGAGTATTATTAGACTAGTATTATTTTATTCAAATAAGCTTGTATGAACATGCATAATTGTTTTATGACAGAACAAAAAAGGGTTACTTTTTAAATAACTGATTTAAACTATACATTCGTTCGAATAGTGATAACTATTTAAACGGGTTCGATAAATAAATTTATCTTTTAAATTTCTTACTTACTATCTTTTGAAAGGTTAATAAATTAGTGTTATTTTATTCAGAAGCTTGTATGATAAAAAAACAATTATTATATGACCGAACAAAAGGTAATATTGATTTCAAATAGATAATTATTGAAATAGCCATAATTATTTAAACTAATTCAGTAAACAAAATCATTTTTTAAATCACTTATTAATTTTTGAAATATTAATAAATTACTATTATTTTATTTCGAATAAGCTTGTTTGAACTGAAACAATTGTTTTACGACAAAAGAAAAGATCATAATGATTTTAAATAGATAATATTCAAATACCCATAACTATTTAAATTTGTTAAATAAACAAATTAATTTTTTTAAACTCTTGCTAATTAATTTTGGAAATATTAAGAAATTAGTATTATTTTATCTTGGATAAGCTTTTATGAACTGAAACAATTGTTTTTTTGTCGAAACAAAAGGTCATAATGATTTTAAATAAATAATTGTACAAATAGTCACAACTATTTGAACTTGATTGGTAAACAGATTTATTTTTTCATATCCTTTGTTTATTAATATTTTGAATGTTAATAATTAAAAGTTTTAAATATTTAAATTAAAATATTAAAATATTATTAGTTAATTATTGATATTTATTAATAAATAAGCTATGAAATAATAACATAATTTATTAATTTTGTTAAATAATTATTAAAAATAATCATAAATATTTTAAAATGTATATTTGATATTTTATGATAAATTATCGATAATTAAAATAGTTAATTATTCAGAAATCCGATATTTGAGACAAGACAAATATTAATCAACTGTTTTTATAAGCTTGTATGAACTAATAATTAATATTATAAACTAATATTAACAAATTTAAATAGCTATGACTATTTGACCAATTGTCTATTTAAAATTGTTATGACCTTTCGTTTGTCATAAAACAATTGTTTTAGTTCATACAAGCTTATTCAAAATAAAATAAAACTAATTTATTAATATTCCAAAAATTAATAACTAAGTGATTTAAAAAGTTAATTTTTTTATTGAATCAGTTTAAATAGTCATGTCCATTTGAATAGTTATCTATTTCAAATCGTTATGACCTTTTGTTTTTTCATAAAATAATTGTTTCAGTATAAAAGCTTATGCAAAATAAAATAATACTACTTTATTAATATTTCAAAAATTAATAAGAGATTTAATAAATAAATCAGCTTGCCAAATTATATCAAATAATTATGGCCTTGAATAATTATCTATTTCCAATCATTATTACCTTTCGTTTTGTCATAAAACAATTGTTTTCCAACATACAAGCTTATTAAATAAAATTGTTATTACCTTTCTTTTTGTCATAAAACAATTGATTTTCAACTTATAAACATATTTGAAACAAAATAATACTAATTTTTTAATACTTCAAGAATTAGTAAGAGATTTAAAAAATAAATTTATTTACCAAACCGGTATAAATAATTATGACCACTTCAAATAGTTATTACTATTTGAACAATTATCTATTTCAAATTATTATAAATAAAAAAGGCATATAGATAATAATTATGATTTAAAACGTCAGATTTTGTTTCTGAACAATTTTGGGCTTAAAAACCATTCGCACAATTATTGCACGATTTTAATTTTTCATTGTATTTCATACTTATTTGCTTTTAGATACATTTTTAGGTGCTCTAAGAATGTTGAGAATAAATAATAATTATCAAATGAGGGAATTTTTGGAAATTTCAAATATTAGTATCTTATTATTTAAAATTAAACAAATTGAAACTTAAATTAGAATAATATTCGAATAGTTATGAATATTTGAATGCATTAACATAACCATATCTATTGTTATAAATAATTTTTTATTAGCTACTTAATAAATCAAATAATATATATATTTAACAAAATAGCTACAATTAACACAGTTATTAATTATTAATTAAAAATAAATTATAATAAAAAATAAACTATTTGTTATGTGATATAATTATATTACATAATTATATAAATTTACACGCTATCCAATAAATTTATTCATAATTAAAAATTAATATAAATCTTAAAAATTAATATTTAAATATGTTTACCAATTAATAATTATATTCTGAATAAAAGCTTTAATTTTGTCCTGAGATCTTATATCTACTATTATCTAATTTATCATAAATAAATTTAATTCAAATTTATTATCTAATAAAATATATATAACAATAATTAAATAAGAATATTAAATTCTTAGTTATAATCTATACAGTTATAATTAATTTAATTAAAACAATTGATTTTCAACTTATAAGCTTATTTGATAGAAAATAATACTAATTTTTTAATACTTAAAGAATTAGTAAAAGATTTAAAAAATAAATTGATTTACCGAACCGGTTTAAATAATTATAACCGGTCCAAATAGTTATTAGTATTTGAACAGTTATCTATTTCAAATTATTATAAATAAAAAAAACCATATAGATAATAATTATGATTTAAAACATCAGACTTTGTTTCTGAACAATTCTGGGCTTAAAAACCATTCGCACAATTATTGCACGATTTTAATTTTTCATTGTGTTTCATACTTATTTGCTTTTAGATACATTTTTAGGTGCTCTAAGGATGTTGATAATAAATAATAATTATCCAATGATGGAATTTTTTGAAATTTCAAATGTTAGTATCTTGTTATTTAAAATTAAACAAATTGAAACTTAAATTAGAATAATATTCAAATAGTTATGAATATTTAATGCATTGACATAACTATATTTATTGTTATAAATAATTTTTAATTAGCTACTTAATAAATTAAATAATATATATATTTAACAAAATAGCTACAATTAACACAATTATTAATTATTAATTAAAAATAAAATATAATAAAAAATAAACTATTTGTTATGTGATATAATTATATTACGTAATTATATAAATTTATAAGCAATCCAATAAATTTATTCATAATTAATAAATAATTAAAAATTAATATAAATCATAAAAAATAATAATTATATTATGAATAAAAGTTTTAAATTTGTCCTGAGATCTTATATCTATTATTATCTAATTTATCATAAATAAATTTAATTATCTAATAAAATATATGTAATAATAATTAAATAAGAATATTAAATTCTTAGTTATAATCTATACAGTTATAATTAATTTATAATTAATAAAAACTATAGCTATTTCTATAGTTTATTTATTTACTATTTATAAATATTTAATTAACTTAATTCTATTAACTTTAATAAATTAAATTATTTCTTGGTTATAATTATTATTATTATAAATACTTATAATTTATTATTAACTATCTAGAATTGATTTTAATTTAAATATTTTAATTATTGATTTTTATTAATTAATAGATATCTAAAAAGATTTATTTTTTAGATCTATTATTAATTTTTAAAATATTAATCGAGTAGTATTAATTTATTCCAAACAAACTTATATGGACAAAAACATTTGTTTTACGACAAAAAAAAGGTCATAATTATTTGAAATAAATAATTGTTCAAATAATTATAATTATTTGAACTGGTTAGGTAAGCAAAATTATTTGTTAAATTTCTTATTAATTTTTGAAATATTAATAAATTCATTTTATTTTATTCTGAATAAGCTAGCATGAATTGAAAAAATTATTTTACGATAAAACAAAAGATCATAACGATTTAAAATAGATAATTGTTCATATAGTCTTAACTATTTAAACTGGTTCGGGAAACATATTTTATTTTTTAAATCTCTTAGTTATTAATTTTCAGAGTATTATTAGACTAGTATTATTTTATTTCGAATAAGCTTGTATGAACATGCATAATTGTTTTATGACATAACAAAAAAGGTTTACTTTTTAAATAACCGATTTAAACTATACATTCGTTCGAATAGTGATAACTATTTAAACGGGTTCGATAAATAAATTTATTTTTTAAATTTCTTACTTACTAACTTTTGAAAGGTTAATAAATTAGTGTTATTTTATTCAAAAGCTTGTATGATAAAAAAACAATTATTATATGACCGAACAAAAGGTAATATTGATTTCAAATAGATAATTATTGAAATAGCCATAATTATTTGAACTAATTCAGTAAACAAAATCATTTTTTAAATCACTTATTAATTTTTGAAATATTAATAAATTACTATTATTTTATTTCGAATAAGCTTGTATGAATTGAAACAATTGTTTTATGCAAAACAAAAGATCATAATGATTTTAAATAGATAATATTCAAATAGCCATAAGTATTTAAATTTGTTAAATAAATAAATTAATTTTTTTAAACTCTTGCTCATTAATTTTTGAAATATTAAGAAATTCGTATTATTTTATCTTGGATTAGCTTTTTTGAACTGAAACAATTGTTTTTTTGTCAAAACAAAAGGTAATAATGATTTTAAATAAATAATTGTTCAAATAGTCACAACTATTTGAACTTGATTTGTAAACAGATTTATTTTTTCATATCCTTTGTTTATTAATATTTTGAATGTTAATAATTAAAAGTTTTAAATATTTAAATTAAAATATTAAAATATTATTAGTTAATTATTGATATTTATTAATAAATAAGCTATGAAATAATAATATAATTTATGAATTTTGTTAAATAATTATTAAAAATAATCATAAATATTTTAAAATGTATATTTGATATTTTATGATAAATTATCGATAATTAAAATAGATAATTTTACAGAAATCCGATATTTGAGACAAGACAAATATTAATCAACTATTTTATAAGCTTGTATGAACTAATAATTAATATTATAAACTAATATTAACAAATTTAAATAGCTATGACTATTTGACCAATTGTCTATTTAAAATTGTTATGACCTTTCGTTTTTCATAAAACAATTGTTTTAGTTTATACAAGCTTATTCAAAATAAAATAAAACTAATTTATTAATATTCCAAAAATTAATAACTAAGTGATTTAAAAAGTTAATTTTTTATCGAATCAGTTCAAAGAGTCATGTCCATTTGAATAGTTATCTATTTCAAATCGTTATGACCTTTTGTTTTTTAATAAAATAATTGTTTCAGTATAAAAGCTTATGCAAAATAAAATAATACTACTTTATTAATATTTCAAAAATTAATAAGAGATTTAAAAAATAAATCAGCTTGCCAAATTATATCAAATAATTATGGCCTTGAATAATTATCTATTTCCAATCATTATTACCTTTCGTTTTGTCATAAAACAATTGTTTTCCAACATACAAGCTTATTAAAATAAATTGTTATTACCTTTTCTTTTTGTCATAAAACAATTGATTTTCAACTTATAAACTTATTTGAAACAAAATAATACTAATTTTTTAATACTTCAAGAATTAGTAAGAGATTTAAAAAATAAATTTATTTACCAAACCGGTTTAAATAATTATGACCACTTCAAATAGTTATTACTATTTGAACAATTATCTATTTCAAATTATTATAAATAAAAAAAGGCATATAGATAATAATTATGATTTAAAACGTCAGATTTTGTTTCTGAACAATTTTGGGCCTAAAAACCATTCGCACACTTATTGCACGATTTTAATTTTTCATTGTATTTCATACTTATTGGCTTTTAGATATATTTTTAGGTGCTTTAAGAATGTTGAGAATAAATAATAATTATCCAATGATGGAATTTTTAGAAATTTCAAATATTAGTATCTTATTATTTAAAATTAAACAAATTGAAACTTAAATTAGAATAATATTCAAATAGTTATGAATATTTGAATGCATTAACATAACCATATTTATTGTTATAAATAATTTTTAGTTAGCTACTTAATAAATCAAATAATATATATATTTAACAAAATAGCTACAATTAACACAGTTATTAATTATTAATTAAAAATAAATTATAATAAAAAATAAACTATTTGTTATGTGATATAATTATATTACATAATTATATAAATTTATACGCTATCCAATAAATTTATTCATAATTAAAAATTAATATAAATCTTAAAAATTAATATTTAAATATGTTTACAAATTAATAATTATATTCTGAATAAGAGTTTTAATTTTGTCCTGAGATCTTATATCTACTATTATCTAATTTATCATAAATAAATTTAATTCAAATTGAATTATCTAATAAAATATATATAACAATAATTAAATAAGAATATTAAATTCTTAGTTATAATCTATACAGTTATAATTAATTTAATTAAATAATTTTAATTAAAACAACTGATTTTCAACTTATAAGCTTATTTGAAAAAAAATAATACTAATTTTTTAATCCTTCAAGAATTAGTAAAAGATTTAAAAAATAAATTGATTTACCAAACCGGTTTAAATAATTATAACCGATCCAAATAGTTATTACTATTTGAACAATTATCTATTTAAAATTATTATAAATAAAAAAAGCCATATAGATAATAATTATGATTTAAAACATCAGACTTTGTTTTTGAATAATTCTGGGATTAAAAACCATTCGCATAATTATTGCGCGATTTTAATTTTTCATTGTGTTTCATACTTATTTGCTTTTAGATACATTTTTAGGTGCTCTAAGGATGTTGAGAATAAATAATAATTATCCAATGATGGAATTTTTTGAAATTTCAAATGTTAGTATCTTGTTATTTAAAATTAAACAAATTGAAACTTAAATTAGAATAATATTCAAATAGTTATGAATATTTAATGCATTGACATAACTATATTTATTGTTATAAATAATTTTTAATTAGCTACTTAATAAATCAAATAATATATATATTTAACAAAATAGCTACAATTAACACAATTATTAATTATTAATTAAAAATAAATTATAATAAAAATTAAACTATTTGTTATGTGATATAATTATATTACGTAATTATATAAATTTATAAGCAAGCCAATAAATTTATTCATAATTAATAAATAATTAAAAATTAATATAAATCACAAAAATTAATAATTATATTATGAATAAAAGCTTTAAATTTGTCCTGAGATTTTATATCTAGTATTATCTAATTTATCATAAATAAATTTAATTATCTAATAAAATGTATATAATAATAATTAAATAAGAATATTAAATTCTTAGTTATAGTCTATACAGTTATAATTAATTTAATTAAATAATTTTAATTATCAATGAATTTATAATTAATAAAAACTATAGCTATTTCTATAGTTTATTTATTTACTATTTATAAATATTTAATTAAGTTAATTCTATTAACTTTAATAAATTAAATTATTTCTTGGTTATAATTATTATTATTATAAATATTTATAATTTATTATTAATTATCTGGAATTGATTTTAATTTAAATATTTTAATTATTGATTTTTATTAATTAATAGATATCTAAAAAGATTTATTTTTTAGATCTATTATTAATTTTTAAAATATTAATCGAGTAGTATTAATTTATTCCAAACAAACTTATATGGACAAAAACATTTGTTTTACGACAAAAAAAAAGGTCATAATTATTTGAAATAAATAATTATTCAAATAATTATAATTATTTGAACTGGTTAGGTAAGCAAAATTATTTGTTAAATTTCTTATTAAATTTTGAAATATTAATAAATTCATTTTATTTTATTCTGAATAAGCTAGCATGAATTGAAAAAATTATTTTACAATAAAACAAAAGATTATAACGATTTAAAATAGATAATTGTTCATATAGTCTTAACTATTTAAACTGGTTCAGCAAACATATTTTATTTTTTAAATCTCTTAGTTATTAATTTTCAGAGTATTATTAGACTAGTATTATTTTATTTCGCATAAGCTTGTATGAACATGCATAATTGTTTTATGACAGAACAAAAAAGGTTTACTTTTTAAATAATTGATTTAAACTATACATTCGTTCGAATAGTGATAACTATTTAAACGGGTTCGATAAATAAATTTATTTTTTAAATTTCTTACTTACTAACTTTTGAAAGGTTAATAAATTAGTGTTATTTTATTCAGAAGCTTGTATGATAAAAAAACAATTATTATATGACCGAACAAAAGGTAATATTGATTTCAAATAGATAATTATTGAAATAGCCAGAATTATTTGAACTAATTCAGTAAACAAAATCATTTTTTAAATCACTTATTAATTTTTGAAATATTAATAAATTACTATTATTTTATTTCGAATAAGCTTGTATGAACTGAAACAATTGTTTTATGACAAAACGAAAGATCATAATGATTTTAAATAGATAATATTCAAATAGCCCTAACTATTTAAATTTGTTAAATAAACAAATTAATTTTTTTAAACTCTTGCTCATTAATTTTTGAAATATTAAGAAATTAGTATTATTTTATCTTGGATAAGCTTTTATGAACTGAAACAATTGTTTTTTTGTCGAAACAAAAGGTCATAATGATTTTAAATAAATAATTGTTCAAATAGTCACAACTATTTGAACTTGATTGGTAAACAGATTTATTTTTTCATATCCTTTGTTTATTAATATTTTGAATGTTAATAATTAAAAGTTTTAAACATTTAAATTAAAATATTAAAATATTATTAGTTAATTATTGATATTTATTAATAAATAAGCTATGAAATAATAACATAATTTATTAATTTTGTTAAATAATTATTAAAAATAATCATATATATTTTAAAATGTATATTGATATTTTATGATAAATTATCGATAAATAAAATAGATAATTATTCAGAAATCCGATATTTGAGACAAGACAAATATTAATCAACTGTTTTATAAGCTTATATGAACTAATAATTAATATTATAAACTAATATTAACAAATTTAAATAGCGACCAATTGTCTACTTAAAATTGTTATGACCTTTGTTTGTCATAAAACAATTGCTTTAGTTCATACAAGCTTATTCAAAATAAAATAAAACTAATTTATTAATATTCCAAAAATTAATAACAAAGTGATTTAAAAAGTTAATTTTTTTATCGAATCAGTTCAAATAGTCATGTTCATTTGAATAGTTATCTATTTCAAATCGTTATGACCTTTTGTTTTTTCATAAAATAATTGTTTCAGTATAAAAGCTTATGCAAAATAAAATAATACTACTTTATTAATATTTCAAAAATTAATAAGAGATTTAAAAAATAAATCAGCTTGCCAAATTATATCAAATAAATATGGCCTTGAATAATTATCTATTTCCAATCATTATTACCTTTCGTTTTGTCATAAAACAATTGTTTTCCAACATACAAGCTTATTAAATAAAATTGTTATTACCTTTTCTTTTTGTCATAAAACAATTGATTTTCAACTTATAAACTTATTTGAAACAAAATAATACTAATTTTTTAATACTTCAAGAATTAGTAAGAGATTTAAAAAATAAATTTATTTACCAAACCGGTTTAAATAATTTTGACCACTTCAAATAGTTATTACTATTTGAACAATTATATATTCCAAATTATTATAAATAAAAAAAGGCATATAGAAAATAATTATGATTTAAAACGTCAGATTTTGTTTCTGAACAATTTTGGGCTTAAAAACTATTCGCACAATTATTGCACGATTTTAATTTTTCATTGTATTTCATACTTATTTGCTTTTAGATACATTTTTAGGTGCTCTAAGGATGTTGAGAATAAATAATAATTATCCAATGATGGAATTTTTTGAAATTTCAAATATCAGTATCCTATTATTTAAAATTAAACAAATTGAAACTTAAATTAGAATAATATTCAAATAGTTATGAATATTTGAATGCATTAACATAACCATATTTATTGTTATAAATAATTTTTAATTAGCTACTTAATAAATCAAATAATATATTTATTTAACAAAATAGCTACAATTAACAAAATTATTAATTATTATTTAAAAATAAATTGTAATAAAAAATAAACTATTTGTTATGTGATATAATTATATTACATAATTATATAAATTTATACGCTATCCAATAAATTTATTTATAATTAAAAATTAATATAAATCTTAAAAATTAATATTTAAATATTCTTACCAATTAATAATTATATTCTGAATAAAAGCTTTAATTTTGTCCTGAGATCTTATATCTACTATTATCTAATTTATCATAAATAAATTTAATTCAAATTGAATTATCTAATAAAATATATGTAACAATAATTAAATAGGAATATTAAATTCTTAGTTATAATCTATACAGTTATAATTAATTTAATTAAATAATTTTAATTAAAACAATTGATTTTCAACTTATAAGCTTATTTGAAAGAAAATAATACTAATTTTTTAATACTTCAAGAATTAGTAAAAGATTTGAAAAATAAATTTATTTACCAAACCGGTTTAAATAATTATAACCAGTTCAAATAGTTATTACTATTTGAACAATTATCTATTTCAAATTATTATAAATAAAAAAAGCCATATAGATAATAATTACGATTTAAAACATCAGACTTTGTTTTTGAACAAATCTGGGCTTAAAAACCATTCGCACAATTATTGCACGATTTTAATTTTTCATTGTGTTTCATACTTATTTGCTTTTAGATACATTTTTAGGTGCTCTAAGGATGTTGAGAATAAATAATAATTATCCAATGATAGAATTTTTTGAAATGTCAAATATTAGTATCTTGTTATTTAAAATTAAACAAATTGAAACTTAAATTAGAATAATATTCAAATAGTTATGAATATTCAATGCATTGACATAACTATTTTTATTGTTATAAATAATTTTTAATTAGCTACTTAATAAATCAAATAATATATATATATTTAACAAAAAAGCTACAATTAACACAATTATTAATTATTAATTAAAAATAAATTATAATAAAAAACAAACTATTTGTTATGTGATATAATTATATTACGTAATTATATAAATTTACAAGCAATCCAATAAATTTATTCATAATTAATAAATAATTAAAAATTACTAGAAATCATAAAAATTAATAATTATATTATGAATAAAAGCTTTAAATTTGTCCTAAGATCTTATATCTACTATTATCTAATTTATTATAAATAAATTTAATTATCTAATAAAAATATATAATAATAATTAAATAAGAATATTAAATTCTTAGTTATAATCTATACAGTTATAATTAATTTAATTAAATAATTTTAATTATCAATTAATTTATAATTAATAAAAACTATCGCTATTTCTATAGTTTATTTATTTACTATTTATAAATATGTAATTAACATAATTCTATTAACTTTAATAAATTAAATTATTTCTTGGTTATAATTATTATTATTATAAATACTTATAATTTATTATTAATTATCTAGAATTGATTTTAATTTAAATATTTTAATTATTGCTTTTTATTAATTAGTAGATATCTAAAAAGATTTATTTTTTAGATCTATTATTAATTTTGAAAATATTAATAGAGTAGTATTAATTTATTCCAAACAAACTTATATGGAAAAAAACATTTATTTTACGACAAAAAAAAAAGGTCATAATTATTTGAAATGAATAATTATTCAAATAATTATAATTATTTGAACAAGTTAGGTAAGCAAAATTATTTGTTAAATTTCTTATTAATTTTTGAAATATTAATAAATTCATTTTATTTTATTCTGAATAAGCTAGCATGAATTGAAAAAATTATTTTACGATAAAACACAAGATCATAACAATTTAAAATAGATAATTGTTCATATAGTCTTAACTATTTAAACTGGTTCGGCAAACATATTTTATTTTTTAAATCTCTTAGTTATTAATTTTCAGAGTATTATTAGACTAGTATTATTTTATTTCGAATAAGCTTGTATGAACATGCATAATTGTTTTATAACAGAACAAAAAAGGTTTACTTTTTAAATAACTGATTTAAATTATACATTCGTTCGAATAGTCATAACTATTTAAATGGGTTCGATAAATAAATTTATTTTTTAAATTTCTTACTTACTAACTTTTGAAAGGTTAATAAATTAGTGTTATTTTATTCAGAAGCTTGTATGATAAAAAAACAATTATTATATGATCGAACAAAAGGTAATATTGATTTCAAATAGATAATTATTGAAATAGCCATAATTATTTGAACTAATTCAGTAAACAAAATCATTTTTTAAATCACTTATTAATTTTTGAAATATTAATAAATTACTATTATTTTATTTCTAATAAGCTTGTATGAACTGAAACAATTGTTTTATGACAAAACAAAAGATCATAATGATTTTAAATAGATAATATTCAAATAGCCATAACTATTTAAATTTGTTAAATAAACAAATTAATTTTTTTAAACTCTTGCTCATTAATTTTTGAAATATCAAGAAATTAGTATTATTTTATCTTGGATAAGCTTTTATGAACTGAAACAATTGTTTTTTTGTCAAAACAAAAGGTCATAATGATTTTAAATAAATAATTGTTCAAATAGTCACAACTATTTGAACTTGATTGGTAAACATATTTTTTTTTTCATATCCTTTGTTTATTGATATTTTGAATGTTAATAATTAAAAGTTTTAAATATTTAAATTAAAATACTAAAATATTAAAATATTATTAGTTAATTATTGATATTTATTAATAAATAAGCTATGAGATAATAATATAATTTATGAATTTTGTTAAATAATTATTAAAAATAATCGTAAATATTTTAAAATTTATATTTGATATTTTATGATAAATTATCGATAATTAAAATAGATAATTATTCAGAAATTCGAAATTTGAGACAAGACAAATATTAATCAACTGTTTTATAAGCTTGTATGAACTAATAATTAATATTATAAACTAATATTAACAAATTTAAATAGCTATGACTATTTGACCAATTGTCTATTTAAAATTGTTAGGACCTTTCGTTTGTCATAAAACAATTGTTTTAGTTCATACATGCTTATTCAAAATAAAATAAAACTAATTTATTAATATTCCAAAAATTAATAACTAAGTGATTTAAAAAGTTAATTTTTTTATCGAAGCAGTTCAAATAGTCTTGTCCATTTAAATAGTTATCTATTTCAAATCGTTATGACCTTTTGTTTTTTCATAAAATAATTGTTTCAGTATAAAAGCTTATGCAAAATAAAATAATGCTACTCTATTAATAGTTCACAAATTAATAAGAGATTTAAAAAATAAATCAGCTTGCCAAATTATATCAAATAATTATCGCCTTAAATAATTATCTATTTCCAATCATTATTACCTTTCGTTTTATCGTAAAACAATTGTTTTCCAACATACAAGCTTATTAAATAAAATTGTTATTACCTTTTCTTTTTGTCATAAAACAATTCATTTTCAACTTATAAACATATTTGAAACAAAATAATACTAATTTTTTAATACTTCAAGAATTTGTAAGAGATTTAAAAAATAAATTTATTTACCAAACCGGTTTAAATAATTATAACCACTTCAAATAGTTATTACTATTTGAACAATTATCCATTTCAAATTATTATAAATAAAAAAAAGGCATATAGATAATAATTATGATTTAAAACGTTAGATTTTGTTTCTGAACAATTTTGGGCTTAAAAACCATTCGCACAATTATTGCACGATTTTAATTTTTCATTGTATTTCATACTTATTTGCTTTTAGATACATTTTTAGGTGCTCTAAGAATTTGAGAATAAATAATAATTATCCAATTATGGAATTTTTAGAAATTTCAAATATTAGTATCTTATTGTTTAAAATTAAACAAATTGAAAGTTAAATTAGAATAATATTCAAATAGTTATGAATATTTGAATGCATTAACATAACCATATCTATTGTTATAAATAATTTTTAATTAGCTACTTAATAAATCAAATAATATATATATTTAACAAAATAGTTACAATTAACACAGTTATTAATTATTATTTAAAAATAAATTATAATAAAAAATAAACTATTTGTTATGTGATATAATTATATTACATAATTATATAAATTTATACGCTATCCAATAAATTTAGTCATAATTAAAAATTAATATAAATCTTAAAAATTAATATTTAAATAATTTTTACCAATTAATAATTATATTCTGAATAAAAGCTTTAATTTTGTCCTGAGATCTTATATCTACTATTATCTAATTTATCATAAATAAATTTAATTCAAATTGAATTATCTAATAAAATATATATAACAATAATTAAATAAGAATATTAAATTCTTAGTTATAATCTATACAGTTATAATTAATTTAATTAAAACAATTGATTTTCAACTTATAAGCTTATTTGATAGAAAATAATACTAATTTTTTAATACTTAAAGAATTAGTAAAAGATTTAAAAAATAAATTGATTTACCAAATCGGTTTAAATAATTATAACCAGTTCAAATAGTTATTACTATTTGAACAATTATCTATTTCAAATTATTATAAATAAAAAAAGCCATATAGATAATAATTATGATTTAAAACATCAGACTTTGTTTCTGAACAATTATTGCGCGATTTTAATTTTTCATTGTGTTTCATACTTATTTGTTTTTAGATACATTTTTAGGTGCTCTAAGGATGTTAAGAATAAATAATAATGATCCAATGATGGAATTTTTTGAAATTTCAAATGTCAGTATCTTGTTATTTAAAATTAAACAAATTGAAACTTAAATTAGAATAATATTCAAATAGTTATGAATATATAATGCATTGACAAAACTATATTTATTGTTATAAATAATTTTTAATTAGCTACTTAATAAATCAAATAGTATATATATTTAACAAAATAGCTATAATTAACACAATTATTAATTATTATTAAAAATAAATTATAATAAAAAATAAACTATTTTTTATGTGATATAATTATATTACGTAATTATATAAATTTATAAGCAATCCAATAAATTTATTCATAATTAATAAGTAATTAAAAATTAATATAAATCATAAAAATTAATAATTATATTATGAATAAAAGCTTTAAATTTATCCTGAGATCGTATATCTACTATTATCTAATTTATCATAAATAAATTTAATTATCTAACAAAATATATATAATAATAATTAAATAAGAATATTAAATTCTTAGTTATAATCTCTACAGTTATAATTAATTTAATTAAATAATTTTAATTATCAATTAATTTATCATTAATAAAAACTATAGCTATTTCTATAGTTTATTTATTTACTATTTATAAATATTTAATTAACTTAATTCTATTAACTTTAATAAATTAAATTATTTCTTGGTTATAATTACTATTATTATAAGTACTTATAATTTATTATTAATTATCTGGAATTGATTTTAATTTAAATATTTTAATTATTGATTTTTATTAATTAATAGATATCTAAAAAGATTTATTTTTTAGATCTATTATTAATTTTTAAAATATTAATAGAGTAGTATTAATTTATTCCAAACAAACTTATAGGGACAAAAACATTTGTTTTACAACAAAAAAAAATGGTCATAATTATTTGAAATAAATAATTATTCAAATAATTATAATTATTTGAACTGGTTAGGTAAGCAAAATTATTTGTTAAATTTCTTATTAATTTTTGAAATATTAATAAATTCATTTTATTTTATTCTGAATAAGCTAGCACGAATTGAAAAAATTATTTTACGATAAAACAAAAGATCATAACGATTTAAAATAGATAATTGTCCATATAGTCTTAACTATTTAAACTGGTTCAGCAAACATATTTTATTTTTTAAATCTCTTAGTTATTAATTTTCAGAGTATTATTAGACTAGTATTATTTTATTTCGAATAAGCTTGTATGAACATGCATAATTGTTTTATGACAGAAAATGAAAGGTTTACTTTTAAAATAACTGATTTAAACTATACATTCGTTCGAATAGTCATAACTATTTAAACGGGTTCGATAAATAAATTTATTTTTTAAATTTCTTACTTACTAACTTTTGAAAGGTTAATAAATTAGTGTTATTTTATTTAGAAGCTTGTATGATAAAAAAACAATTATTATATGACCGAACAAAAGGTAATATTGATTTCAAATAGATAATTATTGAAATAGCCATAATTATTTGAACTAATTCAGTAAACAAAATCATTTTTTAAATCACTTACTAATTTTTGAAATATTAATAAATTACTATTATTTTATTTCGAATAAGCTTGTATGAACTGAAACAATTGTTTTATGACAAAACAAAAGATCATAATGGTTTTAAATAGATAATATTCAAATAGCCCTAACTATTTAAATTTAAATAAACAAATTAATTTTTTTAAACTCTTGCTCATTAATTTTTGAAATATTAAGAAATTAGTATTATTTTATCTTGGATAAGCTTTTATGAATTGAAACAATTTTTTTTTTGTCAAAACAAAAGGTCATAATGATTTTAAATAAATAATTATTCAAATAGTCACAACTATTTGAACTTGATTGGTAAACAGATTTATTTTTTTATATCCTTTGTTTATTAATATTTTGAATGTTAATAATTAAAAGTTTTAAATATTTAAATTAAAATATTAAAATATTATTAGTTAATTATTGATATTTATCAATAAATAAGCTATGAAATAATAATATAATTTATGAATTTTGTTAAATAATTATTAAAAACAATCATAAATAGTTTAAAATGTATATTTGATATTTTATGATAAATTATCGATAATTAAAATAGTTAATTATTCAGAAATCCGATATTTGAGACACGACAAATATTAATCAACTGTTTTATAAGCTTGTATGAACTAATAATTAATATTATAAACTAATATTAACAAATTTAAATAGCGACCAATTGTCTATTTAAAATTGTTATGACCTTTCGTTTGTCATAAAACAATTGTTTTAGTTCATACAAGCTTATTCAAAATAGAATAAAACTAATTTATTAATATTCCAAAAATTAATAACTAAGTGATTTAAAAAGTTAATTTTTTTATCGTATCAGTTCAAATAGTCATGTCCATTTGAATAGTTATCTATTTCAAATCGTTATGACCTTTTGTTTTTTCATAAAATAATTGTTTCAGTATAAAAGCTTATGCAAAATAAAAAAATACTACTTTATTAATATTTCAAAAATTAATAAGAGATTTAAAAAATAAATCAGCTTGCCAAATTATATCAAATAATTATGGCCTTGAATAATTATCTATTTCCAATCATTATTACCTTTCGTTTTGTCATAAAACAATTGTTTTCCAACATACAAGCTTATTAAATAAAATTGTTATTACCTTTTCTTTTTGTAATAAAACAATTGATTTTCAACTTATAAACTTATTTGAAACAAAATAATACTAATTTTTTAATACTTCAAGAATTAGTAAGAGATTTAAAAAATAAATTTATTTACCAAACCGGTTTAAATAATTATGAACACTTCAAATAGTTATTACTGTTTGAACAATTATCTATTTCAAATTATTATAAATAAAAAAGGGCATATAGATAATAATTATGATTTAAAACGTCAAATTTTGTTTCTGAACAATTTTGGGCTTAAAAACCATTCGCACAATTGTTGCACGATTTTAATTTTTCATTGTATTTCATACTTATTTGCTTTTAGATACATTTTTAGGTGCTCTAAGAATGTTGAGAATAAATAATAATTATCCAATGATGGAATTTTTAAAAATTTCAAATATCAGTATCTTATTATTTAAAATTAAACAAATTGAAACTTAAATTAGAATAATATTCAAATAGTTACGAATATTTGAATGCATTAACATAACCATATTTATTGTTGTAAATAATTTTTAAATAGCTACTTAATAAATCAAATAATATATATATTTAACAAAATAGCTACAATTAACACAGTTATTAATTATTAATTAAAAATAAATTATAATAAAAAATAAACTATTTGTTATGTGATATAATTATATTACATAATTATATAAATTTATACGCTATCCAATAAATTTATTCATAATTAAAAATTAATATAAATCTTAAAAATTTTTGTTTTTGAACAATTTTGGGCTTAAAAACCATTCGCACAATTATTGCACGATTTTAATTTTTCATTGTATTTCATTATTATTTGCTTTTAGATACATTTTTAGGTGCTCTAAGAATGTTGAGAATAAATAATAA
Organism: Durio zibethinus; assembly: GCF_047325235.1. Taxonomy (NCBI): domain Eukaryota; kingdom Viridiplantae; phylum Streptophyta; class Magnoliopsida; order Malvales; family Malvaceae; genus Durio; species Durio zibethinus. The sequence continues at coordinate 20,774,923 of NC_143170.1, forward strand.
TTATTTGTTAGGTAAGCAAAATTATTTGTTAAATTTCTTATTAATTTTTGAAATATTAATAAATTCATTTTATTTTATTCTAAATAAGCTAGCATGAATTGAAAAAATTATTTTATGATAAAACGAAAGATCATAACGATTTAAAATAGATAATTGTTCATATAGTCTTAACTATTTAAACTGGTTTAGTGAACAAATTTTATTTTTTAAATCTCTTAGTTATTAATTTTCAGAGTATTATTAGACTTGTATTATTTTTATTTCGAATAAGCTTGTATGAACATGCATAATTGTTTTATGACAGAATAAAAAAGGTTTACTTTTTAAATAACTGATTTAAACTATACATTCGTTCGAATAGTCATAACTATTTAAACGGGTTCGATAAATAAATTTATTTTTTAAATTTCTTACTTACTAACTTTTGAAAGGTTAATAAATTAGTGTTATTTTATTCAGAAGCTTGTATGATAAAAAAAACAATGATTATATGACCGAACAAAAGGTAATATTGATTTCAAATAGATAATTATTGAAATAGCCATAATTATTTGAACTAATTCAGTAAACGAAATCATTTTTTAAATCACTTATTAATTTTTGAAATATTAATAAATTACTATTATTTTATTTTGAATAAGCTTGTATGAACTGAAACAATTCTTTTATGACAAAACGAAAGATCATAATGATTTTAAATAGATAATATTCAAATAGCCATAACTATTTAAATTTGTTAAATAAACAAATTAATTTTTTTAAACTCTTGCACATTAATTTTTGAAATATTAAGAAATTAGTATTATTTTACCTTGGACAAGCTTTTATGAACTGAAACAATTGTTTTTTTGTCAAAACAAAAGGTCATAATGATTTTAAATAAATAATTGTTCAAATAGTCACAACTATTTGAACTTGATTGGTAAACAGATTTATTTTTTCATATCCTTTGTTTATTAATATTTTGAATGTTAATAATTAAAAATTGTAAATATTTAAATTAAAATATTAAAAAACTATTAGTTAATTATTGATATTTATTAATAAATAAGCTATGAAATAATAATATAATTTATGAATTTTGTTAAATAATTATTAAAAATAATCATAAATATTTTAAAATGTATATTTGATATTTTATGATAAATTATCGGTAATTAAAATAGATAATTATTCAGAAATCCGATATTTGAGACAAGACAAATATTAATCAACTGTTTTTATAAGCTTGTATGAACTAATAATTAATATTATAAACTAATATTAACAAATTTAAATAGCTATGACTTTTTGACCAATTGTCTATTTAAAATTGTTATAACCTTTCGTTTGTCATAAAACAATTGTTTTAGTTCATAAAAGCTTATTCAAAATAAAATAAAACTAATTTATTAATATTCCAAAAATTAATAACTAAGTGATTTAAAAAGTTAATTTTTTTATCGAATCAGTTCAAATAGTCATGTCCATTTAAATAGTTATCTATTTCAAATCGTTATTACCTTTTGTTTTTTCATAAAATAATTGTTTCAGTATAAAAGCTTATGCAAAATAAAATAATACTACTTTATTAATATTTCAAAAATTAATAAGAGATTTAAAAAATAAATCAGCTTGCCAAATTATATCAAATAATTATGGCCTTGAATAATTATCTATTTCCAATCATTATTACCTTTCGTTTTGTCATAAAACAATTGTTTTCCAACATACAAGCTTATTAAATAAAATTGTTATTACCTTTCTTTTTGTCATAAAACAATTGATTTTCAACTTATAAACTTATTTGAAACAAAATAATACTAATTTTTTAATACTTCAAGAATTAGTAAGAGATTTAAAAAATAAATTTATTTACCAAACCGGTTTAAATAATTATGACCACTTCAAATAGTTATTACTATTTGAACAATTATCTATTTCAAATTAAGCTAGCATGAATTGAAAAAATTATTTTACGATAAAACAAAAGATCATAACGATTTAAAATAGATAATTGTTCATATAGTCTTAACTATTTAAACTGGTTCAGCAAACATATTTTATTTTTTAAATCTCTTAGTTATTAATTTTTAGAGTATTATTAGACTAGTAATATTTTATTTCGAATAAGCTTGTATGAACATGCATAATTGTTTTATAACAGAACAAAAAAGGTTTACTTTTTAAATAACCGATTTAAACTATACATTCGTTCGAATAGTCATAACTATTTAAACGGTTCCATAAATAAATTTATTTTTTAAATTTCTTACTTACTAACTTTTGAAAGGTTAATAAATTAGTGTTATTTTATTCAGAAGCTTGTATGATAAAAAAACAATTATTATATGACCGAACAAAAGGTAATATTGATTTCAAATAGATAATTATTGAAATAGCCATAATTATTTGAACTAATTCAGTAAACAAAATCATTTTTTAAATCACTTATTAATTTTTGAAATATTAATAAATTACTATATTTTATTTCGAATAAGCTTGTGTGAACTGAAACAATTGTTTTATGACAAAATGAAAGATCATAATGATTTTAAATAGATAATATTCAAATAGCCATAACTATTTAAATTTGTTAAATAAACAAATTAATTCTTTTAAACTCTTGCTCATTAATTTTTGAAATATTAAGAAATTAGTATTATTTTATCTTGGATAAGCTTTTATGAACTGAAACAATTGTTTTTTTGTCGAAACAAAAGGTCATAATGATTTTAAATAAATAATTGTTCAAATAGTCACAACTATTTGAACTTGATTGATAAACAGAATTATTTTTTCATATCCTTTGTTTATTAATATTTTGAATGTTAATAATTAAAAATTTTAAATATTTAAATTAAAATATTAAAATACTATTAGTTAATTATTGATATTTATTAATAAATAAGCTATGAAATAATAATATAATTTATGAATTTTGTTAAATAATTATTAAAAATAATCATAAATATTTTAAAATGTATATGTGATATTTTATGATAAATTATCGATAATTAAAATAGATAATTATTCAGAAATCTGATATTTGAGACAAGACAAATATTAATCAACTGTTTTATAAGCTTGTATGAACTAATAATTAATATTATAAACTAATATTAACAAATTTAAATAGGTATGACTATTTGACCAATTGTCTATTTAAAATTGTTATTACCTTTCGTTTGTCATAAAACAATTGTTTTAGTTCATACAAGGTTATTCAAAATAAAATAAAACTAATTTATTAATATTCCAAAAATTAATAACTAAGTGATTTAAAAAGTTAATTTTTTTATCGAATCAGTTCAAAAAGTCATGTTCATTTGAATAGTTATCTATTTCAAAACGTTATGACCTGTTGTTTTTTCATAAAATAATTATTTCAGTATAAAAGCTTATGCAAAATAAAATAATACTACTTTATTAATATTTCAAAAATTAATAAGAGATTTAAAAAATAAATCAGCTTGCCAAATTATATCAAATAATTATGGCCTTGAATAATTATCTATTTCCAATCATTATTACCTTTCGTTTTGTCATAAAACAATTGTTTTCCAACATACAAGCTTATTAAATAAAATTGTTATTACCTTTCTTTTTGTCATAAAACAATTGATTTTCAACTTATAAACTTATTTGAAACAAAATAATACTAATTTTTTAATACTTCAAGAATTAGTAAGAGATTTAAAAAATAAATTTATTTACCAAACCGGTTTAAATAATTATGACCACTTCAAATAGTTATTACTATTTGAACAATTATCTATTTCAAATTAAGCTAGCATGAATTGAAAAAATTATTTTACGATAAAACAAAAGATCATAACGATTTAAAATAGATAATTGTTCATATAGTCTTAACTATTTAAACTGGTTCAGCAAACATATTTTATTTTTTAAATCTCTTAGTTATTAATTTTTAGAGTATTATTAGACTAGTATTATTTTATTTCGAATAAGCTTGTATGAACATGCATAATTGTTTTATGACAGAACAAAAAAGGTTTTAAACGGGTTCCATAAATAAATTTATTTTTTAAATTTCTTACTTACTAACTTTTGAAAGGTTAATAAATTAGTGTTATTTTATTCAGAAGCTTGTATGATAAAAAAACAATTATTATATGACCGAACAAAAGGTAATATTGATTTCAAATAGATAATTATTGAAATAGCCATAATTATTTGAACTAATTCAGTAAACAAAATAATTTTTTAAATCACTTCTTAATTTTTGAAATATTAATAAATTACTATTATTTTATTTCGAATAAGCTTGTATGAACTGAAACAATTCTTTTATGACAAAATGAAAGATCATAATGATTTTAAATAGATAATATTCAAATAGCCATAACTATTTAAATTTGTTAAATAAACAAATTAATTTTTTTAAACTCTTGCTCATTAATTTTTGAAATATTAAGAAATTAGTATTATTTTATCTTGGATAAGCTTTTATGAACTGAAACAATTGTTTTTTTGTCGAAACAAAAGGTCATAATGATTTTAAATAAACAATTGTTCAAATAGTCACAACAATTTGAACTTGATTGGTAAACAGAATTATTTTTTCATATCCTTTGTTTATTAATATTTTGAATGTTAAAAATTAAAAGTTTTAAATATTTAAATTAAAATATTAAAATATTATTAGTTAATTATTGATATTTATTAATAAATAAGCTATGAAATAATAATATAATTTATGAATTTTGTTAAATAATTATTAAAAATAATCATAAATATTTTAAAATGTATATTTGATATTTTATGATAAATTATCGATAATTAAAATAGATAATTATTCAGAAATCCGATATTTGAGACAAGACAAATATTAATCAACTGTTTTATAAGCTTGTATGAACTAATAATTAATATTATAAACTAATATTAACAAATTTAAATAGCTATGACTATTTGACTAATTGTATATTTAAAATTGTTATGACCTTTCGTTTGTCATAAAACAATTGCTTTAGTTCATACAAGCTTATTTAAAATAAAATAAAACTAATTTATTAATATTCCAAAAATTAATAACTAAGTGATTTAAAAAGTTAATTTTTTTATCGAATTAGTTCAAATAGTCATGTCCATTTGAATAGTTATCTATTTCAAATCGTTATTACCTTTTGTTTTTTCATAAAATAATTGTTTCAGTATAAAAGCTTATGCAAAATAAAATAATACTACTTTATTAATATTTAAAAAATTAATAAGAGATTTAAAAAATAAATCAGCTCGCCAAATTATATCAAATAATTATTGGCCTTGAATAATTATTTATTTCCAGTCATTATTACCTTTCGTTTTGTCATAAAACAATTGTTTTCCAACATACAAGCTTATTAAATAAAATTGTTATTACCTTTTCTTTTTGTCATAAAACAATTTATTTTCAACTTATAAACTTATTTGAAACAAAATAATACTAATTTTTTAATACTTCAAGAATTAGTAAGAGATTTAAAAAATAAATTTATTTACCAAACCGATTTAAATAATTATGACCACTTCAAATAGTTATTACTATTTAAACAATTATGTATTTCAAATTATTGTAAATAAAAAAAGGCATATAGATGATAAATATGATTTAAAACGTCAGATTTTGTTTCTGAACAATTTTGGGCTTAAAAACCATTCGCACAATTATTGCACGATTTTAATTTTTCATTGTATTTCATACTTATTTGCTTTTAGATACATTTTTAGGTGCTCTAAGAATGTTGAGAATAAATAATAATTATCCAATGATGGAATTTTTAGAAATTTCAAATATTAGTATCTTATTATTTAAAATTAAACAAATTGAAACTTAAATTAGAATAATATTCAAATAGTTATGAATATTTGAATGCATTAACATAACCATATTTATTGTTATAAATAATTTTTAATTAGCTACTTAATAAATCAAATAATATATATATTTAACAAAATAGCTACAATTAACACAGTTATTAATTATTAATTAAAAATAAATTATAATAAAAAATAAACTATTTGTTATGTGATATAATTACATTACATAATTATATAAATTTATATGCTATCTAATAAATTTATTCATAATTAAAAATTAATATAAATCTTAAAAATTAATATTTAAATATGTTTACCAATTAATAATTATATTCTGAATAAAAGCTTTAATTTTGTCCTGAGATCTTATATCTACTATTATCTAATTTATCATAAATAAATTTAATTGAAATTGAATTATCTAATAAAATATATATAACAATAATTAAATAAAAATATTAAATTCTTAGTTATAATCTATACAGTTATAATTAATTTAATTAAATAATTTTAATTAAAACAATTGATTTTCAACTTATAAGCTTATTTGAAACAAAATAATACTAATTTTTTAATACTTCAAGAATTAGTAAAAGATTTAAAAAATAAATTGATTTACCAAACCGGTTTAAATAATTATAACCAGTTCAAATAGTTATTACTATTTGAACAATTATCTATTTCAAATTATTATAAATAAAAAAAGCCATATAGATAATAATTATGATTTAAAACATCATACTTTGTTTCTGAACAATTCTGGGCTTAAAAACCATTCGCACAATTATTGCACGATTTTAATTTTTCATTGTGTTTCATACTTGTTTGCTTTTAGATACATTTTTAGGTGCTTAAGGATGTTGAGAATAAATAATAATTATCCAATGATGGAATATTTTGAAATTTCAAATGTTAGTATCTTGTTATTTAAAATTAAACAAATTGAAACTTAAATTAGAATAATATTCAAATAGTTATGAATATTTAATGCATTGACATAACTATATTTATTGTTATAAATAATTTTTAATTAGCTACTTAATAAATCAAATAATATATATATTTAACAAAATAGCTACAATTAACACAATTATCAATTATTAATTAAAAATAAATTATAATAAAAAATAAACTATTTTATATGTGATATAATTATATTACGTAATTATATAAATTTATAAGCAATCCAATAAATTTATTTGTAATTAATAAATAATTAAAAATTAATATAAATCATAAAAATTAATAATTATATTATGAATAAAAGCTTTAAATTTGTCCTGAGATCTTATATCTACTATTATCTAATTTATCATAAATAAATGTAATTATCTAATAAAATATATATAATAATAATTAAATAAGAATATTAAATTCTTAGTTATAATCTATACAGTTATAATTAATTTAATTAAATAATTTTAATTATCAATTAATTTATAATTAATAAAAACAATAGCTATTTCTAGTGTTTATTTATTAACTATTTATAAATATTTAATTAACTTAATTCTATTAACTTTAATAAATTAAATTATATCTTGGTTATAATTATTATTATAAATACTTATAATTTATTAGTAATTATCTGGAATTGATTTTAATTTAAATATTTTAATTATTGATTTTTATTAATTAATAGATATCTAAAAAGATTTATTTTTTAGATCTATTATTAATTTTTAAAAAATTGATAGAGTAGCATTAATTTATTCCAAACAAACTTATATGGACAAAAACATTTGTTTTACGACAAAAAAAAGGTCATAATTATTTGAAATAAATAATTATTCAAATAATTATAATTATTTGAACTGGTTAGGTAAGCAAAATTATTTGTTAAATTTCTTATTAATTTTTGAAATATTAATAAATTCATTTTATTTTATTCTGAATAAGCTAGCATGAATTGAAAAAATTATTTTACGATAAAACAAAAGATCATAACGATTTAAAATAGATAATTGTTCATATAGTCTTAATTATTTAAACTGGTTCAGCAAACATATTTTATTTTTTAAATCTCCTAGTTATTAATTTTCAGAGTATTATTAGACTAGTATTATTTTATTTCGAATAAGCTTGAATGAACATGCATAATTGTTTTATGACAGAACAAAATAAGTTTACTTTTAAAATAACTGATTTAAACTATACATTCGTTCGAATAGTCATAACTATTTAAACGGTTCCATAAATAAATTTATTTTTTAAATTTCTTACTTACTAACTTTTGAAAGGTTAATAAATTAGTGTTATTTTATTCAGAAGCTTGTATGATAAAAAAACAATTATTATATGACCGAACAAAAGGTAATATTGATTTCAAATACATAATTATTGAAATAGCCATAATTATTTGAACTAATTCAGTAAACAAAATAATTTTTTAAATCACTTATTAATTTTTGACATATTAATAAATTACAATTATTTTATTTCGAATAAGCTTGTATGAACTGAAACAATTCTTTTACGACAAAACAAAAGATCATAATGATTTTAAATAGATAATATTCAAATAGCCATAACTATTTAAATTTGTTAAATAAACAAATTAATTTTTTTAAACTCTTGCTCATTAATTTTTGAAATATTAAGAAATTAGTATTATTTTATCTTGGATAAGCTTTTATGAACTGAAACAATTGTTTTTTTGTCAAAACAAAAGGTCATAATGATGTTAAATAAGTAATTGTTCAAATAGTCACAACTATTTGAACTTGATTGGTAAACAGATTTATTTTTTCATATCCTTTGTTTATTAATATTTTGAATGTTAATAATTAAAAGTTTTAAATATTTAAATTAAAATATTAAAATATTATTAGTTAATTATTGATATTTATTAATAAATAAGCTATGAAATAATAATATAATTTATGAATTTTGTTAAATAATTATTACAAATAATCATAAATATTTTAAAATGTATATTTGATATTTTATGATAAATTATCGATAATTAAAATAGATAATTATTCAGAAATCCGATATTTGAGACAAGACAAATATTAATCAACTATTTTATAAGCTTGTATGAACTAATAATTAATATTATAAACTAATATTAACAAATTTAAATAGCGACCAATTGTCTATTTAAAATTGTTATTACCTTTCGTTTGTCATAAAACAATTGTTTTAGTTCATACAAGCTTATTCAAAATAAAATAAAACTAATTTATTAATATTCCAAAAATTAATAACTAAGTGATTTAAAAAGTTAATTTTTTTATCGAATCAGTTCAAACAGTCATGTCCATTTGAATAGTTATCTATTTCAAATCGTTATGACCTTTTGTTTTTTCATAAATAATTGTGTAAATATAAAAGCTTATGCAAAATAAAATAATACTACTTTATTAATATTTCAAAAATTAATAAGAGATTTAAAAAATAAATCAGCTTGCCAAATTATATCAAATAATTATGGCCTTGAATAATTATCTATTTCCAATCATTATTACCTTTCGTTTTGTCATAAAACAATTGTTTTCCAACATACAAGCTTATTAAATAAAATTGTTATTACCTTTTCTTTTTGTCATAAAACAATTGATTTTCAACTTATAAACTTATTTGAAACAAAATAATACAAATTTTTTAATACTTCAAGAATTAGTAAGAGATTTAAAAAATAAATTTATTTACCAAACCCGTTTAAATAATTATGACCACTTCAAATAGTTATTACTATTTGAACAATTATCTATTTCAAATTATTATAAATAAAAAAAGGCATATAGATGATAATTATGATATAAAACGTCAGATTTTGTTTCTGAACAATTTTGGGCTTAAAAACCATTCGCACAATTATTGCACGATTTTAATTTTTCATTGTATTTCATACTTATTTGCTTTTAGATACATTTTTAGGTGCTTTAAGAATGTTGAGAATAAATAATAATTATGCAATGATGGAATTTTTAGAAATTTCAAATATTAGTATCTTATTATTTAAAATTAAACAAATTGAAACTTAAATTAGAATAATATTCAAATAGTTATGAATATTTGAATGCATTAACATAACCATATTTATTGTTATAAATAATTTTTAATTAGCAATTAATAAATCAAATAATATATATATTTAACAAAATAGCTACAATTAACACAGTTATTAATTATTAATTAAAAATAAAAATATAATAAAAAATAAACTATTCGTTATGTGATATAATTATATTACATAATTATATAAATTTATACGCTATCCAATAAATTTATTCATAATTAAAAATTAATATTTAAATATGTTTACCAATTAATAATTATATTCTGAATAAAAACTTTAATTTTGTCCTGAGATCTTATATCTACTATTATCTAATTTATCATAAATAAATTTAATTGAAATTGAATTATCTAATAAAATATATATAACAATAATTAAATAAGAATATTAAATTCTTAGTTATAATCTATACAGTTATAATTAATTTAATTAAATAATTTTAATTAAAACAATTGATTTTCAACTTATAAGCTTATTTGAAACAAAATAATACTAATTTTTTAATACTTCAAGAATTAGTAAAAGATTTAAAAAATAAATTCATTTACCAAAACGGTTTAAATAATTATAACCAGTTCAAATAGTTATTACTATTTGAACAATTATCTATTTCAAATTATTATAAATAAAAAAAGCCATATAGATAGTAATTATGATTTAAAACATCAGACTTTGTTTCTGAACAATTCTGGGCTTAAAAACCAATTGCACAATTTTTGCGCGATTTTAATTTTTCATTGTGTTTCATTCTTATTTGCTTTTAGAAACATTTTTAGGTGCTATAAGGATGTTGAGAATAAATAATAATGATCCAATGATGGAATTTTTTGAAATTTCAAATGTTAGTATCTTGTTATTTAAAATTAAACAAATTGAAACTTAAATTAGAATAATATTCAAATAGTTATGAATATTTAATGCATTGACATAACTATATTTATTGTTATAAATAATTTTTAATTAGCTACTTAATAAATCAAATAATATATATATTTAACAAAATAGCTACAATTAACACAATTATTAATTATTAATTAAAAATAAATTATAATAAAAAATAAACTATTTGTTATGTGATATAATTATATTACCTAATTTTATAAATTTATAAGCAATCCAATAAATTTATTCATAATTAATAAATAATTAAAAATTAATATAAATCATAAAAAGTAATAATTATATTATAAATAAAAGCTTTAAATTTGTCCTGAGATCTTATATCTACTATTATCTAATTTATCATAAATAAATTTAATTATCTAATAAAATATATATAATAATAATTAAATAAGAATATTAAATTCTTAGTTATAATCTATACAGTTATAATCAATTTAATTAAATAATTTTAATTATCAATTAATTTATAATTAATAAAAACTGTAGCTATTGCTATAGTTTATTTATTTACTACTTATAAATATTTAATTAACTTAATTCTATTAACTTTAATAAATTAAATTATTTCTTGGTTATAATTATTATTCTTATAAATACGTATAATTTATTCTTAATTATCTGAAATTGATTTTAATTTAAATATTTTAATTATTGATTTTTATTAATTAATAGATATCTAAAAAGATTTATTTTTTAGATCTATTATTAATTTTTAAAATATTAATAGAGTAGTATTAATTTATTCCAAACAAACTTATATGGACAAAAACATTTGTTTTACGTCCAAAAAAAAAAAGGTCATAATTATTTGAAATAAATAATTATTCAAATAATTATAATTATTTGAACTGGTTAGGTAAGCAAAATTATTTGTTAAATTTCTTATTAATTTTTGAAATATTAATAAATTCATTTTATTTTATTCTGAATAAGTTAGCATGAATTGAAAAAATTATTTTACGATAAAACAAAAGATCATAACGATTTAAAATAGATAATTGTTCATATGGTCTTAACTATTTAAACTGGTTCAGCAAACATATTTTATTTTTTAAATCTCTTAGTTATTAATTTTCAGAGTATTATTAGACTAGTATTATTTTATTTCTAATAAGCTTGTATGAACATGCGTAATTGTTTTATGACAGAACAAAAAAGGTTTACTTTTTAAATAACTGATTTAAACTATACATTCGTTCGAATAGTCATAACTATTTAAACGGGTTCGATAAATAAATTTATTTTTTAAATTTCTTACTTACTAACTTTTGAAAGGTTAATATATTAGTGTTATTTTATTCAGAAGCTTGTATGATAAAAAAACAATTATTATATGACCGAACAAAAGGTAATATTGATTTCAAATAGATAATTATTGAAATAGCCATAATTATTTGAACTAATTCAGTAAACAAAATCATTTTTTAAATCACTTATTAATTTTTGAAATATTAATAAATTACTATTATTTTATTTCGAATAATCTTGTATGAAATGAAACAATTGTTTTATGACAAAATGAAAGATCGTAATGATTTTAAATAGATAATATTCAAATAGCCATAACTATTTAAATTTGTTCAATAAACAAATTAATTTTTCATTGTGTTTCATTCTTATTTGCTTTTAAATACATTTTTAGGTGCTCTAAGGATGTTGAGAATAAATAATAATTATCCAATTATGGAATTTTTTGAATTTTCAAATCTTAGTATCTTGTTATTTAAAATTAAACAAATTGAAACTTAAATTAGAATAGTATTCAAATAGTTATTAATATTTAATGCATTTATATAACTATATTTATTGTTATAAATAATTTTTAATTAGCTACTTAATAAATCAAAAAATATATATATTTAACAAAATAGCTACAATTAACACAATTTTTAATTAGTAATTAAAAATAAATTATAATAAAAAATAAACTATTTGTTATGTGATATAATTATATTACATAATTATATAAATTTATAAGCAATCCAATAAATTTATTTATAATTAATAAATAATTAAAAATTAATATAAATAGTAAAAATTAATAATTATATTATGAATAAAAGCTTTAAATTTGTCCTGAGATCTTATATCTACTATTATCTAATTTATCATAAATAAATTTAATTATCTAATAAAATATATATAATAATAATTAAATAAGAATATTAAATTCTTAGTTATAATCTATACAGTTATAATTAATTTAATTAAATAATTTTAATTATCAATTAATTTATAATGAATAAAAACTATATCTATTTCTATAGTTTATTTATTTACTATTTATAAATATTTAATTAACTTGATTCTATTAACTTTAATAAATTAAATTATTTCTTGGTTATAATTATTATTATTATAAATACTTATAATTTATTATTAATTATCTGGAATTGATTTTAATTTGAATATTTTAATTATTGATTTTTATTAATTAATAGATATCTAAAAAGATTTATTTTTTAGATCTATTATTAATTTTTAAAATATTAATAGAGTAGTATTAATTTATTCCAAACAAACTTATATGGGCAAAAACATTTGTTTTATGACAAAAAAAAAAGGTCATAATTATTTGAAATAAATAACTATTCAAATAATTATAATTATTTGAACTGGTTAGGTAAGCAAAATTATTTGTTAAATTTCTTATTAATTTTTGAAATATTAATAAATTCATTTTATTTTATTCTGAATAAGCTAGCACGAATTGAAAATTTTATTTTACGATAAAACAAAAGATCATAACGATTTAAAATAGATCATTGTTCATATAGTCTTAACTATTTAAACAGGTTCAGCGAACAAATTTTATTTTTTAACTCTCTTAGTTATTAATTTTCAGAGTATTATTAGACTAGTATTATTCTATTTCGAATAAGCTTGTGTGAACATGACAGAACAAAAAAGGTTTACTTTTTAAATAACTGATTTAAACTATACATTCGTTCGAATAGTCATAACTATTTAAACGGGTTCGATAAATAAATTTATTTTTTAACAAACTTACTTACTAACTTTTGAAAGGTTAATAAATTAGTGTTATTTTATTCAGAAGCTTGTATGATAAAAAAATAATTATTATATGATCGAACAAAAGGTAATATTGATTTCAAATAAATAATTTTTGAAATAGCCATAATTATTTGAACTGATTCAGTAAACAAAATCATTTTTTAAATCACTTATTAATTTTTGAAATATTAACAAATTACTACTATTTTATTTCGAATAAGCTTGTATGAACTGAAACAATTGTTTTACGACAAAACAAAAGATCATAATGATTTAAAATAGATAATAATCAAATAGCCCTAACTATTTAAATTTGTTAAATAAACAAATTAATGTTTTTAAACTCTTGCTCATTAATTTTTGAAATATTAAGAAATTAGTATTATTTTATCTTGGATAAGCTTTTATGAACTGAAACAATTGTTTTTTTGTCAAAACAAAAGGTCATAATGATTTTAAATAAATAATTGTTCAAATAGTCACAACTACTTGAACTTGATTGGTAAACAGATTTATTTTTTCATATCCTTTGTTTATTAATATTTTGAATGTTAATAATTAAAAGTTTTAAATATTTAAATTAAAATATTAAAATATTATTAGTTAATTATTGATATTTATTAATAAATAAGCTATGAAATAATAATATAATTTATGAATTTTGTTAAATAATTATTAAAAATAATCGTAAATATTTTAAAATGTATATTTGATATTTTATGATAAATTATCGATAATTAAAATAGATAATTATTCAGAAATCCGATATTTAAGACAAGACAAATATTAATCAACTGTTTTATAAGCTTGTATGAACTAATAATTAATATTATAAACTAATATTAACAAATTTAAATAGCTATGACTATTTGACCAATTGTCTATTTAAAATTGTTATGAGCTTTCGTTTGTCATAAAACAATTGTTTTAGTTCATACAAGCTTATTCAAAATAAAATAAAACTAATTTATTAATATTCAAAAAATTAATAACTAAGTGATTTAAAAAGTTAATTTTTTTATCGAATCAGTTCAAATAGTCATGTCCATTTGAATAGTTATCTATTTCAAATCGTTATGACCTTTTGTTTTTTCATAAAATAATTGTTTCAGTATAAAAGCTTATGCAAAATAAAATAATGCTACTTTATTAATATTTCAAAAATTAATAAGAGATTTAAAAAATAAATCATCTTGCCAAATTATATCAAATAATTATGGCCTTGAATAATTATCTATTTCCAATCATTATTACCTTTCGTTTTGTCATAAAACAATTGTTTTCCAACATACAAGCTTATTAAATAAAATTGTTATTACCTTTTCATTTTGTCATAAAACAATTGATTTTCAACTTATAAACTTATTTGAAACAAAATAATACTAATTTTTTAATACTTCAAGAATTAGTAAGAGATTTAAAAAATAAATTTATTTACCAAACCGGTTTAAATAATTATGACCACTTCAAATAGTTATTACTATTTGAACAATTATTTATTTCAAATTATTATAAATAAAAAAAGGCATATAGATAATAATTATGATTAAAAACGTCAGATTTTGTTTCTGAACAATTTTGGGCTTAAAAACCATTCGCACAATTATTGCACGATTTTAATTTTTCATTGTATTTCATTCTTATTTGCTTTTAGATACGTTTTTAGGTGCTCTAAGAATGTTGAGAATAAATAATAATTATCCAATGATGGAACTTTTAGAAATTTCAAATATTAGTATCTTATTATTTAAAATTAAACAAATTAAAACTTAAACTAGAATAATATTCAAATAGTTATGAATATTTGAATTCATTAACATAACCATATTTATTGTTATAAATAATTTTTAATTAGCTACTTAATAAATCAAATAATATATATATTTAACAAAATAGCTACAATTAACACAGCTATTAATTATTAATTAAAAATAAATTATAATAAAAAATAAACTATTTGTTATGTGATATAATTATATTACATAATTATATAAATTTATACGCTATCCAATAAATTTATTCATAATTAAAAATTAATATAAATCTTAAAAATTAATATTTAAATATGTTTACCAATTAATAATTATATTCTGAATAAAAGCTTTAATTTTGTCCTAAGATCTTATATCTACTATTATCTAATTTATCATAAATAAATTTAATTCAAATTGAATTATCTAATAAAATATATATAACAATAATTAAATAAGAATATTAAATTCTTAGTTATAATCTATACAGTTATAATTAATTTAATTAAATAATTTTAATTAAAAAATTGATTTTCAACTTATAAGTTTATTTGAAACAAAATAATAATAATTTTTTAATACTTCAAGAATTAGTAAAAGATTTAAAAAATTAATTGATTTACCAAACATGTTTAAATAATTATAACCAGTTCAAATAGTTATTACTATTTGAACAATTATCTATTTCAAATTATTATAAATAAAAAAAGCCATATAGATAATAATTATGATTTAAAACATCAGACTTTGTTTCTGAAAAATTCTGGGCTTAAAAACAATTCGCACAATTATTGCACGATTTTAATTTTTCATTGTATTCCATACTTATTTGCTTTTAGATACATTTTTAGGTGCTCTAAGGATGTTGAGAATAAATAATAATTATCCAATGAGGGAATTTTTAGAAATTTCAAATATTAATATCTTGTTATTTAAAATTAAACAAATTGAAACTTAAATTAGAATAATATTCAAATAGTTCTGAATATTTAATGCATTGGCATAACTATATTTATTGTTATAAATAGTTTTTAATTAGCTACTTAATAAATCAAATAATATATATATTTAACAAAATAGCTACAATTAACACAGCTATTAATTATTAATTAAAAATAAATTATAATAAAAAATAAACTATTTGTTATGTGATATAATTATATTACATAATTATATAAATTTAGACGCTATCCAATAAATTTATTCATAATTAAAAATTAATATAAATCTTAAAAATTAATATTTAAATATGTTTACCAATTAATAATTATATTCTGAATAAAAGCTTTAATTTTGTCCTGAGATCTTATATCTACTATTATCTAATTTATCATAAATAAGTTTAATTGAAATTGAATTATCTAATAAAATATATATAACAATAATTAAATAAGAATATTAAATTCTTAGTTATAATCTATACAGTTATAATTAATTTAATTAAATAATTTTAATTAAAACAATTGATTTTCAACTTATAAGCTTATTTGAAACAAAATAATACTAATTTTTTAATACTTCAAGAATTAGTAAAAGATTTAAAAAATAAATTAATTTACCAAACCGGTTTAAATAATTATAACCAGTTCAAATAGTTATTACTATTTGAACAATTATCTATTTCAAATTATTATAAATAAAAAAAGCCATATAGATAATAATTATGATTTAAAACATCAGACTTTGTTTCTGAAAAATTCTGGGCTTAAAAACAATTCGCACAATTATTGCACGATTTTAATTTTTCATTGTATTTCATACTTATTTGCTTTCAGATACATTTTTAGGTGCTCTAAGGATGTTGAGAATAAATAATAATTATCCAATTATGAAATTTTTAGAAGTTTCAAATATTAGTATCTTATTATTTAAAATTAAACAAATTGAAACTTAAATTAGAATAATATTCAAATAGTTATGAATATTTGAATGCATTGACATAACTATATTTATTGTTATAAATAATTTTTAATTAGCTACTTAATAAATCAAATAATATATATATTTAACAAAATAGCTACAATTAACACAGTTATTAATTATTAATAAAAAATAAATTATAATAAAAAATAAACTATTTGTTATGTGATATAATTATATTACATAATTATATAAATTTATGCGCTATCCAATAAATTTATTCATTGTATTTCATACTTATTTGCTTTTAGATACATTTTTAGGTGCTCTAAGAATGTTGAGAATAAATAATAATTATTTGTTAGGTAAGCAAAATTATTTGTTAAATTTCTTATTAATTTTTGAAATATTAATAAATTCATTTTATTTTATTCTAAATAAGCTAGCATGAATTGAAAAAATTATTTTATGATAAAACAAAAAATTATAACGATTTAAAATAGATAATTGTTCATATAGTCTTAACTATTTAAACTGGTTCAGCGAACAAATTTTATTTTTTAAATCTCTTAGTTATTAATTTTCAGAGTATTATTAGACTTGTATTATTTTTATTTCGAATAAGCTTGTATGAACATGCATAATTGTTTTATGATAGAACAAAAAAGGTTTACTTTTTAAATAACTGATTTAAACTATACATTCGTTCGAATAGTCATAACTATTTAAAAAGGTTCGATAAATAAATTTATTTTTTAAATTTCTTACTTACTAACTTTTGGAAGGTTAATAAATTAGTGTTATTTTATTCAGAAGCTTGTATGATAAAAAAAACAATTATTATATGATCGAACGAAAGGTAATATTGATTTCAAATAGATAATTATTGAAATAGCCATAATTATTTGAACTAATTCAGTAAACAAAATCATTTTTTAAATTACTTATTAATTTTTGAAATATTAATAAATTACTATTATTTTATTTTGAATAAGCTTGTATGAACTGAAACAATTGTTTTATGACAAAACGAAAGATCATAATGATTTTAAAAATATAATATTCAAATAGCCATAACTATTTAAATTTGTTACATAAACAAATTAATTTTTTTAAACTCTTGTTCATTAATTTTTGAAATATTAAGAAATTAGTATTATTTTATCTTGGATAAGCTTTTATGAACTGAAACAATTGTTTTTTTTGTCGAAACAAAAGGTCATAATGATTTTAAATAAATAATTGTTCAAATAGTCACAACTATTTGAACTTAATTGGTAAACAGATTTATTTTTTCAGATCCTTTGTTTATTAATATTTTGATTGTTAATAATTAAAAATTTAAATATTTAAATTAAAATATTAAAATACTATTAGTTAATTATTGATATTTTCTTAATAAATAAGCTATGAAATAATAATATAATTTATGAATTTTGTTAAATAATTATTAAAAATAATCATAAATATTTTAAAATGTATATTTGATATTTTATGATAAATTATCGATAATTAAAATAGATAATTATTCAGAAATCCGATATTTGAGACAAGACAAATATTAATCAACTGTTTTTATAAGCTTGTATGAACTAATAATTAATATCATAAACTAATATTAACAAATTTAAATAGCTATGACTTTTTGACCAATTGTCTATTTAAAATTGTTATGAGCTTTCGTTTGTCATAAAACAATTGTTTTAGTTCATACAAGCTTATTCAAAATAAAATAAAACTAATTTATTAATATTCCAAAAATTAATAACTAAGTGATTTAAAAAGTTAATTTTTTTATCGAATCAGTTCAAATAGTAATGTCCATTTGAATAGTTATCTATTTCAAATCGTTATGACCTTTTGTTTTTTCATAAAATAATTGTTTCAGTATAAAAGCTTATGCAAAATAAAATAATACTACTTTATTAATATTTCAAAAATTAATAAGAGATTTAAAAAATAAATCAGCTTGCCAAATTATATCAAATAATTATGGCCTTGAATAATTATCTATTTCCAATCATTATTACCTTTCGTTTTGTCATAAAACAATTGTTTTCCAACATACAAGCTTATTAAATAAAATTGTTATTACCTTTTCTTTTTGTCATAAAACAATTGATTTTTAACTTATAAACTTATTTGAAACAAAATAATACTAATTTTTTAATACTTCAAGAATTAGTAAGGGATTTAAAAAATAAATTTATTTACCAAACCGGTTTAAATAATTATGACCACTTCAAATAGTTATTACTATTTGAACAATTATATATTTCAAATTATTATAAATAAAAAAAGGCATATAGATAATAATTATGATTTAAAACGTCAGATTTTGTTTCTGAACAATTTTGGGCTTAAAAACCATTCGCACAATTATTGCACGATTTTAATTTTTCATTGTATTTCATACTTATTTGCTTTTAGATACATTTTTAGGTGCTCTAAGAATGTTGAGAATAAATAATAATTATCCAATGATGGAATTTTTAGAAATTTCAAATATTAGTATCTTATTATTTAAAATTAAACAAATTGAAACTTAAATTAGAATAATATTCAAATAGTTATGAATATTTAATGCATTGACATAACTATATTTATTGTTATAAATAATTTTTAATTAGCTACTTAATAAATCAAATAATATATATATATATTTAACAAAATAGCTACAATTAACACAATTATTAATTATTAATTAAAAATAAATTATAATAAAAAATAAAATATTTGTTATGTGATATAATTATATTACGTAATTATATAAATTTATAAGCAATCCAATAAATTTAATCATAATTAATAAATAATTAAAAATTAATATAAATCATAAAAATTAATAATTATATTATGAATAAAAGCTTTAAATTTGTCCTGAGATCTTATATCTACTATTATCTAATTTATCATAAATAAATTTAATTATCTAATAAAATATATATAATAATAATTAAATAAGAATATTAAATTTATGAATTTTGTTAAATAATTATTAAAAACAATCATAAATATTTTAAAATGTATATTTGATATTTTATGATAAATTATCGATAATTAAAATAGATAATTATTCAGAAATCCGATATTTGAGACAAGACAAATATTAATCAACTGTTTTATAAGCTTGTACGAACTAATAATTAATATTATAAACTAATATTAACAAATTTAAATAGCTATGACTATTTGACCAATTGTCTATTTAAAATTGTTATGACCTTTCATTTGTTATAAAACAATTGTTTTAGTTCATACATGCTTATTCAAAATAAAATAAAACTAATTTATTAATATTCCAAAAATTAATAACTAAGTGATTTAAATAGTTAATTTTTTTATCGAATCAGTTCAAATAGTAATGTCCATTTGAATGGTTATCTATTTCAAATCGTTATGACCTTTTGTTTTTTCATAAAATAATTGTTTCAGTATAAAAGTTTATGCAAAACAAAATAATACTACTTTATTAATATTTCAAAAATTAATAAGAGATTTAAAAAATAAATCAGCTTGCCAAATTATATCAAATAATTATGGCGTTGAATAATTATCTATTTCCAATCCGTATTACCTTTCGTTTTATCATAAAACAATTGTTTTCCAACATACAAGCTTATTAAATTAAATTATTATTACCTTTTCTTTTTGTCATAAAACAATTGATTTTCAACTTATAAACTTATTTGAAACAAAATAATACTAATTTTTTAATACTTCAAGAATTAGTAAGAGATTTAAAAAATAAATTTATTTACCAAACCGGTTTAAATAATTATGACCACTTCAAATAGTTATTACTATTTGAACAATTATCTATTTTAAATTATAATAAATAAAAAAAGCCATATAGATAATAATTATGATTTAAAACATCAGACTTTGTTTCTGAACAATTCTGGGCTTAAAAACCATTCGCACAATTATTGCGCGATTTTAATTTTTCATTGTGTTTCATACTTATTTGCTTTTAGATACATTTTTAGGTGCTCTAAGGATGTTGAGAATAAATAATAATTATCCAATGATGGAATTTTTTGAAATTTCAAATCTGAGTATCTTGTTATTTAAAATTAAACAAATTGAAACTTAAATTAGAATAATATTCAAATAGTTATGAATATTTAATGCATTGACATAACTATATTTATTGTTATAAATAATTTTTGATTAGCTACTTAATAAATCAAATAGTATATATATTTAACAAAATAGCTACAATTAACACAATTATTAATTATTAATTAAAAATAAATTATAATAAAAAATAAACTATTTGCTATGTGATATAATTATATTACATAATTATATAAATTTATAAGCAATCTAATAAATTTATTCATAATTAATAAATAATTAGAAATTAATAATTATATTATGAATAAAAGCTTTAAATTTGTCCTAAGATCTTATATCTACTATTATCTAATTTATCATAAATAAATTTAATTCAAATTGAATTATCTAATAAAATATATATAACAATAATTAAATAAAAATATTAGATTCTTAGTAGTAATCTATACAGTTATAATTAATTTAATTAAATAATTTTAATTAAAACAATTGATTTTCAACTTATAAGCTTATTTGCAACAAAATAATACTAATTTTTTGATACTTCGAGAATTAGTAAAAGATTTAAAAAATAAATTTATTTACCAAACCGGTTTAAATAATTATAACCAGTTCAAATAGTTATTACTATTTGAACAATTATCTATTTCAAATTATTATAAATAAAAAAAGCCATATAGATAATAATTATGATTTAAAACATCAGACTTTGTTTCTAAACAATTCTGGGCTTAAAAACCATTCGCACAATTATTGCGCGATTTTAATTTTTCATTGTGTTTCATACTTATTTGCTTTTAGATACATTTTTAGGTGCTCTAAGGATGTTGAGAATAAATAATAATTATCCAATGATGGAATTTTTTTAAATTTCAAATGTTAGTATCTTGTTATTTAAAATTAAACAAATTGAAACTTAAATTAGAATAATATTCAAATAGTTATGAATATTTAATGCATTGACATAACTATATTTATTGTTATAAATAATTTTTAATTAGCTACTTAATAAATCAAATAATATATATATTTAACAAAATAGCTACAATTAACACAATTATTAATTATTAATTAAAAATAAATTATAATAAAAAATAAACTATTTGTTATGTGATATAATTATATTACATAATTATATAAATTTATAAGCAATCTAATAAATTTATTCATAATTAATAAATAATTAAAAATTAATAATTATATTATGAATAAAAGCTTTAAATTTGTCCTGAGATGTTATATCTACTATTATCTAATTTACTTATCTAATAAAATATATATAATAATAATTAAATAAGAATATTAAATTCTTAGTTATAGTCTATACAGTTATAATTAATTTAATTAAATAATTTAATTATCAATTAATTTATAATTAATAAAAACTATAGCTATTCTATAGTTTATTTATTTACTATTTATAAATATTTAATTAACTTGATTCTATTAACTTTAATAAATTAAATTATTTCTTGGTTATAATTATTATTATTATAAATACTTATAATTTATTATTAATTATCTGGAATTGATTTTAATTTAAATATTTTAATTATTGATTTTTATTAATTAATAGATATCTAAAAAGATTTATTTTTTAGATCTATTATTAATTTTTAAAATTTTAATAGAGTAGTATTAATTTATTCGCAACAAACTTATATGGACAAAAACATTTGTTTTACGACAAAAAAAAGGTCATAATTATTTAAAATAAATAATTATTCAAATAATTATAGTTATTTGAACTGGTTAGGTAAGCAAAATTATTTGTTAAATTTCTTATTAATTTTTGAAATATTAATAAATTCATTTTATTTTATTCTGAATAAGCTAGCATGAATTGAAAAAAATTATTTTACGATAAAACAAAAGATCATAACAATTTAAAAGAGATAATTGTTCATATAGTCTTAACTATTTAAACCGGTTCAGCAAACATATTTTATTTTTTAAATCTCTTAGTTATTAATTTTCAGAGTATTATTAGACTTGTATTATTTTTATTTCGAATAAGCTTGTATGAACATGCATAATTGTTTTATGACAGAACAAAAAAGGTTTACTTTTTAAATAACTCATTTAAACTATACATTCGTTCGAATAGTAATAACTATTTAAACAGGTTCGATAAATAAATTTATTTTTTAAATTTCTTACTTACTAACTTTTGAAAGGTTAATAAATTAGTGTTATTTTATTCAGAAGCTTGTATGATAAAAAAAAATTATTATATGACCGAACAAAAGGTAATATTGATTTCAAATAGATAATTATTGAAATAGCCATAATTATTTGAACTAATTCAGTAAACAAAATCATTTTTTAAATCACTTATTAATTTTTGAAATATTAATAAATTACTATTATTTTATTTTGAATAAGCTTGTATGAACTGAAACAATTGTTTTATGACAAAACAAAAGATCATAATGATTTTAAATAGATAATATTCAAATAGCCATAACTATTTAAATTTGTTAAATAAACAAATTAATTTTTTTAAACCCTTGCTCATTAATTTTTGAAATATTAAGAAATTAGCATTATTTTATCTTAGATAAGCTTTTATGAACTGAAACAATTGTTTTTTTGTCATAAAAAAAAGGTAATAATGATTTTAAATAAATAATTGTTCAAATAGTCACAACTATTTGAACTTTATTGATAAACAGATTTATTTTTCCCTATCCTTTGTTTATTAATATTTTGAATGTTAATAATTAAAAGTTTTAAATATTTAAATTAAAATATTAAAATATTATTAGTTAATTGTTGATATTTATTAATAAATAAGCTATGAAATAATAATATAATTTATGAATTTTGTTCAATAATTATTAAAAATAATCATAGATATTTTAAAATGTATATTTGATATTTTATGATAAATTATCGATAATTAAAATAGATAATTATTCAGAGATCCGATATTTGAGACAAGACAAATATTAATCAACTGTTTTATAAGCTTGTATGGACTAATAATTAATATTATAAACTAATATTAACAAATTTAAATAGCAATGAATATTTGACCAATTGTCTATTTAAAATTATTATGACCTTTCGTTTGTCATAAAACAATTGTTTTAGTTCATACAAGCTTATTCAAAATAAAAAAAAACTAATTTATTAATATTTCAAAAATTAATAACTAAGTGATTTAAAAAGTTAATTTTTTTATCGAATCAGTTCAAATAGTCATGTCCATTTGAATAGTTATCTATTTCAAATCGTTATGACCTTTTGTTTTTTCATAAAATAATTGTTTCAGTATAAAAGCTTATGCAAAATAAAATAATACTAATTTATTAATATTTCAAAAATTAATAAGAGATTTAAAAAATAAATCAGCTTGCCAAATTATATCAAATAATTATGGCCTAGAATAATTATATATTTCAAATCATTATTACCTTTCGTTTTGTCATAAAACAATTGTTTTCCAACATACAAGCTTATTAAATAAAATTGTTATTACCTTTTCTTTTTGTCGTAAAACAATTGATTTTCAACTTATAAACTTATTTGAAAAAAAATAATACTAATTTTTTAATACTTCAAGAATTAGAAAGAGATTTAAAAAATAAATTTATTTACCAAACTGGTTTAAATAATTATGACCACTTCAAATAATTATTACTCTTTGAACAATTATCTATTTCAAATTATTATAAATAAAAAAAGGCATATAGATAATAATTATTATTTAAAACGTCAGATTTTGTTTCTGAACAATTTTGGGCTTAAAAACCATTCGCACAATTATTGCACGATTTTAGTTTTTAATTGTATTTCATACTTATTTGCTTTTAGATACATCTTTAGGTGCTCTAAGAATGTTGAGAATAAATAATAATTATCCAATGATGGAATTTTTAGAAATTTCAAATATTAGTATCTTATTATTTAAAATTAAACAAATTGAAACTTAAATTAGAATAATATTCAAATAGTTATGAATATTTGAATGCATTAACATAACCATATTTATTGTTATAAATAATTTTTAATTAGCTACTTAATAAATCAAACAATATATATATTTAACAAAATAGCTACAATTAACACAGTTATTAATTATTAATTAAAAATAAATTATAATAAAAAATAAACTATTTGTTATGTGATATAATTATATTACATAATTATATAAATTTATACGCTACCCAATAAATTTATTCATAATTAAAAATTAATATTTAAATATGTTTACCAATTAATAATTATATTTTGAATAAAAGTTTTAATTTTGTCCTGAGATCTTATATCTACAATTATCTAATTTATCATAAATAAATTTAATTCAAATTGAATTATCTAATAAAATATATATAACAATAATTAAATAAGAATATTAAATTCTTAGTTGTAATCTATACAGTTATAATTAATTTAATTAAAACAATTGATTTTCAACTTATAAGCTTATTTGAAACAAAATAATACTAATTTTTTAATACTTCAAGAATTAGTAAAAGATTTAAAAAATAAAATGATTTACCAAACCGGTTTAAATAATTATAACCGGTCTAGATAGTTATTACTATTTGAACAATTATCTATTTCAAATTATTATAAATAAAAAAGCATATAGATAATAATTATTATTTAAAACATTAGACTTTGTTTCTGAACAATTCTGGGCTTAAAAACCATTCGCACAATTATTGCACGATTTTAATTTTTCATTGTGTTTCATACTTATTTGCTTTTAGATATATTTTTAGGTGCTCTAAGGATGTTGAGAATAAATAATAATTATCCAACGATGGAATTTTTTGAAATTTCAAATGTTAGTATCTTGTTATTTAAAATTAAACAAATTGAAACTTAAATTAGAATAATATTCAAATAGTTATGAATATTTAATGCATTGACATAACTATATTTATTGTTATAAATAATTTTTAATTAGCTACTTAATAAATCAAATAATATATATTTAACAAAATAGCTACAATTAACACAATTATTAATTATTAATTAAAAATAAATTATAATAAAAAATAAACTATTTGTTGTGTGATATAATTATATTACATAATTATATAAATTTATAAGCAATCCAATAAATTTATTCATAATTAAAAATTAATATAAATCTTAAAAATTAATATTTAAATATGCTTACCAGTTAATAATTATATTCTGAATAAAAGCTTTAATTTTGTCCTGAGATCTTATATCCACTATTATCTAATTTATCATAAATAAATTTAATTCAAATTTAATTATCTAATAAAATATATATAACAATAATTAAATAAGAATATTAAATTCTTAGTTATAATCTATACAGTTATAATTAATTTACTTAAATAATTTTAATTAAAACAATTGATTTTCAACTTATAAGCTTATTTGAAACAAAATAATACTAATTTTTTAATACTTCAAGAATTAGTAAAAGATTTAAAAAATAAATTGATTTACCAAACCGGTTTAAATAATTATAACCAGTTCAAATAGTTATTACTATTTGAACAATTATCTATTTCAAATTATTATAAATAAAAAAAGCCATATAGATAATAATTATGATTTAAAACATCAGACTTTGTTTTTGAACAATTCTGGGCTTAAAAACCATTCGCACAATTATTGCGCGATTTTAATTTTTCATTGTGTTTCATACTTATTTGCTTTTAGATACATTTTTAGGTGCTCTAAGGATGTTGAGAATAAATAATAATTATCCAATGATGGAATTTTT
Source organism: Durio zibethinus (assembly GCF_047325235.1). Lineage (NCBI taxonomy): Eukaryota > Viridiplantae > Streptophyta > Magnoliopsida > Malvales > Malvaceae > Durio > Durio zibethinus. The sequence goes on from NC_143170.1 coordinate 20,802,077, forward strand.
TGAAATTTCAAATGTTAGTATCTTGTTATTTAAAATTAAACAAATTGACACTTAAATTAGAATAATATTCAGGTAGTTATGAATATTTAATGCATTGACATAACTATATTTATTGTTATAAATAATTTTTAATTAGCTACTTAATAAATCAAATAATATATATATTTAACAAAATAGCTACAATTAACACAATTATTAATTATTAATTAAAAATAAATTACAATAAAAAATAAACTATTTGTTATGTGATATAATTATATTACGTAATTATATAAATTTATAAGCAATCCAATAAATTTATTCATAATTAATAAGTAATTAAAAATTAATAAAAATCATAAAAATTAATAATTATATTATGAATAAAAGCTTTAAATTTGTCCTGAGATCTTATATCTACTATTATCTAATTTATAATAAATAAATTTAATTATCTAATAAAATATATATAATAATAATTAAATAAGAATATTAAATTCTTAGTTATAATCTATACAGTTATAATTAATTTAATTAAATAATTTTAATTATCAATTATTTTATAATTAATAAAAGCTATAGCTATTTCTATAGTTTATTTATTTACTATTTATAAATATTTAATTAACTTAATTCTATTAACTTTGATAAATTACATTATTTCTTGGTTATAATTATTATTATAAATACTTATAATTTATTATTAATTATCTGGAATTGATTTTAATTTAAATATTTTAATTATTGATTTTTATTAATTAATAGATATCTAAAAAGATTTATTTTTTAGATCTATTATTAATTTTTAAAATATTAATAGAATGTATTAATTTATTCCAAAAAAACTTATATGGACAAAAACATTTGTTTTACGACAAAAAAAAAAGGTCATAATTATTTGAAATAAATAATTATTCAAATAATTATAATTATTTGAACTGGTTAGGTAAGCAAAATTATTTGTTAAATTTCTTATTAATTTTTGAAATATTAATAAATTCATTTTATTTTATTTTGAATAAGCTAGCATGAATTGAAAAAATTATTTTACGATAAAACAAAATATCATAACGATTTAAAATAGATAATTGTTCATATAGTTTTAACTATTTAAACTGGTTCCGCAAACATATTTTATTTTTTAAATCTCTTAGTTATTAATTTTAAGAGTATTATTAGACTAGTATTATTTTATTTCGAATAAGCTTATATGAACATGCATAATTGTTTTATGACAGAACAAAAAAGGTTTACTTTTTAAATAACCGATTTAAATTATACAGTCGTTCGAATAGTTATAACTATTTAGACGGGTTCGATAAATAAATTTATTTTTTAAATTTCTTACTTACTAACTTTTGAAAGGTTAATAAATTAGTGTTATTTTATTCAGAAGCTTGTATGATAAAAAAACAATTATTATATGACCGAACAAAAGGTAATATTGATTTCAAATAGATAATTATTGAAATAGCCATAATTATTTGAACTAATTCAGTAAACAAAATCATTTTTTAAATCACTTATTAATTTTTGAAATATTAATAAATTACTATTATTTTATTCCGAATAAGCTTGTATGAACTGAAACAATTGTTTTATGACAAAACAAAAGATCATAATGATTTAAAATAGATAATATTCAAATAGCCATCACTATTTAAATTTGTTAAATAAACAAATTAATTTTTTTGAACTCTTGCTCATTAATTTTTAAATTATTAAGAAATTAGTATTATTTTATCTCGGACAAGCTTTTATGAACTGAAACAATTGTTTTTTTGTCAAAACAAAAGGTCATAATGGTTTTAAATAAATAATTGTTCAAATAGTCACAACTATTTGAACTTGATTGGTAAACATATTTATTTTTTCATATCCTTTGTTTATTAATATTTTGAATGTTAATAATTAAAAGTTTTAAATATTTAAATTAAAATATTAAAATATTATTAGTTAATTATTGATATTTATTAATAAATAAGCTATGAAATAACAATATAATTTATGAATTTTGTTAAATAATTATTAAAAATAATCATAAATATTTTAAAATGTATATTTGATATTTTATGATAAATTATCGATAATTAAAATAAATAATTATTCAAAAATCCGATATTTGAGACAAGACAAATATTAATCAACTGTTTTATAAGCTTGTATGAACTAATAATTAATATTATAAACTAATATTAACAAATTTAAATAGCTATGACTATTTGACCAATTGTCTATTTAAAATTGTTATGACCTTTCGTTTGTCATAAAACAATTGTTTTAGTTCATACAAGCTTATTCAAAATAAAATAAAACTAATTTATTAATATTCCAAAAATTAATAACTAAGTGATTTTAAAAAGTTAATTTTTTTATCGAATCAGTTCAAATAGTAATGTCCATTTGAATAGTTATCTATTTCAAATCGTTATGACCTTTTGTTTTTTCATAAAATAATTGTTTCAGTATAAAAGCTTATGCAAAATAAAATAATACTAATTTATTAATATTTCAAAAATTAATAATAGATTTAAAAAATATATCAGCTTGCCAAATTATATCAAATAATTATAGCCTTGAATAATTATCTATTTCCAATCATTATTACCTTTCGTTTTGTCATAAAACAATTGTTTTCCAACATACAAGCTTATTAAATAAAATTGTTATTACCTTTCTTTTTGTAATAAAACAAATGATTTTCAACTTATAAACTTATTTGAAACAAAATGATACTAATTTTTTAATACTTCAAGAATTAGTAAGAGATTTAAAAAATAAATTTATTTACCAAACCGGTTTAAATAATTATGACCACTTCAAATAGTTATTACTATTTGAACAATTATCTATTTCAAATTATTATAAATAAAAAAAGGCATATAGATAATAATTATGATTTAAAACATCAGACTTTGTTTCTAAACAATTCTGGGCTTAAAAACCATTCGCACAATTATTGTGCGATTTTAATTTTTCATTGTGTTTCATTCTTATTTGCTTTTAGATACATTTTTAGGTGCTCTAAGGATGTTGAGAATAAATAATAATTATCCAATGATGAAACTTTTTGAAATTTCAAATGTTAGTATCTGGTTATTTAAAATTAAACAAATTGAAACTTAAATTAGAATAATATTCAAATAGTTATGAATATTTAATGCATTGACATAACTATATTTATTGTTATAAATAATTTTTAATTAGCTACTTAATAAATCAAATAATATATATTTAACAAAATAGCTACAATTAACACAATTATTAATTATTAATTAAAAATAAATTATAATAAAAAATAAACTATTTGTTATGTGATATAATTATATTACATAATTATATAAATTTATAAGCAATCCAATAAATTTATTCATAATTAATAAATAATTAAAAATTAATATAAATCATAAAAATTAAAAATTATATTATGAATAAAAGCTTTAAATTTGTCCGGAGATCTTATATCTACTATTATCTAATTTATCGTAAATAAATTTAATTATCTAATAAAATATATATAATAATAATTAATTAAGATTATTAAATTCTTAGTTATAATCTATACAATTATAATTAATTTAATTAAATAATTTTAATTATCAAATAATTTATAATTAATAAAAACTATAGCTATTTCTATAGTTTATTTATTTACTATTTATAAATATTTAATTAACTTCATTCTATTAACTTTAATAAATTAAATTATTTCTTGGTTATAATTATTATTATTATAAATACTTATAATTTATTATTAATTATCTGGAATTGATTTTAATTTAAATATTTTAATTATTGATTTTTATTAATTAATAGATATCTAAAAAGATTTATTTTTTAGATCTATTATTAATTTTTAAAATATTAATAGAGTAGTATTAATTTATTCCAAACAAACTTATATGGACAAAAACATTTGTTTTACGACAAAAAAAAGGTCATAATTATTTGAAATAAATAATTATTCAAATAATTATAATTATTTGAACTGGTTAGGTAAGCAAAATTATTTGTTAAATTTCTTATTAATTTTTGAAATATTAATAAATTCATTTTATTTTATTCTGAATAAGCTAGCCTGAATTGAAAAAATTATTTTACGATAAAACAAAAGATAATAACGATTTAAAATAGATAATTGTTCATATAGTCTTAACTATTTAAACTGGTTCAGCAAACATATTTTATTTTTTAAATCTCTTAGTTATTAATTTTCAGAGTATTATTAGACTAGTATTATTTTATTTCGAATAAGCTTGTATGAACATGCATAATTGTTTTATGACAGAACAAAAAAGGTTTACTTTTTAAATAACTGATTTAAACTATACATTCGTTCGAATAGTCTTAACTATTTAAACGGGTTTGATAAATAAATTTATTTTTTAAATTTCTTACTTACTAACTTTTGAAAGGTTAATAAATTAGTGTTATTTTATTCAAAAGCTTGTATGATAAAAAATAATTATTATATGACCGAACAAAAGGTAATATTGATTTCAAATAGATAATTATTGAAATAGCCATAATTATTTGAACTAATTCAGTAAACAAAATCAATTTTTAAATCAGTTATTAATTTTTGAAATATTAATAAATTACTATTATTTTATTTCGAATAAGCTTGTATGAACTGAAACAATTGTTTTATGACAAAACAAAAGATAATAATGATTTTAAATAGATAATATGCAAATAGCCCTAACTATTTAAATTTGTTAAAGAAACAAATTAATTTTTTTAAACTCTTACTCATTAATTTTTTAAATAATATTTTATAATTAATTTAATTAAAACAATTGATTTTCAACTTATAAGCTTATTTGAAACAAAATAATACTAATTTTTTAATACTTCAAGAATTAGTAAAAGATTTAAAAAATAAATTGATTTACCAAACCTGTTTAAATAATTATAACTAGTTCAAATAGTTATTACTATTTGAACAATTATCTATTTCAAATTATTATAAATAAAAAAAGCCATATAGATAATAATTATGATTTAAAACATCAGACTTTGTTTCTAAACAATTCTGGGCTTAAAAACAATTCGCACAATTATTGCGCGATTTTAATTTTTCATTGTGTTTCATACTTATTTGCTTTTAGATACATTTTTAGGTGCTCTAAGGATGTTGAAAATAAATAATTATTATCCAATGATGGAATTTTTTGAAAATTTCAAATGTTAGTATCTTGTTATTTAAAATTAAACAAATTGAAACTTAAATTAGAATAATATTCAAATAGTTATGAATATTTAATGCATTGACAAAACTATATTTATTGTTATAAATAATTTTTAATTAGCTACTTAAGAAATCAAATAATATATATTTAACAAAATAGCTACAATTAACACAATTATTAATTATTAATTAAAAATAAATTATAATAAAAAATAAACTATTTGTTATGTGATATAATTATATTACGTAATTATATAAATTTATAAGCAATCCAATAAATTTATTCATAATTAATAAGTAATTAAAAATTAATATAAATCATAAAAATTAATAATTATATTATGAATAAAAGCTTTAAATTTGTCCGGAGATCTTATATCTACTATTACCTAATTTATCATAAATAAATTTAATTATCTAATAAAATATATATAATAATAATTAAATAAGAATATTAAATTCTTAGTTATAATCTATACAGTTATAATTAATTTAATTAAATAATTTTAATTATCAACTAATTTATAATTAATAAAAACTATAGCTATTTCTATAGTTTATTTATTTACTATTTATAAATATTTAATTAACTTAATTCTATTCACTTTAATAAATTAAATTATTTCTTGGTTATAATTATTATTATTATAAATACTTATAATTTATTATTAATTATCTGGAATTGATTTTAATTTAAATATTTTAATTATTGATTTTTATTAATTAACAGATATCTAAAAAGATTTATTTTTTTGATCTATTATTAATTTTTAAAATATTAATAGAGTAGTACTAATTTATTCCAAACAAACTTATATGGACAAAAACATTTGTTTTATGACAAAAAAAAGGTCATAATTATTTGAAATAAATAATTATTCAAATAATTATAATTATTTGAACTGGTTAGGTAAGCAAAATTATTTGTTAAATTTCTTATTAATTTTTGAAATATTAATAAATTCATTTTATTTTATTCTGAATAAGCTAGCATGAATTGAAAAAATTATTTTACGATAAAACAAAAGATAATAGCGATTTAAAATAGGTAATTGTTCATATAGTCTTAACTATTTAAACTGGTTCAACAAACATATTTTATTTTTTAAATCTCTTAGTTATTAATTTTCAGAGTATTATTAGACTAGTATTATTTTATTTCGAATAAGCTTGTATGAACATGCATAATTGTTTTATGACAAAACAAAAAAGGTTTACTTTTTAAATAACTGATTTAAACTATACATTCATTCGAATAGTCATAACTATTTAAACGGGTTCGTTAAATAAATTTATTTTTTAAATTTCTTACTTACTAACTTTTGAAAGGTTAATAAATTAGTGTTATTTTATTCAGAAGCTTGTATGATAAAAAAAACAATCATTATATGATCGAACAAAAGGTAATATTGATTTCAAATAGATAATTATTGAAATAGCCATAATTATTTGAACTAATTCAGTAAACAAAATAATTTTTTAAATCACTTGTTAATTTTTGAAATATTAATAAATTACTATTATTTTATTTCGAATAAGCTTGTATGAACTGAAACAGTTATTTTATGACAAAACAAAAGATTATAATGATTTTAAATAGATAATATTCAAATAGCCCTAACTATTTAAATTTGTTAAATAAACAAATTAATTTTTTTAAACTCTTGCTCATTAATTTTTGAAATATTAAGAAATTAGTATTATTTTATCTTGGATAAGCTTTTATGAACTGAAACAATTGTTTTTTTGTCGAAACAAAAGGTCATAATGATTTTAAATAAATAATTGTTCAAATAGTCACAACTATTTGAACTTGATTGGTAAACAGATTTATTTTTTCATATCCTTTGTTTATTAATATTTTGAATGTTAATAATTAAAAGTTTTAAATATTTAAATTAAAATATTAAAATATTATTAGTTAATTATTGATATTTATTAATAAATAAGCTATGAAATAATAATATAATTTATGAATTTTGTTAAATAATTATTAAAAATAATTAAAAATATTTTAAAATGTATATTTGATATTTTAGGATAAATTATCGATAATTAAAATAGATAATTATTCAAAAATCCGATATTTGAGACAAGACAAATATTAATCAACTGTTTTATAAGCTTGTATGAGCTAATAATTAATATTATAAACTAATATTAACAAATTTAAATAGCTATGACTATTTGACCAATTGTCTATTTAAAATTGTTATGACCTTTCGTTTGTCATAAAACAATTGTTTTAGTTCATACAAGCTTATTCAAAATAAAATAAAACTAATTTTTTAATATTCCAAAAATTAATAACTAAGTGATTTAAAAAGTTAATTTTTTTATCGAATCAGTTCAAATAGTCATGTCCATTTGAATAGTTATCTATTTCAAATCGTTATGACCTTTTGTTTTTTCATAAAATAATTGTTTCAGTATAAAAGCTTATGCAAAATAAAATAATACTACTTTATTAATATTTCAAAAATTAATAAGAGATTTAAAAAATAAATCAGCTTGCGAAATTATATCAAATAATTATGGCCTTGAATAATTATCTATTTCCAATCATTATTACCTTTCGTTTTGTCAAAAAACAATTGTTTTCCAACATACAAGCTTACTAAATAAAATTGTTATTACCTTTTCTTTTTGTAATAAAACAATTGATTTTCAACTTATAAACTCATTTGAAACAAAATAATACTAATTTTTTAATACTTCAAGAATTAGTAAGAGATTTAAAAAATAAATTTATTTACCAAACCGGTTTAAATAATTATGACCACTTCAAATAGTTATTACTGTTTGAACAATTATCTATTTCAAATTATTATAAATAAAAAAGGGCAAATAGATAATAATTATGATTTAAAACGTCAAATTTTGTTTCTAAACAATTTTGGGCTTAAAAACCATTCGCACAATTGTTGCACGATTTTAATTTTTCATTGTATTTCATACTTATTTGCTTTTAGATACATTTTTAGGTGCTCTAAAAATGTTGAGAATAAATAATAATTATCCAATGATTGAATTTTTAGAAATTTCAAATATTAGTATCTTATTATTTAAAATTAAACAAATTGAAACTTAAATTAGAATAATATTAAAATAGTTATTAATATTTGAATGCATTAACATAACCATATTTATTGTTATAAATAATTTTTAATTAGCTACTTAATAAATCAAAAAATATATATATTTAACAAAATAGCTACAATTAACACAGTTATTAATTATTAATTAAAAATAAATTATAATAAAAAATAAACTATTTGTTATGTGATATAATTATATTACATAATTATATAAATTTATGCGCTATCTAATAAATTTATTCATAATTAAAAATTAATATAAATCTTAAAAATTAATATTTAAATATGTTTACCAATTAATAATTATATTATTAATAAAAGCTTTAATTTTGTCCTGAGATCTTATATCTACTATTATCTAATTTATCATAAATAAATTTAATTCAAATTGAATTATCTAATAAAATATATATAACAATAATTAAATAAGAATATTAAATTCTTAGTTATAATCTATACAGTTATAATTAATTTAATTAAATAATTTTAATTAAAACAATTGATTTTCAACTTATAAGCTTATTTGAAACAAAATAATACTAATTTTTTAATACTTCAAGAATTAGGAAAAGATTTAAAAAATAAATTGATTTACTAAACCAGTTTAAATAATTATAACCAGTTTAAATAGTTATTGCTATTTGAACAATTAATTATTTCAAATTATTATAAAAAAAAAAGCCATATAGATAATAATTATGATTTAAAACTTCAGACTTTGTTTCTGAAGAATTCTGGGCTTAAAAACCATTCGCACAATTATTGCGCGATTTTAATTTTTCATTGTATTTCATTCTTATTTGCTATTAGATACATTTTTAGGTGCTCTAAGGATGTTGAAAATAAATAATTATTATCCAATGATGGAATTTTTTGAAATTTCAAATGTTAGTATCTTGTTATTTAAAATTAAACAAATTGAAACTTAAACTAGAATAATATTCAAATAGTTATGAATATTTAATGCATTGACATAACTATATTTATTGTTATAAATAATTTTTAATTAGCTACTTAATAAATCAAATAATACATATATTTAACAAAATAGCTACAATTAACACAATTATTAATTATTAATTAAAAATAAATTATAATAAAAAATAAACTATTTGTTATGTGATATAATTATATTACATAATTATATAAATTTATAAGCAATCCAATAAATTTATTCGTAATTAATAAATAATTAAAAATTAATATAAATCATAAAAATTAATAATTATATTATGAATAAAAGCTTTAAATTTGTCCTGACATCTTATATCTACTATTATCCAATTTATCATAAATAAATTTAATTATCTAATAAAATATATATAATAATAATTAAATAAGAATATTAAATTCTTAGTTATAATCTATACAATTATAATCAATTTAATTAAATAATTTTAATTATCAATTAATTTATAATTAATAAAAACTATAGCTATTTCTATAGTTTATTTATTTACTATTTATAAATATTTAATTAACTTAATTCTATTAACTTTATTAAATTAAATTATTTCTTGGTTATAATTATTATTCTTATAAATACTTATAATTTATTATTAATTATCTGGAATTGATTTTAATTTAAATATTTTAATTATTGATTTTTATTAATTAATAGATATCTAAAAAGATTTATTTTTTAGATCTATTATTAATTTTTAAAATATTAATAGAGTAGTATTAATTTATTCCAAACAAACTTATGTGGACAAAAACATTTGTTTTACGACAGAAAAAAAGGTCATAATTATTTGAAATAAATAATTATTCAAATAATTATAATTATTTGAACTGGTTAGGTAAGCACAATTATTTGTTAAATTTCTGATTAATTTTTGAAATATTAATAAATTCATTTTATTTTATTCTGAATAAACTAGCATGAATTGAAAAGATTATTTTATGATAAAACAAAAGATTATAACGATTTAAAATAGATAATTGTTCATATAATCTTAACTATTTAAACTGGTTCAGTGAACAAATTTTATCTTTTAAATCTCTTAGTTATTAATTTTCAGAGTATTATTAGACTTGTATTATTTTTATTTCGAATAAGCTTGTATGAACATGCGTAATTGTTTTATGACAGAAGAAAAAAGGTTTACTTTTTAAATAACTGATTTAAACTATACATTCGTTCGAATAGTCATAACTATTTAAACGGGTTCGATAAATAAATTTATTTTTTAAATTTCTTACTTACTAACTTTTGAAAGGTTAATAAATTAGTGTTATTTTATTCAGAAGCTTGTATGATAAAAAAACAATTATTATATGACCGAACAAAAGGTAATATTGATTTCAAATAGATAATTATTGAAATAGCCATAATTATTTGAACTAATTCAGTAAACGAAATCATTTTTTAAATCACTTATTAATTTTTGAAATATTAATAAATTACTATTATTTTATTTTGAATAAGCTTGTATGAACTGAAACAATTCTTTTATGACAAAACGAAAGATCATAATGATTTTAAATAGATAATATTCAAATAGCCATAACTATTTAAATTTGTTAAATAAACAAATTAATTTTTTTAAACTCTTGCTCATTAATTTTTGAAATATTAAGAAATTAGTATTATTTTATCTTGGACAAGCTTTTATGAACTGAAACAATTGTTTTTTTGTCGAAACAAAAGGTCATAATGATTTTAAATAAATAATCGTTCAAATAGTCACAACTATTTGAACTTGATTGGTAAACAGATTTATTTTTTCATATCTTTTTTTTATTAATATTTTGAATGTTAATAATTAAAAATTTTAAATATTTAAATTAAAATATTAAAATACTATTAGTTAATTATTGATATTTATTAATAAATAAGCTATGAAATAATAATATAATTTATGAATTTTGTTAAATAATTATTAAAAATAATCATAAATATTTTATGATAAATTATCGGTAATTAAAATAGATAATTATTCAGAAATCCGATATTTGAGACAAGACAAATATTAATCAACTGTTTTTATAAGCTTGTATGAACTAATAATTAATATTATAAACTAATATTAACAAATTTAAATAGCGACCAATTGTCTATTTAAAATTGTTATGACCTTTCGTTTGTCATAAAACAATTGTTTTAGTTCATAAAAGCTTATTCAAAATAAAATAAAACTAATTTATTAATATTCCAAAAATTAATAACTAAGTGATTTAAAAAGTTAATTTTTTTATCGAATCAGTTCAAATAGTCATGTCCATTTAAATAGTTATCTATTTCAAATCGTTCTGACCTTTTGTTTTTTCATAAAATAATTGTTTCAGTATAAAAGCTTATGCAAAATAAAATAATACTACTTTATTAATATTTCAAAAATTAATAAGAGATTTAAAAAATAAATCAGCTTGCCAAATTATATCAAATTGTTATTACCTTTTTTTATTTTGAATAAATCAGCTTGCCAAATTATATCAGATTTAAAAAATTGTTATTACCTTTTTTTTTGTCATAAAACAATTCATTTTCAACTTATAAACTTATTTGAAACAAAATAATACTAATTTTTTAATACTTCAAGAATTAGTAAGAGATTTAAAAAATAAATTTATTTACCAAACCGGTTTAAATAATTATGACCACTTCAAATAATTATTACTATTTGAACAATTATCTATTTCAAATTATTATAAATAAAAAAAGGCATATAGATAATAATTATGATTTAAAACGTCAGATTTTGTTTCTGAACAATTTCGGGCTTAAAAACCATTCGCACAATTATTGCACGATTTTAATTTTTCATTGTATTTCATACTTATTTGCTTTTAGATACATTTTTAGGTGCTCTAAGAATGTTGAGAATAAATAATAATTATCCAATGAGGGAATTTTTAGAAATTACAAATATTAGTATCTTATTATTTAAAATTAAACAAATTGAAACTTAAATTAGAATAATATTCAAATAGTTATGAATATTTGAATGCATTAACATAACCATATTTATTGTTATAAATAATTTTTAATTAGCTACTTAATAAATCAAATAATATATATATTTAACAAAATAGCTACAATTAACACAGTTATTAATTATTAATTAAAAATAAATTATAATAAAAAATAAACTATTTGTTATGTGATATAATTATATTACATAATTATATAAATTTATACGCTATCCAATAAATTTATTCATAATTAAAAATTAATATAAATCTTAAAAATTAATATTTAAATATGTTTACCAATTAATAATTATATTCTGAATAAAAGCTTTAATTTTGTCCTGAGATCTTATATCTACTATTATCTAATTTATCATAAATAAATTTAATTGAATTTGAATTATCTAATAAAATATATATAACAATAATTAAATAAGAAGATTAAATTCTTAGTTATAATCTATACAGTTATAATTAATTTAATTAAATAATTTTAATTAAAACAATTGATTTTCAACTTATAAGCTTATTCGAAACAAAATAATACTAATTTTTTAATACTTCAAGAATTAGTAAAAGATTTAAAAAATAAATTGATTTAAGAAACCAGTTTAAATAATTATAACCAGTTCAAACAGTTATTACTATTTGAACAATTATCTATTTCAAATTATTATAAATAAAAAAAGCCATATAGATAATAATTATGATTTAAAACATCAGACTTTCTTTCTGAACAATTGTGGGCTTAAAAACCATTCGCACAATTATTGCGCGATTTTAATTTTTCATTGTGTTTCATTCTTATTTGCTTTTAGATACATTTTTAGGTGCTCTAAGAATGTTGAGAATAAATAATAATTATCCAATGATGGAATTTTTTGAAATTTCAAATGTTGGTATCTTGTTATTTAAAATTAAACAAATTGAAACTTAAATTAGAATAATATTCAAATAGTTATGAATATTTAATGCATTGACATAACTATATTTATTGTTATAAATAATTTTTAATTAGCTACTTAATAAATCAAATAATACATATATTTAACAAAATAGCTACAATTAACACAATTATTAATTATTAATTAAAAATAAATTATAATAAAAAATAAACTATTTGTTATGTGATATAATTATATTACATAATTATATAAATTTATAAGTAATCCAATAAATTTATTCGTAATTAATAAATAATTAAAAATTAATAATTATATTATGAATAAAAGCTTTAAATTTGTCATGAGATCTTATATCTACTATTATCTAATTTATCATAAATAAATTTAATTATCTAATAAAATATATATAATAATAATTAAATAAGAACATTAAATTCTTAGTTATAATCTATACAGTTATAATTAATTTAATTAAATAATTTAATTATCAATTAATTTTATAATTAGTAAAAACTATAGCTATTTCTATAGTTTATTTATTTACTATTTATAAATATTTAATTAACTTAATTCTATTAACTTTAATAAATTAAATTATTTCTTGGTTATAATTATTATTATTATAAATACTTATAATTTATTGTTAATTATCTGGAATTGATTTTAATTTAAATATTTTAATTATTGATTTTTATTAATTAATAGATATCTAAAAAGATTTATTTTTTAGATCTATTATTAATTTTTAAAATATTAATAGAGTAGTATTAATTTATTCCAAACAAACTTATATGGACAAAAACATTTGTTTTACGACAAAAAAAAAGGTCATAATTATTTGAAATAAATAATTATTCAAATAATTATAATTATTTAAACTGGTTAGATAAGCAAAATTATTTGTTAAATTTCTTATTAATTTTTTAAATATTAATAAATTCATTTTATTTTATTCTGAATAAGCTAGCATGAATTGAAAAAATTATTTTACGATAAAACAAAAGATCATAACTATTTAAAATACATAATTGTTCATATAGTCTTAACTATTTAAACTGGTTCAGCAAACATATTTTATTTTTTAAATCTCTTAGTTATTAATTTTCAGAGTATTATTAGACTAGTATTATTTTATTTCGAATAAGCTTGTATGAACATGCATAATTGTTTTATGACAGAACAAAAAGGTTTACTTTTTAAATAACTGATTTAAACTATACATTCGTTCAAATAGTCATAACTATTTAAACAGGTTCGATAAATAAATTTATTTTTTAAATTTCTTACTTACTAACTTTTGAAAGGTTAATAAATTAGTGTTATTTTATTCAGAAGCTTGTATGATAAAAAAATAATTATTATATGATCGAACAAAAGGTAATATTGATTTCAAATAGATAATTATTGAAATAGCCATAATTATTTGAACTGATTCAGTAAACAAAATCATTTTTTAAATCACTTATTAATTTTTCAAATATTAATAAATTACTACTATTTTATTTCGAATAAGCTTGTATGAACTGGAACAATTGTTTTACGACAAAACAAAAGATCATAATGATTTTAAATAGATAATATTCAAATAGCCCTAACTATTTAAATTTGTTAAATAAACAAATTAATTTTTTTAAACTCTTGCTCATTAATTTTTGAAATATTAAGAAATTAGTATTATTTTATCTTGGATAAGCTTTTATGAACTGAAACAATTGTTTTTTTGTCAAAACAAAAGGTCATAATGATTTTAAATAAATAATTGTTCAAATAGTCACAACTATTTGAACTTGATTGGTAAACAGATTTATTTTTTCATATCCTTTGTTTATTAATATTTTGAATGTTAATAATTAAAAGTTTTAAATATTTAAATTAAAATATTAAAATATTATTAGTTAATTATTGATATTTATTAATAAATAAGCTATGAAATAATAATATAATTTATGAATTTTGTTAAATAATTATTAAAAATAATCGTAAATATTTTGAAATGTATATTTCATATTTTATGATAAATTATCGATAATTAAAATAGATAATTATTCAGAAATCCGATATTTAAGACAAGACAAATATTAATCAACTGTTTTACAAACTTGTATGAACTAATAATTAATATTATAAACTAATATTAACAAATTTAAATAGCTATGACTATTTGACCAATTGTCTATTTAAAATTGTTATGACCTTTCATTTGTCATAAAACAATTGTTTTAGTTCATACAAGCTTATTCAAAATAAAATAAAACTAATTTATTAATATTCCAAAAATTAATAACTAAGTGATTTAAAAAGTTAATTTTTTTATCGAATCAGTTCAAATAGTCATGTCCATTTGAATAGTTATCTATTTCAAATCGTTATGACCTTTTGTTTTTTCATAAAATAATTGTTTCAGTATAAAAGCTTATTCAAAATAAAATAATGCTACTTTATTAATATTTCAAAAATTAATAAGAGATTTAAAAAATAAATCATCTTGCCAAATTATATCAAATAATTATGGCCTTGAATAATTATCTATTTCCAATCATTATTACCTTTCATTTTGTCATAAAACAATTGTTTTCCAACATACAAGCTTATTAAATAAAATTGTTATTACCTTTTCATTTTGTTATAAAACAATTGATTTTCAACATATAAACTTATTTGAAACAAAATAATACTAATTTTTTAATACTTCAAGAATTAGTAAGAGATTTAAAAAATAAATTTATTTACCAAACCGGTTTAAATAATTATGACCACTTCAAATAGTTATTACTATTTGAACAATTATCTATTTCAAATTATTATAAATAAAAAAAGGCATATAGATAATAATTATGATTAAAAACGTTAGATTTTGTTTCTGAACAATTTTGGGCTTAAAAACCATTCGCACAATTATTGCACGATTTTAATTTTTCGTTGTATTTCATACTTATTTGCTTTTAGATACAGTTTTAGGTGCTTTAAGAATGTTAGAATAAATAATAATTATCCAATGATGGAACTTTTAAAAATTTCAAATATTAGTATCTTATTATTTAAAATTAAACAAATTAAAACTTAAATTAGAATAATATTCAAATAGTTATGAATATTTGAATGCATTAACATAACCATATTTATTGTTATAAATAATTTTTAATTAGCTACTTAATAAATCAAATAATATATATATTTAACAAAATAGCTACAATTAACACAGTTATTAATTATTAATTAAAAATAAATTATAATAAAAAATAAACTATTTGTTATGTGATATAATTATATTACATAATTATATAAATTTATACGCTATCCAATAAATTTATTCATAATTAAAAATTAATATAAATCTTAAAAATTAATATTTAAATATGTTTACCAATTACTAATTATATTCTGAATAAAAGCTTTAATTTTGTCCTGAGATCTTATATCTACTATTATCTAATTTATCATAAATAAATTTAATTCAAATTAAATTATCTAATAAAATATATATAACAATAATTAAATAAAAATATTAAATTCTTACTTATAATCTATATAGTTATAATTAATTTAATTAAATAATTTTAATTAAAACAATTGATTTTCAACTTATAAGCTTATTTGAAACAAAATAATACTAATTTTTTAATACTTCAAGAATTAGTAAAAGATTTAAAAAATAAATTGATTTACGAAACTGGTTTAAATAATTATAACCAGTTCAAATAGTTATTACTATTTCAACAATTATCTATTTCAAATTATTATAAATAAAAAAAGGCATATAGATAATAATTATGATTTAAAACATCAGACTTTGTTTCTGAACAATTCTAGGCTTAAAAACTATTCGAACAATTATTGCGCGATTTTAATTTTTCATTGTGTTTCATTCTTATTTGCTTTTAGATACATTTTTAGGTGCTCTAAGGATGTTGAGAATAAATAATAATTATCCAATGATGGAACTTTTTGAAATTTCAAATGTTAGTATCTTGTTATTTAAAATTAAACAAATTGAAACTTAAATTAGAATAATATTCAAATAGTTATGAATATTTAATGCATTGACATAACTATATTTATTGTTATAAATAATTTTTAATTAGCTACTTAATAAATAAAAAAATATATATATTTAACAAAATAGCTACAATTAACACAATTATTAATTATTAATTAAAAATAAATTATAATAAAAATTAAACTATTTGTTATGTGATATAATTATATTACATAATTATATAAATTTATAAGCAATCCAATAAATTTATTCATAATTAATAAATAATTAAAAATTAATATAAATCATAAAAATTAATAATTATATTATGAATAAAAGCTTTAAATTTGTCCTGAGATCTTATATCTACTATTATCTAATTTATCGTAAATAAATTTAATTATCTAATAAAATATATATAATAATAATTAAATAAGATTATTAATTTCTTAGTTATAACCTATACAGTTACAATTAATTTAATTAAATAATTTTAATTGTCAATTAATTTATAATTAATAAAAACTATAGCTATTTATATAGTTTTTTTATTTACTATTTATAAATATTTAATTAACTTCATTCTATTAACTTTAATAAATTAAATTATTTCTTGGTTATAATTATTATTATTATTATAAATACTTATAATTTATTATTAATTATCTGGAATTAATTTTAATTTAAATATTTTAATTATTGATTTTTATTAATTAATAGATATCTAAAAAGATTTATTTTTTAGATCTATTATTAATTTTTAAAATATTAATAGAGTAGTATTAATTTATTCCAAACAAACTTATATGGACAAAAACATTTGTTTTACGACAAAAAAAAAGGTCATAATTATTTGAAATAAATAATTATTCAAATAATTATAATTATTTGAACTGGTTAGGCAAGCAAAATTATTTGATAAATTTCTTATTAATTTTTGAAATATTAATAAATTCTTTTTATTTTATTCTGAATAAGCTAGCATGAATTGAAAAAATTATTTTACGATAAAACAAAAGATCATAACGATTTAAAATAGATAATTTTTCATATAGTCTTAACTATTTAAACTGGTTCAGCAAACATATTTTATTTTTTAAATCTCTTAGTTATTAATTTTCAGAGTATTATTAGACTAGTATTATTTTATTTCGAATAAGCTTGTATGAACATGCATAATTGACAGAACAAAAAAGGTTTACTTTTTAAATAACTGATTTAAACTATACATTCGTTCGAATAGTCATAACTATTTAAACGGGTTCGATAAATAAATTTATTTTTTAAATTTCTTACTTACTAACTTTTGAAAGGTTAATAAATTAGTGTTATTTTATTCAGAAGCTTGTATGAGAAAAAAACAATTATTATATGATCGAACAAAAGGTAATATTGATTTCAAATAGATAATTATTGAAATACCCATAATTATTTGAACTAATTCAGTAAACAAAATCATTTTTTAAATCACTTATTAATTATTGAAATATTAATAAATTACTATTATTTTATTTTGAATAAGCTTGTATGAACTGAAACAATTGTTTTATGACAAAACAAAAGATCATAATGATTTTAAATAGATAATATTCAAATAGCCATAACTATTTAAATTTGTTAAATAAACAAATTAATTTTTTTAAACTCTTGCTCATTAATTTTTGAAATATTAAGAAATTATTATTATTTTATCTTGGACAAGCTTTTATGAACTGAAACAATTGTTTTATTGTCAAAACAAAAGGTCATAATGATTTTAAATAAATAATTGTTCAAATAGTCACAACTATTTGAACTTGATTGGTAAACAGATTTATTTTTTGATATCCTTTGTTTATTAATATTTTGAATGTTAATAATTAAAAGTTTTAAATATTTAAATTAAAATATTAAAATATTATTATTTAATTATTGATATTTATTAATAAATAAGCTATGAAATAATAATATAATTTATGAATTTTGTTAAATAATTATTAAAAATAATCATAAATATTTTAAAATGTATATTTGATATTTTATGATAAATTACCGATAATTAAAATAGATAATTATTCAGAAATCCGATATTTGAGACAAGACAAATATTAATCAACTGTTTTATAAGCTTGCATGAACTAATAATTAATATTATAAACTAATATTAACAAATTTAAATAGCGACCAATTGTCTATTTAAAATTGTTATGACCTTTCGTTTGTCATAAAACAATTGTTTTAGTTCATACAAGCTTATTCAAAATAAAATAAAACTAATTTATTAATATTCCAAAAAATTAATAACTAAGTGATTTAAAAAGTTAATTTTTTTATCGAATCAGTTCAAATAATCATGTCCATTTGAATAGTTATCTATTTCAAATCGTTATGACCTTTTGTTTTTTCATAAAATAATTGTTTCAGTATAAAAGCTTATGCAAAATAAAATAATACTACTTTATTAATATTTCAAAAATTAATAAGAGATTTAAAAAATAAATCAGCTTGCCAAATTATATCAAATAATTATGGCCTTGAATAATTATCTATTTCCAATCATTATTACCTTTCGTTTTGTCATAAAACAATTGTTTTCCGACATAAAAGCTTATTAAATAAAATTGTTATTACCTTTCTTTTTGTCATAAAACAATTGATTTTCAACTTATAGACTTATTTCGAACAAAATAATACTAATTTTTTAATACTTCAAGAATTAGTAAGAGATTTAAAAAATAAATTTATTTACCAAACCGGTTTAAATAATTATGACCACTTCAAATAGTTATTACTATTTGAACAATTATCTATTTCAAATTATTATAAATAAAAAAAGGCATATAGATAATAATTATAATTTAAAACGTCAGATTTTGTTTCTGAACAATTTTGGGCTTAAAAACCATTCGCACAATTATTACACGATTTTAATTCTTCATTGTATTTCATACTTATTTGCTTTTAGATACATTTTTAGGTGCTCTAAGAATGTTGAGAATAAATAATAATTATCCAATGAGGGAATTTTTAGAAATTTCAAATATTAGTATCTTATTATTTAAAATTAAACAAACTGAAACTCAAATTAGAATAATATTCAAATAGTTACAAATATTTGAATGCATTAACATAACCATATTTATTGTTATAAATAATTTTTAATTAGCTACTTAATAAATCAAATAATATATATTTAACAAAATAGCTACAATTAACACAGTTATTAATTATTAACTAAAAATAAATTATCATAAAAAATAAATTATTTGTTATGTGATATAATTATACTACATAATTATATAAATTTATACGCTATCCAATAAATTTATTCATAATTAAAAATTAATATAAATCTTAAAAATTAATATTTAAATATGTTTACCAATTAATAATTATATTATGAATAAAAGCTTTAATTTTGTCCTGAGATCTTATATCTAGTATTATCTAATTTATCATAAATAAATTTAATTCAAATTGAATTATCTAATAAAATATATATAACAATAATTAAATAAGAATATTAAATTCTTAGTTATAATCTATACAATTATAATTAATTTAATTAAAACAATTGATTTTCAACTTATAAGCTTATTTGAAACAAAATAATACTAATTTTTTAATACTTCAAGAATTAGTAAAAGATTTAAAAAATAAATTGATTTACCAAAACGGTTTAAATAATTATGACCACTTCAAATAGTTATTACTATTTAAACAATTATTTATTTCAAATTATTATAAATAAAAAAAGGCATATAGATAATAATTATGATTTAAAACGTTAGATTTTGTTTCTGAACAATTTTGGGCTTAAAAACCATTCGCACAATTATTGCACGATTTTAATTTTTCATTGTATTTCATACTTATTTGCTTTTAGATACATTTTTAGGTGCTCTAAGAATGTTGAGAATAAATAATAATTATCCAATGATGGAATTTTTAGAAATTTCAAATATTAGTATCTTATTATTTAAAATTAAACAAATTGAAACTTAAATTAGAATAATATTCAAATAGTTACGAATATTTGAATGCATTAACATAACCATATTTATTGTTGTAAATAATTTTTAATTAGCTACTTAATAAATCAAATAATATATATATTTAACAAAATAGCGACAATTAACACAGTTATTAATTATTAATTAAAAATAAATTATAATAAAAAATAAACTATTTGTTATGTGATATAATTATATTACATAATTATATAAATTTATAGGCTATCCAATAAATTTATTCATAATTAAAAATTAATATAAATCTTAAAAACTTTTGTTTCTGAACAATTTTGGGCTTAAAAACCATTCGCACAATTATTGCACGATTTTAATTTTTCATTGTATTTCATACTTATTTGCTTTTAGATACATTTTTAGGTGCTCTAAGAATGTTGAGAATAAATAATAATTATTTGTTAGGTAAGTAAAATTATTTGTTAAATTTCTTATTAATTTTTGAAATATTAATAAATTCATTTTATTTTATTCTAAATAAGCTAGCATGAATTGAAAAATTATTTTATGATAAAACAAAAGATCATAACGATTTAAAATAAATAATTGTTCATATAGTCTTAACTATTTAAATTGGTTCAGCGAACAAATTTTATTTTTTAAATCTCTTAGTTATTAATTTTCAGAGTATTATTAGACTTGTATTATTTTTATTTCGAATAAGCTTGTATTAACTTGCATAATTGTTTTATGACAGAACAAAAAAGGTTTACTTTTTAAATAACTGATTTAAACTATACATTCGTTCGAATAGTCATAACTATTTAAACGGGTTTGATAAATAAATTTATTTTTTAAATTTCTTACTTACTAACTTTTGAAAGGTTAATAAATTAGTGTTATTTTATTCAGAAGCTTGTATGATAAAAAAAACAATTATTATATGACAGAACAAAAGGTAATATTGATTTCAAATAGATAATTTTTGAAATAGCCATAATTATTTGAACTAATTCAGTAAACAAAATCATTTTTTAAATCACTTATTAATTTTTGAAATATTAATAAATTACTATTATTTTATTTTGAATAAGCTTGTATGAACTGAAACAATTCTTTTATGACAAAACGAAAGATCATAATGATTTTAAATAGATAATATTCAAATAGCCATAACTATTTAAATTTGTTAAATAAACAAATTAATTTTTTTAAACTCTTGCTCATTAATTTTTGAAATATTAAGAAATTAGTATTATTTTATCTTGGATAAGCTTTTATGAACTGAAACAATTGTTTTTTTGTCGAAACAAAAGGTCATAATGATTTTAAATAAATAATCGTTCAAATAGTCACAACTATTTGAACTTGATTGGTAAACGATTTATTTTTTCATATCCTTTGTTTATTAATATTCTGAATGTTAATAATTAAAAGTTTTAAATATTTAAATTAAAATATTAAAATATTATTAGTTAATTATTGATATTTATTAATAAATAAGCTATGAAATAATAATATAATTTATGAATTTTGTTAAATAATTATTCAAAACAATCATAAATATTTTAAAATGTATATTTGATATTTTATGATAAATTATCGATAATTAAAATAGTTAATTATTCAGAAATCCAATATTTGAGACAAGACAAATATTAATCAACTGTTTTATAAGCTTGTATGAACTAATAATTAATATTATAAACTAATATTAACAAATTTAAATAGCGACCAATTGTCTATTTAAAATTGTTATGACCTTTCGTTTGTCATAAAACAATTGTTTTAGTTCATACAAGCTTATTCAAAATAAAATAAAACTAATTTATTAATATTCCAAAAAATTAATAACTAAGTGATTTAAAAAGTTAATTTTTTTATCGAATCAGTTCAAATAATCATGTCCATTTGAATAGTTATCTATTTCAAATCGTTATGACCTTTTGTTTTTTCATAAAATAATTGTTTCAGTATAAAAGCTTATGCAAAATAAAATAATACTACTTTATTAATATTTCAAAAATTAATAAGAGATTTAAAAAATAAATCAGCTTGCCAAATTATATCAAATAATTATGGCCTTGAATAATTATCTATTTCCAATCATTATTACCTTTCGTTTTGTCATAAAACAATTGTTTTCCGACATACAAGATTATTAAATAAAATTGTTATTACCTTTCTTTTTGTCATAAAACAATTGATTTTCAACCTATAAACTTATTTGAAACAAAATAATACTAATTTTTTAATACTTCAAGAATTAGTAAGAGATTTAAAAAATAAATTTATTACCAAACCGGTTTAAAAAATTATGACCACTTCAAATAGTTATTACTATTTGAACAATTATCTATTTCAAATTATTATAAATAAAAAAGGCATATAGATAATAATTATGATTTAAAATGTCAGATTTTGTTTCTGAACAATTTTGGGCCTAAAAACCATTCGCACAATTATTGCACGATTTTCATTTTTCCTTGTATTTAATACTTATTTGCTTTTAGATACATTTTTAGGTGCTCTAAGAATGTTGAGAATAAATAATAATTATCCAATGATGGAATTTTTTGAAATTTCAAATATTAGTATCTTGTTATTTAAAATTAAACAAATTGAAACTTAAATTAGAATAATATTCAAATAGTTATGAATATTTAATGCATTGACATAACTATATTTATTGTTATAAATAATTTTTAATTAGCTACTTAATAAATCAAATAATATATATTTAACAAAATAGCTACAATTAACACAGTTATTAATTATTAATTAAAAATAAATTATAATAAAAAATAAACTATTTGTTATATAAATCAGTTTGCCAAATTATATCAAATAATTATGGCTTTGAATAATTATCTATTTCAAATCATTATTACCTTTTGTTTTGTCAGAAAACAATTGTTTTCCAACATACAAGCTTATTAAATAAAATTGTTATTACCTTTCTTTTTGTCATAAAACAATTTGATTTTCAACTAATAAGCTTATTCGAAACAAAATAATACTAATTTTTTAATATTTAAAGAATTAGTAAGAGATTTAAAAAATAAATTGATTTACCAAATCGGTTTAAATAATTATAACCAGTTCAAATAGTTATTACTATTTGAACAGTTATCTATTTCAAATTATTATAAATAAAAAAAGCCATATAGATAATAATTATGATTTAAAACATCAGACTTTGTTTCTGAACAATTATGGGCTTAAAAACCATTCGCTCAATTATTGCACGATTTTAATTTTTCATTGTGTTTCATACTTATTTGCTTTTAGATACATTTTTAGGTGCTCTAAGGATGTTGAGAATAAATAATAATTATCCAATGATGGAATTTTTAGAAATTTCAAATATTAGTATCTTATTATTTTAAAATTAAACAAATTGAAACTTAAATTAGAATAATATTCAAATAGTTATGAATATTTGAATGCATTGACATAACTATATTTATTGTTATAAATAATTTTTAATTAGCTACTTAATAAATCAAATAATATATATATATATATGTTTAACAAAATAGGTACAAGTAACACAATTATTAATTAAAAATAAATTATAGTAAAAAATAAACTATTTGTTATGCGATATAATTATATTACATAATTATATAAATTTATAAGCAATCCAATAAATTTATTCATAATTAATAAATAATTATAAATTAATATAAATCATAAAAATTAATATTTAAATTTGTTTACCAATTAATAATTATATTATGAATAAAAGCTTTAATTTTGTCCAGAGATCTTATATCTACTATTATCTAATTTATCATAAATAAATTTAATTCAAATTGGATTATCTAATAAAATAATAATAATAATAATAATAATTAAATAAGAATATTAAATTCTTAGTTATAATCTATACAGTTATAATTAATTTAATTAAATAATTTTAATTATGAATTAAGTTATAATTAATAAAAACTATAGCTATTTCTATAGTTTATTTATTTACTATTTATAAATATTTAATTAACTTGATTCTATTAACTTTAATAAATTAAATTATTTCTTGGTTATAATTATTATTATTATAAATACTTATAATTTATTATTAATTATCTGGAATTGATTTTAATTTAAATATTTTAATTATTGATTTTTATTAATTAATAGATATCTAAAAAGATTTATTTTTTAGATCTATTATTAATTTTTAAAATATTAATAGAGTTGTATTAATTTATTCCAAACAAACTTATATGGACAAAAACATTTGTTTTACGACAAAAAAAAAGGTCATAATTATTTGAAATAAATAATTATTCAAATAATCATAATTATTTGAACTGGTTAGGTAAGCAAAATTATTTGTTAAATTTCTTATTAATTTTTGAAATATTAATAAATTCATTTTATTTTATTCTGAATAAGCTAGCATGAATTGAAAAAATTATTTTACGATAAAACAAAAGATCATAACGATTTAAAATAGATAATTGTTCATATAGTCTTAACTATTTAAACTGGTTCGGCAAACATATTTTATTTTTTAAATCTCTTAGTTATTAATTTTCAGAGTATTATTAGACTAGTATTATTTTATTTCGAATAAGCTTGCGTGAACATGCATAATTGTTTTATGACAGAACAAAAAAGGTTTACTTTTTAAATAACTGATTTAAACTATACATTCGTTCGAATAGTCATAACTATTTAAACGGGTTCGATAAATAAATTTATTTTTTAAATTTCTTACTTACTAACTTTTGAAAGGTTAATAAATTAGTGTTATTTTATTCAGAAGCTTGTATGATAAAAAAAACAATTATTATATGATCGAACAAAAGGTAATATTGATTTCAAATAGATAATTATTGAAATAGCCATAATTATTTGAACTAATTCAGTAAACAAAATCATTTTTAAATCACTTGTTAATTTTTGAAATATTAATAAATTACTATTATTTTATTTGAATAAGCTTGTATGAACTGAAACAATTGTTTTATGACAAAACAAAAGATCATAATGATTTTAAATAGATAATATTCAAATAGCCCTAACTATTTAAATTTGTTAAATAAACAAAATAATTTTTTTAAACTCCTGCTCATTAATTTTTGAAATATTAAGAAATTAGTATTATTTTATCTTGGATAAGCTTTTATGAACTGAAACAATTATTTTTTTGTCAAAACAAAAGGTCATAATGATTTTAAATAAATAATTGTTCAAATAGTCATAACTATTTGAACTTGATTGGTAAACAGATTTATTTTTTCATATCCTTTGTTTATTAATATTTTGAATGTTAATAATTAAAAGTTTTAAATATTTAAATTAAAATATTAAAATATTATTAGTTAATTATTGATATTTATTAATAAATAAGCTATGAAATAATAATATAATTTATGAATTTTGTTAAATAATTATTAAAAATAATTAGAAATATTTTAAAATGTATATTTGATATTTTAGGATATATTATCGATAATTAAAATAGATAATTATTCAAAAATCCGATATTTGAGACAAGACAAATATTAATCAACTGTTTTTATAAGCTTGTATGAACTAATAATTAATATTATAAACTAATATTAACAAATTTAAATAGCTATGACTATTTGACCAATTGTCTATTTAAAATTGTTATGACCTTTCGTTTGTCATAAAACAATTGTTTTAGTTCATACAAGCTTATTCAAAAAAAATAAAACTAATTTTTTAATATTCCAAAAATTAATAACTAAGTGATTTAAAAAGTTAATTTTTTTATCGAATCAGTTCAAATAGTCATGTCCATTTGAATAGTTATCTACTTCAAATCCTTATGACCTTTTGTTTTTTCATAAAATAATTGTTTCAGTATAAAAGCTTATGCAAAATAAAATAATACTACTTTATTAATATTTAAAAAATTAATAAGAGATTTAAAAAATAAATCAGCTTGCCAAATTATATCAAATAATTATGGCCTTGAATAATTATCTATTTCCAATCATTATTACCTTTCGTTTTGTCATAAAACAATTGTTTTCCGACATAAAAGCTTATTAAATAAAATTGTTATTACCTTTCTTTTTGTAATAAAACAATTGATTTTCAACTTATAAACTTATTTGAAACAAAATAATACTAATTTTTTAATACTTCAAGAATTAGTAAGAGATTTAAAAAATAAATTTATTTACCAAACCGGTTTAAATAATTATGGCCACTTCAAATAGTTATTACTATTTGAACAATTATCTATTTCAAATTATTATAAATAAAAAAAGGCATATAGATAATAATTATGATTTAAAACGTCAGATTTTGTTTCTGAACAATTTTGGGCTTAAAAACCATTCGCACAATTATTGCACGATTTTAATTCTTCATCGTATTTCATACTTATTTGCTTTTAGATACATTTTTAGGTGCTCTAAGAATGTTGAGAATAAATAATAATTATCCAATGAGGGAATTTTTAGAAATTTCAAATATTAGTATCTTATTATTTAAAATTAAACAAACTGAAACTCAAATTAGAATAATATTCAAATAGTTACAAATATTTGAATGCATTAACATAACCATATTTATTGTTATAAATAATTTTTAATTAGCTACTTAATAAATCAAATAATATATATATTTAACAAAATAGCTACAATTAACACAGTTATTAATTATTAATTAAAAATAAATTACAATAAAAAATAAACTATTTGTTATGTGATATAATTATATTACATAATTATATAAATTTATACACTATCCAATAAATTTATTCATAATTAAAAATTAATATAAATCTTAAAAATTAATATTTAAATATGTTTACCAATTAATAATTATATTATGAATAAAAGCTTTAATTTTGTCCTGAGATCTTATATCTAGTATTATCTAATTTATCATAAATAAATTTAATTCAAATTGAATTATCTAATAAAATATATATAACAATAATTAAATAAGAATATTAAATTCTTAGTTATAATCTATACAGTTATAATTAATTTAATTAAAACAATTGATTTTCAACTTATAAGCTTATTTGAAACAAAATAATACTAATTTTTTAATACTTCAAGAATTAGTAAAAGATTTAAAAAATAAATTGATTTACCAAAACGGTTTAAATAATTATGACCACTTCAAATAGTTATTACTATTTGAACAATTATTTATTTCAAATTATTATAAATAAAAAAGGCATATAGATATTAATTATGATTTAAAACGTTAGATTTTGTTTCTGAACAATTTTGGGCTTAAAAACCATTCGCACAATTATTGCACGATTTTAATTTTTCATTGTATTTCATACTTATTTGCTTTTAGATACATATTTAGGTGCTCTAAGAATGTTGAGAATAAATAATAATTATCCAATGATGGAATTTTTAGAAATTTCAAATATTAGTATCTTATTATTTAAAATTAAACAAATTGAAACTTAAATTAGAATAATATTCAAATAGTTACGAATATTTGAATGCATTAACATAACCATATTTATTGTTGTAAATAATTTTTAATTAGCTACTTAATAAATCAAATAATATATATATTTAACCAAATAGCTACAATTAACACAGTTATTAATTATTAATTAAAAATAAATTATAATAAAAAATAAAAATATTTGTTATGTGATATAATTATATTACATAATTATATAAATTTATAGGCTATCCAATAAATTTATTAATAATTAAAAATTAATATAAATCTTAAAAATTTTTGTTTCTGAACAATTTTGGGCTTAAAAACCATTCGCACAATTTTTGCACGATTTTAATTTTTCATTGTATTTCATACTTATTTGCTTTTAGATACATTTTTAGGTGCTCTAAGAATGTTGAGAATAAATAATAATTATTTGTTAGGTAAGCAAAATTATTTGTTAAATTTCTTATTAATTTTTGAAATATTAATAAATTCATTTTATTTTATGCTAAATAAGCTAGCTGAATTGAAAAAATTATTTTATGATAAAACAAAAGATCATAACGATTTAAAATAGATAATTGTTCATATAGTCTTAACTATTTAAACTGGTTCTGCGAACAAATTTTATTTTTTAAATCTCTTAGTTATTAATTTTCCAGAGTATTATTAGACTTGTATTATTTTTATTTTGAATAAGCTTGTATGAACATGCATAAATGTTTTATGACAGAACAAAAAAGATTTACTTTTTAAATAACTGATTTAAATTATACATTCGTTCGAATAGTCATAACTATTTAAACGGGTTCGATAAATAAATTTATTTTTTAAATTTCTTACTTACTAACTTTTGAAAGGTTAATAAATTAGTGTTATTTTATTCAGAAGCTTGTATGATAAAAAAAACAATTATTATATGACTGAACAAAAGGTAATATTGATTTTAAATAGATAATTACTGAAATAGCCATAATTATTTGAACTAATTCAGTAAACAAAATCATTTTTTAAATCACTTATTAATTTTTGAAATATTAATAAATTACTATTATTTTATTTTGAATAAGCTTGTATGAACTGAAACAATTGTTTTATGACAAAACGAAAGATCATAATGATTTTAAATAGATAATATTCAAATAGCCATAACTATTTAAATTTGTTAAATAAACAAATTAATTTTTTTAAACTCTTGCTCATTAATTTTTGAAATATTAAGAAATTAGTATTATTTTATCTTGGATAAGCTTTTATGAACTGAAACAATTGTTTTTTTGTCGAAACAAAAGGTCATAATGATTTTAAATAAATAATTGTTCAAATAGTCAAAACTATTTGAACTTGATTGGTAAACAGATTTATTTTTTCATATCCTTTGTTTATTAATATTTTGAATGTTAATAATTAAAAATTTTAAATATTTAAATTAAAATATTAAAATACTATTAGTTAATTATTGATATTTATTAATAAATAAGCTATGAAATAATAATATAAGTTATGAATTTTGTTAAATAATTATTAAAAATAATCATAAATATTTTAAAATGTATATTTGATATTTTATATAAATTATCGATAATTAAAATAGATAATTATTCAGAAATCCGATATTTGAGACAAGACAAATATTAATCAACTGTTTTATAAGCTTGTATGAACTAATAATTATTATTATAAACTAATATTAACAAATTTAAATAGCTATAACTATTTGACCAATTGTCTATTTAAAATTGTTATGACCTTTCGTTTGTCATAAAACAATTGTTTTAGTTCATACAAGCTTATTCAAAATAAAATAAAACTAATTTTTTAATATTCCAAAAATTAATAACTAAGTGATTTAAAAAGTTAATTTTTTTATCGAATCAGTTCAAATAGTCATGTCCATTTAAATGGTTATCTATTTCAAATCGTTATGACCTTTTGTTTTTTCATAAAATAATTGTTTCAGTATAAAAGCTTATGCAAAATAAAATAATACTACTTTATTAATATTTCAAAAATTAATAAGAGATTTAAAAAATAAATCAGCTTGCCAAATTATATCAAATAATTATGGCCTTGAATAATTATCTATTTCCAATCATTATTACCTTTCGTTTTGTCATAAAACAATTGTTTTCCAACATAAAAGCTTATTAAATAAAATTGTTATTACTTTTTCTTTTTGTCATAAAACAATTGATTTTCAACTTATAAACTTATTTGAAACAAAATAATACTAATTTTTTAATACTTGAAGAATTAGTAAGAGATTTAAAAAATAAATTTATTTACCAAACCGGTTTAAATAATTATGACCACTTCAAATAGTTATTACTATTTGAACAATTATATATTTCAAATTATTATAAATAAAAAAAGGCATATAGATAATAATTATGATTTAAAACGTCAGATTTTGTTTTTGAACAATTTTGGGCTTAAAAACCATTCGCACAATTATTGCACGATTTTAATTCTTCATTGTATTTCATACTTATTTGCTTTTAGATACATTTTTAGGTGCTCTAAGAATGTTGAGAATAAATAATAATTATCCAATGAGGGAATTTTTAGAAATTTCAAATATTAGTATCTTATTATTTAAAATTAAACAAATTGAAACTCAAATTAGAATAATATTCAAATAGTTACAAATATTTGAATGCATTAACATAACCATATTTATTGTTATAAATAATTTTTAATTAGCTACTTAATAAATCAAATAATATATATATTTAACAAAATAGCTACAATTAACACAGTTATTAATTATTAATAAAAAATAAACTATTTGTTATGTGATATAATTATATTACATAATTATATAAATTTATACGCTATCTAATAAATTTATTCATGATTAAAAATTAATATAAATCTTAAAAATTAATATTTTAAAATGGTTACCAATTAATAATTATATTCTGAATAAAAGCTTTAATTTTGTCATGAGATCTTATATCTACTATTATCTAATTTATCATAAATAAATTTAATTCAAATTGAATTATCTAATAAAATATATATAACAATAATTAAATAAGAATATTAAATTCTTAGTTATAATCTATGCAGTTATAATTAATTTAATTAAAACAATTGATTTTCAACTTATAAGCTTATTTGAAACAAAATAATACTAATTTTTTAATACTTCAAGAATTAGTAAAAGATTTAAAAAATAAATTAATTTACCAAACCGGTTTAAATAATTATAACCAGTTTAAATAGTTATTACTATTTGAACAGTTATCTATTTCAAATTATTATAAATAAAAAAAGCCATATAGATAATAATTATGATTTAAAACATCAGACTTTGTTTCTGAACAATTCTGGGCTTAAAAACCATTCGCATAATTATTGCGCGATTTTAATTTTTAATTGTGTTTCATTCTTATTTGCTATTAGATACATTTTTAGGTGCTCTAAGGATGTTGAGAATAAATAATAATTATCCAATTATGGAATTTTTTGAAATTTCAAATGTTAGTATCTTGTTATTTAAAATTAAACAAATTGAAACTTAAATTAGAATAATATTCAAATAGTTATGAATATTTAATGCATTGACATAACTATATTTATTGTTATAAATAATTTTTAATTAGCTACTTAATAAATCAAATAATATATATATTTAACAAAATAGCTACAATTAACACAATTATTAATTATTAATTAAAAATAAATTATAATAAAAAATAAACTATTTGTTATGTGATATAATTATATTACATAATTATATAAATTTATAAGCAATCCAATAAATTTATTCATAATTAATAAATAATTAAAAATTAATATAAATCATAAAAATTAATAATTATATTATGAATAAAAGCTTTAAATTTGTCCTGAGATCTTATATCTACTATTATCCAATTTATCATAAATAAATTTAATTATCTAATAAAATATATATAATAATAATTAAATAAGAATATTAAATTCTTAGTTATAATCTATACAATTATAATCAATTTAATTAAATAATTTTAATTATCAATTAATTTATAATTAATAAAAACTATAGCTATTTCTATAGTTTATTTATTTACTATTTATAAATATTTAATTAACTTAATTCTATTAACTTTAATAAATTAAATTATTTCTTGGTTATAATTATTATTCGTATAAATACTTATAATTTATTATTAATTATCTGGAATTGATTTTAATTTAAATATTTTAATTATTAATTTTTATTAATTAATAGATATCTAAAAAGTTTTATTTTTTAGATCTATTCTTAATTTTTAAAATATTAATAGAGTAGTATTAATTTATTCCAAACAAACTTTTATGGACAAAAACATTTGTTTTACGACAAAAAAAAACAAGGTCGTAATTATTTAAAATAAATAATTATTCAAATAATTATAATTATTTGAACTGGTTAGGTAAGCAAAATTATTTGTTAAATTTCTTATTAATTTTTGAAATATTAATAAATTCATTTTATTTTATTCTGAATAAGCTAGCAAGAATTGAAAAAATTATTTTACGATAAAACAAAAGATCATAACGATTTAAAATAAATAATTGTTCATATAGTCTTAACTATTTAAACTGGTTCAGCAAACATATTTTATTTTTTAAATCTCTTAGTTATTAATTTTCAGAGTATTATTTTATTTCGAATAAGCTTGTATGAACATGCATAATTGTTTTATGACAGAACAAAAAAGGTTTACTTTTTAAATAACCGATTTAAACTATACATTCGTTCGAATAGTCATAACTATTTAAATGGGTTCGATAAATAAATTTATTTTTTAAATTTCTTACTTACTAACTTTTGAAAGGTTAATAAATTAGTGTTATTTTATTCAGAAGCTTGTATGATAAAAAAACAATTATTATATGATCGAACAAAAGGTAATATTGATTTCAAATAGATAATTATTGAAATAGCCATAATTATTTGAACTAATTCAGTAAACAAAATCATTTTTTAAATCAATTATTAATTTTTGAAATATTACTAAATTACTATTATTTTATTTCGAATAAGCTTGTATGAACTGAAACAATTGTTTTATGACAAAACAAAAGATCATAATGATTTTAAATAGATAATATTCAAATAGCCATAACTATTTAAATTTGTTAAATAAACAAATTAATTTTTTTAAACTCTTGCTCATTAATTTTTGAAATATTAAGAAATTAGTATTATTTTATCTTGGATAAGCTTTTATGAACTGAAACAACTGTTTTTTTGTCAAAACAAAAGGTCATATTGATTTTAAATAAATAATTGTTCAAATAGTCACAACTATTTGAACTTGATTGGTAAACAGATTTATTTTTTCATATCCTTTGTTTATTAATATTTTGAATGTTAATACTTAAAAGTTTTAAATATTTAAATTAAAATATTAAAATATTATTAGTTAATTATTGATATTTATTAATAAATAAGCTATGAAATAATAATATAATTTATGAATTTCGTTAAATAATTATTAAAAATAATCATAAATATTTTAAAATGTATATTTGATATTTTATGATAAATTATCGATAATTAAAATAGATAATTATTCAGAAATTCGATATTTGAGACAAGACAAATATTAATCAACTGTTTTATAAGCTTGTATGAACTAATAATTAATATTATAAACTAATATTAACAAATTTAAATAGCTATGACTATTTGACCAATTGTCTATTTAAAATTGTTATGACCTTTTGTTTGTCATAAAACAATTGTTTTAGTTCATACAAGCTTATTCAAAATAAAATAAAACTAATTTATTAATATTTCAAAAATTAATAACTAAGTGATTTAAAAAGTTAAATTTTTTATCGAATCAGTTCAAATAGTCATGTCCATTTGAATAGTTATCTATTTCAAATCGTTATGACCTTTAGTTTTTTCATAAAACAGTTCTTTCTGTTCATGCAAAATTATTCAAAATAAACAAATATTGATTTATTAACATTCTGAAAATTAATAAGTAAGAGATTTGAAAAAAGAAATCTGTTCACTAAACAAGTTCAAATAGTTATGATTATTTGAACAATTATCTATTTAAAATTGTTATGAACTTTTGTTTTATCATAAAATAATTGTTTCAGTATAAAAGCTTATGCAAAATAAAATAATACTACTTTATTAATATTTCAAAAATTAATAAGAGATTTAAAAAATAAATCAGCTTGGCAAATTATATCAAATAATTATGGCCTTGAATAATTATCTATTTCAAATCATTATTACCTTTCGTTTTGTCATAAAACAATTGTTTTCCATCATACAAGCTTATTAAATAAAATTGTTATTACCTTTCTTTTTGTCATAAAACAATTTGATTTTCAACTTATAAGCTTATTTGAAACAAAATAATACTAATTTTTTAATATTTCAAGAATTAGTAAGAGATTTAAAAAATAAATTGATTTACCAAACCGGTTTAAATAATTATAACCAGTTCAAATAGTTATTACTATTTGAACAGTTATCTATTTCAAATTATTAGAAATAAAAAAAGTCATATAGATAATAATTATGATTTAAAACATCAGACTTTGTTTCTGAACAATTTTGGGCTTAAAAACCATTCGCACAATTATTGCACGATTTTAATTTTTCATTGTGTTTCATACTTGTTTGCTTTTAGATACATTTTTAGGTGCTCTAAGGATGTTGAGAATAAATAATAATTATCCAATGATGGAATTTTTAGAAATTTCAAATATTAGTATCTTATTATTTTAAAATTAAACAAATTGAAACTTAAATTAGAATAATATTCAAATAGTTATGAATATTTGAATGCATTGACATAACTATATTTATTGTTATAAATAATTTTTAATTAGCTACTTAATAAATCAAATAATATATATATATTTAACAAAATAGGTACAAGTAACACAATTATTAATTAAAAATAAATTATAGTAAAAAATAAACTATTTGTTATGCGATATAATTATATTACGTAATTATATAAATTTATAAGCAATCCAATAAATTTATTCATAATTAATAAATAATTATAAATTAATATAAATCAAAAAAATTAATATTTAAATATGTTTACCAATTAATAATTATATTATGAATAAAAGCTTTAATTTTGTCCAGAGATCTTATATCTACTATTATCTAATTTATCATAAATAAATTTAATTCAAATTGGATTATCTAATAAAATAATAATAATAATTAAATAAGAATATTAAATTCTTAGTTATAATCTATACAGTTATAATTAATTTAATTAAATAATTTTAATTATCAATTAATTTATAATTAATAAAAATTTTTTCTATTTCTATAGTTTATTTATTTGCTATTTATAAATATTTAATTAACTTAATTCTATTAACTTTAATAAATTAAATTATTTCTTGGTTATAATAATTATTATTATAAATACTTATAATTTATTATTAATTATCTGGAATTGATTTTAATTTAAATATTTTAATTATTGATTTTTATTAATTAATAGATATCTAAAATGATTTATCTTTTAGATCTATTATTATTTTTTAAATATTAATAGAGTAGTATTAATTTATTCCAAACAAACTTATATGGACAAAAACATTTGTTTTACGACAAATAAAAAAGGTCATAATTATTTGAAATAAATAATTATTCAAATAATTATAATTATTTGAATTGGTTAGGTAAGCAAAATCATTTGTTAAATCTCTTATTAATTTTTGAAATATTAATAAATTCATTTTATTTTATTCTGAATAAGCTAGCATGAATTGAAAAAATTATTTTATGATAAAACAAAAGATCATAACGATTTAAAATAGATAATTGTTCATATAGTCTTAACTATTTAAACTGGTTCAGCGAACGAATTTTATTTTTTAAATCTCTTAGTTATTAATTTTCAGAGTATTATTAGACTTGTATTATTTTTATTTCGAATAAGCTTGTATGAACATGCATAATTGTTTTATGACAGAACAAAAAAGGTTTACTTTTTAAATAACTGATTTAAACTATACATTTGTTCAAATAGTCATAACTATTTAAACGGGTTCGATAAATAAATTTATTTTTTAAATTTCTTACTTACTAACTTTTGAAAGGTTAATAAATTAGTGTCATTTTATTCAGAAGCTTGTATGACAAAAAACCAATTATTATATGACCGAACAAAAGGTAATATTGATTTCAAATAGATAATTATTGAAATAGCCATAATTATTTGAACTAATTCAGTAAACAAAATCATTTTTTAAATCACTTATTAATTTTTAAAATATTAATAAATAAATTACTATTACTTTATTTCGAATAAGCTTGTATGAACTGAAACAATTGTTTTATGACAAAACAAAAGGTCATAATGATTTTAAATAGATAATATTCAAATAGTCATAACTATTTGAATTTGTTAAATAAACAAATTAATTTTTTTAAACTCTTGCTTATTAATTTTTGAAATATTAAGAAATTAGTATTATTTTATCTTGGATAAGCTTTTATGAACTGAAACAATTGTTTTTTTGTCAAAACAAAAGGTCATAATGATTTTAAATAAATAATTGTTCAAATAGTCACAACTATTTGAACTTGATTGGTAAACAGATTTATTTTTTCATATCCTTTGTTTATTAATATTTTGAATGTTAATAATTAAAAATTTTAAATATTTGAATTAAAATATTAAAATATTATTAGTTAATTATTGATATTTATTAATAAATAAGCTATGAAATAATAATATAATTTATGAATTTTGTTTAATAATTATTAAAAATAATCATAAATATTTTAAAATGTATATTTGATATTTTATGATAAATTATCGATAATTAAAATAGATAATTATTCAGAAATCCGATATTTGAGACAAGAAAAATATTAATCAATTGTTTTATAAGCTTGTATGAACTAATAATTAATATTATAAACTAATATTAACAAATTTAAATAGCTATGACTATTTGACCAATTGTCTATTTGAAATTGTTATGACCTTTTGTTTGTCATAAAACAATTGTTTTAGTTCATACAAGCTTATTCAAAATAAAATAAAACTAATTTATTAATATTTCAAAAATTAATAACTAAGTGATTTAAAAAGTTAAATCTTTTATCGAATCAATTCGAATAGTCATGTCCATTTGAATAGTTATCTATTTCAAATCGTTATGACCTTTTGTTTTTTCATAAAACAGTTCTTTCTGTTCATGCAAAATTATTCAAAATAAACAAATATTGATTTATTAACATTCTGAAAATTAATAAGTAAGAGATTTGAAAAAATAAATCTGTTCACTAAACAAGTTCAAATAGTTATGATTATTTGAACAGTTATCTATTTAAAATTGTTATGAACTTTTGTTTTATCATAAAATAATTGTTTCAGTATAAAAGCTTATGCAAAATAAAATAATACTACTTTATTAATATTTCAAAAATTAATAAGAGATTT
Source organism: Durio zibethinus (assembly GCF_047325235.1). Classification (NCBI taxonomy): domain Eukaryota; kingdom Viridiplantae; phylum Streptophyta; class Magnoliopsida; order Malvales; family Malvaceae; genus Durio; species Durio zibethinus. The sequence continues at coordinate 20,839,929 of NC_143170.1, forward strand.
AAAAAATAAATCAGCTTGGCAAATTATATCAAATAATTATGGCCTTGAATAATTATCTATTTCAAATCATTATTACCTTTCGTTTTGTCATAAAACAATTGTTTTCCAACATACAAGCTTATTAAATAAAATTGTTATTACCTTTCTTTTTGTCATAAAACAATTTGATTTTCAACTTATAAGCTTATTTGAAACAAAATAATACTAATTTTTTAATATTTCAAGAATTAGTAAGAGATTTAAAAAATAAATTGATTTACCAAACCGGTTTAAATAATTATAACCAGTTCAAATAGTTATTTTTTGAATGTTAATAAATTTGGATTATTTTATTCTAAATAAGCTTTTAAGATATGAAACAAAAATTTTTGAATATACAAAAAAGGTAGAACGATTTGAAATAGATAATTATTCTAATAATTTTGACTATTTGAACTAGTTCAGCAAACACATTTATTTTTAAATCTCTTATTTATTAATTTTTGGAATATTATTAAATTAGTATTATTTTTAACCAAATAAACTTCAATGATCGAAAACAATTGTTTTATGACAAAACAAAGATCTTATTGATTTGATATTGATAATTATTCAAATAATCATAACTATTTAATTTGGTTCGATAAACAGATTTATTTCAACTAATCTTTAACTAATTTTTAGAATATTATTGAATTAGTATTATCTTAATCTGAATAAGCTTGTATGAAAAGAAACAATTGTTTTATGACAACATAAAGATCATAATGATTTAAGATAGATAATTGTTAAAATAGTCATAAATATTTGAACTGTTTTAGTAAACAGATTTAGTTTTTAAATCTCTTATTAATTTTCAAAATATTAATAGATCAATATTAGTTTATTCTAAATAATTTTGCATGAACAAAACAATTGTTTTATGATAAAACAAAAAGTCATAACGATTTCAAATAGATAATTATTCAAATGAACATAACTATTTAAACTTGTTCAGTAAATAGATTTATTTTTTAAATCTCCTACCTATTAATTTTCAAAATATTAATAAAATAGTATTATTTTATTCTAAATAAACTTTATGAATAGAAATAATTGTTTTATGATAAAACAAAAGGTCATAACTATTTGAAATCAATAATTGTTCAAATAGTTATAATGATATGAACTTGCTTGGTAAACAGATTTATTTTTTAAAATTTTTACTTATTAATTTTTGGAATCTAAATAAAATAACATTATTTTATTTCAAATACGCTTATATGAATAGAAACAATTGGTTTGTTACAAAACAAAAGGTCCTAACTATTTGAAATAGATAATTGGTTCAAATAGTCATAACTATTTGAACATGTTTAGAAAACAAATTTATTTTTAAAATTTTTGCTTATTAATGTTTAGAATATTAATAAATGTATATTATTTTATTTGAAATAAGCTTGTATGAACATAAACAATTATTTTATGACACAACAAAAGGTCATAATAATTTGAAATAGACAATTGTTCAAATAGTCATAGCCATTTGAACTTGTCTGATAATAGATTCATACTTTAAATTTATTACTCATTAATTTTTGAAATATTAATAAATTAGTATTATTTTATTCCGAATAAGCCTATATGAACTAACACAATTGTTTTATGGCAAAACAAAATGTCATAACAATTTGAAATAGATAACTATTCAAACAGTTATGAGATTTAAAATAGATAATTATTCAAATAGTTATGACTATTTGAACTTATTCGGTAAACATATTTATTTTGAAAATCTTTTACTTATTAATTGTCAAAATATTAATAAATTAATATTATTTTAATCTGATAAGTTTGTATGAACAAAAACAATTGTTTTATGACAAAACAAAAAGTTATAATGATTTGAAATAAATAATTGTTAAATAGTCATAACTATTTGAATTTATTCAGTAAATAGATTTTTTTATATCTTTTACTTATTAGTTGTTTGAATATTAATAAATTTGTATTATTTTAATTGAAATAAGCTTGTATGAATAGAAAAATATATTCTATGACAAAACAAAATATTATAGCGACTTGAAATATAAAATTGTTTAAATAGTCATAACTATTTGAACTTGTTCGATAAAAAGATTCAGTTTTAAATCTCCTACTTAATAATTTTTGAAATATTAATAAATTAGAATTATGTTATTCTGAATCAGCTTGTATAAACAGAAACAATTGTTTTAGGACAAAACAAAAGATGATAATGATTTGAAATACATAATTGTTCAAACAATTATAACTAATTGTACTGGTCAGGCTAACAGATTCTTTTTTTAAATTCGTTACTTACTAGTTTTTAGAATATTAATAAATTAGCATTACTTTATTTTGAATAAGATTGTATTAATAGAAACAATTGTTTTATGACAAAACAAATGGCCATAATGACTTGAAATAAATAATTGTTCAAATTGTTATAACTAATTGAACTGATTTGGTAAATAGATTTATTTATTAAATCTCTTATTAATTTTTGAAATATTAATAAATTAATATTATTTTATTTTGAACAAACTTATATGAAAAAAAAAACATTTGTTTTATGACAAAACAAAAGGTCAAGATGATTTGAAATAGATAATTGTTCTAATAGTCTTAACTATTTGAACTAGTTTGGCAAAGAAATTTATTTTTTCAATCACTTACTAATTCTTGGAAAATTATTAAATTAGTATTATTTTAATCTAACTACGCTTGTGTGAAAAGAAACAATTGTTTTATGATAAAATAAAGATCATACTGATTAGAGATAGATAATTGTTCAAATAGTCATAATTATTTGAACTGTTTCGGTAAACATAGTTAGTTTTTAAATCTCTTATTAATTTTCAAAATATTAATAGATTAGTATTATTTTATTCTGAGTAATTTTGCATGAATAAAAGCAATTATTTTATAACAAAACAAAGAGTCATAATGATTTCAAATAGATAATTGTTCGAATGGAAATGGCTATTTGAACTTGTTTAGTAAACGATTTATTTTTTAAATCTTCTACCTATTAATTTTTAAAATATTAATAAATTAGTATTATTTTATTTTGAATTAACTTGTATGAATAGAAATAATTGTTTTATGACAAAACAAAATATCATAACTATTTGAAATAAATAATTGTTCTAACAGTCATGACGTTATGAACTTGCTCAGTAAACATATTTATTTTTTTTATTTTTTTCTCATTAATTTTTGGAACATTAATAAATTAATATTATTTTATTTTGAATATGCTTGTGTGAATAGAAACAATTTTTTTATGATAAAACAAAAGGTCATATCTATTTGAAATAGATAGTTGTTCAAATAGTCATAACTATTTGAATGCGTTCAAAAAACAAATTTATTTCTTATATTTTTACTTATTAGTTATTAGAATGTTAATAAGTTATATTATTTTATTCAGAATAAGTTTGTATGAATAAAAGCAATTACTTTATGACAAAACAAAAGGTCATAACAATTTGAAATAGATAATTGTTCAAATAGTCATAACCATTGAATTTGTTCGGTAAACAGATTCATATTTTAAATCTCTTACTCATTAATTTTTGGAATAGTAATAAATTAGCATTATTTTATTTCCAATAAGCCTATATAAACTAATACAATTGTTTTATGATGAAACAAAGGTCATAACAATTTGAAATAGATAATTATTCAAAGAGTTATGGTTATTTGAACATGTTCTATAAATGTATTTATTTCTAGAATATTTTACTTATTAATTTATCAAAATATTAATAAATTAATATTATTTTAAACCGAATAAGCTTGTATGAACAAAAATAATTATTTATGACAAAAAAAAAGTCATAATGATTTGAAATAAATAATTGTTCAAATAGTCATAACTATTTGAACTTATTCAGTAAACAGATTTATTTTTTAAATCTTTTACTTTTTAGTTATCTGAATACTAATACATTTGTATTGTTTTAATTGAAATAAGCTTGTATGAATAGAAAAAAATTATTTTATGATAAAACAAAAGGTTATAGCGATTTGAAATAGGTAATTGTTTAAATAGTCATAATTATTTAAACTTATTCGATAAACAGATTTAGTTTTTAAATCTCTTATTAATTTTTAAACTATTAATAAATTAAAATTATGTTATTCTGAATTAGCTTGTACAAATAGAAATAATTGTTTTGCGGCAAAACAAAAGATCATAATGATTTAAAATAGATAATTGTTCAAAGAGTTACAACTATTTGTACTGGTCAGGCCAAGAAATTCTTTTTTTAAATCTGTTACTCACTAATTTTTAGAATATTAATAAATTAGCATTACTTTATTCCGAATAAGATTGTATTAATAGAAGCAATTGTTTTATGACAAAACAAATGGCCATAACAAATTGAAATAAATAATTGTTCAAATGGTTATAACTAATTGAATTGGTTTGGTAAATAGATTTATTTATTAAATCTCTTATTAATTTTTAAAATATTAATAAATTAGTATTATTTTATTTTGAACAAACTTATATGAACAAAAACATTTGTTTTACAACAAAACAAAGGGTCATAATGATTCGAAATAGATAATTATTCATATAGCCTTAACTATTTGAATTGGTTCAGCAAACAAATTTATTTTTTAAATCTCTTAGATAATAATTTTCATAATATTATTATATTAGTATTATTTTATTTTGAATAAGCTTGTATGAATATAAATAATTGTTTTATGGTAAAACAAAAGGTTATAATGATTTGAAATGTATAATTGTTCAAATAGTCATAACTATTAAAACTAGTTCAGCAAGTTTATTTATTTTTTAAATCTTCTACTTATTAATTTTTGAAATATTAATAAATTAGTATTATTTTCTTTTGATTAGACTCGTATGGTGAAAAACAATTGTTTTATGACAAAACAAAAGTTCATAATGATTTGAAATACATAATTGTTCAAAAGGCCATAATTATTTGAATTGATTCGATAAACTGATTTATTTTTTAAATCTTGTACTTATTAACTTTTGAAATAATGATAAACTAGTATTATTTAATTTTAGATAAGCTTTTATAAACTAAAAAATTTTTTTATGACAAAACAAAAGGTCATAATGATTTGAAATCAATAATTGTTCCAATAGTCTTAACTAATTGAATTTGTTTGGTAAGCAAATTTATTTTTTCAAATCTCTTGCATATTAATTTTTTGAGTATCAATAAATTAGTATTATTTTATTTTGAATAAGCTTGTATGAACTAAAACAATTATTATATGACTAAATGAAAGGTCGAAATGATTTGAAATAGATAATTATTCTAATAGTCTACACTATTTGAACTGGTTAGGCAAATACATTTAATTTTAAAATCTTTCAATAATTTTCATAATATTTTTAAATTAGTATTATTTTTATTTGAATAAGCTTGTATGATCAGAAACAATTGTTTTATGAGAAAACCAAGATCATAATGATTTGAAATTGATATTTGTTCAAATAGTCATAACTATTTGAACTAGTTAGGAAAACAAGTTTAGTTTTTAAATCTCTTGCTTATTAATTTTTGAAATATTAATAAAGTAGTATTATTTTATTTCAATTTTTATGAAATGAAACAATTGTTTTATGATAAAACAAAATGTCATAATGACTTTAAATAGATAATTGTTCAAATAGTCAAATCTATTTGAACTTATTTGGTAAACAGATTAATTTTTTTAAATCTCTTGCTCATTAATTTTTTTAATGTTAATAAATAACTATTATTTTATTCTAAATAAGATTGTATGAATTGAAATAATTGTTTTATGACTAAACAAAATGTTTAAATGATTTGAAATATATAATTATTCTAATATTCTTAACTATTTGAACTGGTTCAGTAAATACATTTATTTTTTAAATCTCTTATAAATTTTTGAAATATTATTAAATTAGTATTATTTTAATCTGAATAAGCTTGTATGAAAAGAAATAATTGTTTTATGACAAAATAAAGATTATAATGATTTAACATATATAATTGTTCAAATAGTCATAACTATTTAAACTGTTTTGATAAATAGATTTAGTTTTTAAATCTCTTATTAATTTTCAAATTATTAATAAATTAGTATTATTTTATTCTAAATAATTTTGCATGAATAGAAACAATTGTTTAATGACAAAACAAAAGATCATAACTATTTGAATTTGCTCAGTAAACATATTTATTTTAAAAAATTTTTACTTATTAATTTTTGAAATATTAATAAACTAGTATTATTTATTTTGAATATGTTTGTATGAACAGAAACAATTAGTTTATGACAAAACAAAACTTCATTCCTATTTGAAATAAATAATAGTTAAAATAGTCATAACTATTTGAACGTGTTCAGAAAACGAATTTATTTTTTTAATTTTTACTTATTAATTTTTGGAATATTAATAAATTTATATTATTTTATTTGGAATAAACTTGTATGAACATAAAAAAATATTTTATGACAAAACAAAATGTCATAACGATTAGAAATAAAAAATTGTTTAAGTAGTTGTAATTATTTGAACTTGTTCAATAAATTGATTCATTTTTTAAATCTCTTACTCAATAATTTTTATCAACTGATATAATTGTTTTATGATAAAACAAAGGGTCATAATGATTTGAAATAGATAATTATTCAAATAGTTATAACTATTTAAACTTGTTCAGTAAAAATATTTATTTTAAAAATCTTTTACTTATTAATTGTGAAAATATTAATACATTAATATTATTTTAATTCAAATAAGCTTGTATGAACAAAAACAATTTTTTATGACAAAACAAAAAGTCATAATGATTTCAAATAAATAATTGCTCAAATAGTCATAACTATTTGAATTTATTCAGTAAACAAAGTTATTTTTTGAATCTTTAACTTATTAATTGTCTGAATATTAATAAATTTGTATTATTTTAATTGAAATAAGCTTGTATCAATAGAATAAAATTATTTTATGATAAAACAAATGGTTATAGCAATTTGAAATAGGTAATTATTCAAATAGTTATAACTATTTAAATTTGTTCAATAAACAGATTAGTTTTTAAATCTCTTACTTATTAAAATTTGAAATATTAATAAAATAGAATTATGCTATTCCGAATAAGCCTGTACGAATAGAAACAATTGTTTTGTAACAAAACAAAAGGTCATAACAATTTGAAATAAATAATTGTTCAAACCATTATAACTATTTGCATTGGTTAAGCCAACAGATTCATTTTTTAAATCCGTTACTTATTAATTTTTAGAATATTAATAAATTAGTATTACTTTATTCCGAATAAGATTGTATTAATAGAAACAATTATTTTATGACAAAACAAATGGTCATAACAATTTGAAATAAATAATTGTTCAAATAGTTATAACTTATTAAACTAGTTTGGTAAACAGATTTATTTATTAAATCTCTTATTAATTTTTAAAATATTAATAAATCAATGCTATTTTATTTCGAACAAACTTATATGTACAAAAAATTTTGTTTTATGATAAAACAAAAGGTCATAATGATTTAAAATAAATAATTATCCATATCATCTTAATTATTTTAATTGGTTCGCCAAACAAATTTATTTTTTAAATCTCTTAGTTATTAATTTTCATAATATTATTAGATTAGTACTATTTTATTTCAAACAAGCTTGCATGAAGATAAATAATTGTTTTATGATAAAACAAAAGCTTATAACGATTTGAAATATATAATTGTTCAAATAATCATAACTATTTGAACTGGTTCAGTAAGTATATTTATTTTTTAAATCTCCTACTTATTAATTTTTGAAATATTAATAAATTAGCATGATTTTATTCCGAATAGACTAGTATGATGAAAAATAATTGTTTTATGACAAAACAAAAGTTCATAACGATTTGAAATAGATAATTGTTCAAATGGCCATGATTATTTGAACTGATTCGATAAACTGATTTATCTTTTAAATCTCCAACTTCTCAATTTTTGAAATTTTAATAAAGTAATATTATTTTATTTTGGATAAGCTTTTATGAGCTGAAATAATTGTTTTATGATAAAACAAAAGGTCATAATGATTTTAAATTGATAATTATTCAAATAATCATAACTATTTGAACTTGTTCGGTAAAAAGACCTTTTTGTTTTATTTTTTGCTTATTAATTTTTTGAAGATTTTATGAACTGAAACAATTGTTTTATGTCAAAACAAAAGGTTATAACAATTTTAAATAAATAATTGTTGAAATAGTCATAACTATTTAACTTGCTTGATAAACAAAATTATTTTTTTTCAAATCTTTTACTTATTAATTTTTTGAGGCTAATAAATTTAGATTATTTTATTCCGAATAAGCTTGTAAGATATGAAACAAATATTTTATGACTAAACAAAAGGTCAGAATGATTGAAAATAGATAATTAAGTTGATAGTTGTAACTATTTAAACTGGTTCGACAAACACATTTATGTTTTAAATCTCATATTAATTTTTGAAATAATATTAAATTATCATTATTTTTAACCCAATAAGCTTTTATGATAAAAAAACAATTGTTTTATGACAAAACAAAGATCTTAACGATTTAAGATTGATAATTGTTCAAATAGTTATAACTATTTAAACTGGTTTGGTAAATAGATTTATTTTTTAAATCTCTTACTTATTTATATTTGAAATATTAATAAATTAGTATTATTTTATTTCGAATAAACTTGTATGATAAAAAATAATTGTTTTATGACAAAACAAAAGGTCATAATGATTTGAAATCAATAGTCGTTCAAATAGCCATAATTATTTTAACTGATTTGATAAACATATTTATTTTTTAAAATTTTTACTTATTAATTTAGGGAATATTAATAAATTAGTATTATTTTATTTCATCTAAGCTTGTATTAACTAAAACAATTATTTAATGTCAAATCAAAAGGTTATAATAATTCTAAATAGACAATTATTCACATAGTAATAACTATTTGAACTTGTTCGATGAGAGATTTATTTTTTAAAATATCTTTCTTATTATTTTTTTGAATGTTAATAAATTAGTATTAATTTATTTTGAATAAGCATGTATGAACTGAAACAAGTGTTTTATGACTAAACAGAAGGTCAGAATGATTTGAAATAGATAATTGTTCTAATAGTCTTAACCATTTGAACTGATTTGGTAATCAAATTTATTTTTTAAATCTTTTACTTATTAATTTTTAAAATATTATTAAAGATTATTATTTTAATCTAAATAAGCTTGTACGCATAAAATAATTGTTTTATGACAAAACAAAGGGTCATAACAATTTGAAATAGATAATTGCTGTAATAACAATTATTATATGACAAAATAAAAAGTAATAATGATTTGAAATAGATAGTTGTTCAAATGGCCATAATCATTTGAATTGATTTGGTAAAGTGATTTATTTTTTAAATCTCTAACTTATTAACTTTTGAAATATTAATAAAGTAGCATTATTTTATTTTGGATAAGCTTTTATGAACTAAAACAATTGTTTTATGACAAAACAAAAGATCATAACAATTTTAAATAGATAATTGTTCAAATAGTCAAAACCATTTGAACTTGTTTGGTAAATAGATTTATTTTTTCAAATCTCTTGGTTATTAATTTTTTGAATGTTAATAAATTAGTATTAGTTTATTCCGAATAAGCTTATATGAACTGAAACAATTATTATATGACTAAACAAAAGGTCAAAATGATTTGAAATAGATAAATATTCTAATAGTCTTAACAATTTCAACTTGTTCGACAAACACATTTATTTTTTAAATCTTTTATTAATTTTTAGAATATTATTAAATTAGTATTATTTTTATCTGAATAAGCTTATATGATCAGAAAAAATTATTTTATGAGAAAATAAAGTTCATAACTATTTTAGATTATTTTTTGTTCAAATAATCATAATTATTTGAACTGGTTCGAAATAGCTTTAGTTTCCAAATATCTTGCTTATTAATTTTTGAAATATTAGTAAAATAGTATTATTTTATTTCGTATAAGTTTTTATGAACTAAAACAATTGTTTTATTACAAAATAAAAGGTTATAATGACTTTAAATAGAAAATTGTTCAAATAGTCAAATCTATAAGAAATTGTTCAATAAACAGATTTATTTTTTTAAATCTCTTACTCATTAATTTTTTAAATGTTAATAAATTAATATTATTTTATTTAAAATAAGCTTGTTATGAACTAAAATAATTGTTTTATGACTAAAAAAAAGGTCAGAATAATTTGAAATAGATAATTGTTCTAATAGTCTTAACTATTTGAACAGGTTTGGCAGACATATTTATTTTTTTAAATCTCTTACTTATTAATTTTTGGAATATTATTAAATTAGTATTATTTTAATTTGAATAAGCTTGCATGAAAAGAAACAATTGTTTTAGGACAAAATAAAGATCATAACGAATTAAGATAGATAATTATTTGAATAGTCATAACTATTTGAACTATTTTCGTAAATAGTTTAGTTTTTAAATCTCTTATTAATTTAGAAAATTTTAATAGATCAGTATTATTTTATTCTAAATGATTTTGCATGAATAGATTGTTTAATGACAAAAGAAAAGATCATAATGATTTCAAATAGATAATTATTCAAATGGATATGACTATTTGAACTTGTTTTGTAAACATATTCATTTTTTAAATCTCCTATCTATTAATTTTTAGAATATTAATAAATTAGTATTATTTTATTTCGAATAGGCTTGTATGAATAGAAATAATTGACTTATGACAAAGCCAAAGGTCATAACTATTTCAAATAGATAATTGTTCAAATAGTCATAACTATTTAAACATATTCAAAAAAGAAATTTATTTTGTAAATTTTTCCTTATTAATTTTTGAAATATTAATAAATTTATTTTATTTTATTCGAGATAAGCTTGTATGAACAAGAACAATTGCTTATGAAAAAATAAAAGGTGATAATGATTTGAAATAGATAATTGTTCAAATAGTCATAACTTTTTAAACTTGTTCAAAAAATAGTTTCATTTTTTAAATCTCTTACTCATTATTTTTTGGAATATTAATAAATTAGCATTATTTTATTTTGAATAAGCCTATATGAATTGATACAATTTTTTTATGATGAAACAAAAGGTCAAAAAAATTTTAAATAAATAATTACTCAAATAGTTATGGCTATGTAAATTTGTTCGGTAAACATATTTATTTTTAAAATCTTTTACTTATTAATTCTTCAAATATAAAAAAAATTAATATTATTTTAATCTGAATAAGCTTGTATAGGGAAAAACAATTGTTTTATGACAAAACAAAATGTCATAATAGTTTGAAATAAATAATTGTTCAAATAGTTATAACTATTTGAACTTATTTGGTAAACAAATTTATTTTTTAAATCTTTTACTTATTAATTGTCTAAATATTAATAAATTTGTATAATTTTATTTGAAATAAGCTTGTATGAATAGAAAAAATTATTTTATAACAAAACAAAAGGTTATAGTGATTTGAAATTGATAATTGTTCAAATAGTCATAACTATTTGAACTTGTTTGGTAAATAGATTCATTTTTTAAATCTCTTACTTATTAATTATAAGAATATTAATAAATTAGATTTATGTTATTTCAAATAAGCTTTTTTATTAATTGAAACAATTGCTTTGTGATAAAACAAAATGTCATAATGATTTGAAATAGATAATTGTTCAAACAATCATAACTATTTGCAGTGGTTAGGCCAATATATTCATTTTTTTTAAATTCGTTACTTATTAATTTTCAAAATATTAATGCATTAGCATTACTTTACTTTGAATAAGAATGTATGAACAGAAACAATTGTTTTATGACAAAACAAATGGTCATAACAATTTGAAATAAAGAATTGTTCAAATAGTTATAACTAATTGAACTGATTTAGTAAATAGATTTATTTTTTAAATCTCTTACTTCTTAATTTTCAAAGTATGAATAAATTAATATTATCTTATTCCGAACAAATTTATATGAATGTAAACATTTGTTTTATTACAAAAGCAAAGGTCATAACGATTTGAAATAAATAATTATTCAAATAGTCAAATTATTTGAACCAGCTTGACAAATAAAATTATTTTTTAAAATCTCTTATTAATTTTTGAAATATTAATAAATTTGTTTTATTTTATTCTGAATAAGTTACTAAGAACTGAAAATTTTGTTTTATGACAAAACAAAAGGTCATAATGATTTGAAATAAAAAATTATTCATATAACCTTAACTATTTCAACAGATTTAGTAAATAAATTTATTTTTTAAATCTCTTAGTTATTAATTTTTAGAATTTTATTACAATAGTATTATTTTATTTTTAATAAACTTGTATGAATAGAAATCATTGTTTTATGATATAAGAAAAGGTTATAACAATTTGTAATATATAATTGTTCAAATAGTCATAACTATTTGAACTCGTTAGGTAAACAGATTTACTTTTTAAATCTCCTATTTATTAATTTTTGAAATATTAGTAAATTAGTTTTATTTTAATCCAAATAGGCTTGTATGATAAAAAAACAATTGTTTTATGATGAAACAAAAGTTCATAATGATTTTAAAATAGATGCCATAATTACTTGAACTGATTTGATAAACTAATTTATTTTTTAAATCTTTAACTTATCAATTTTTGAAATATTAATAAGTAATATTATTTTATTTCGAATAAGTTTTTATGCACTGAAACAATTGTTTTATGATAAAATAAAAGGTCATAATGATTTTAAATATATAATTGTTCAAATAGTCATATCTATTTGAACTTGTTTAGTAAACTGATTTATGTTTCTAATTTCTTGCTTATTAATTTTTTAAATGTTAATAAATTAGTATTATTATATTTCAAATTGGCATGTTTAAGCTGAAACAATTATTTTATGATTAAACAAAAAGCCAGAACAAGTTGAAATAAAATAATTGTTCTAATAGTCTTAACTATTTAAACTGGTTTAGCAAACACATTTATTTTTTAAATCCTTATTAATTTTTGAAATAGTAATAAATTGGTATTATTTTATTTTGAATAATTTTGTATGAATACCAATTATTCTTAATCATTGGTATTATTTTACAACAAAACAAAATGTCATAATGATTTGAAATAGATAATAGTTCAAATTGACATGACTATTTGAACTTGTTTGGTAAATAGATTTATTTTTTAAATCTCCATCTTATTAATTTTTAGAATATTAATAAATTAGTATTATTTTATTTTGAGTAAACTTTTATGAATAGAAACAATTGTTTTATGACCAAAGAAAATATCGTATTGATTTTAAATAAAATATTTGTTCAAATAGTCATAACTATTTAAACTCTCTCGATAAACATATTTAGTTTTTAAATTTTTTACATATTAATTTTTGGAATTTTAATAAATTAGTATTATTTTTTTTGAATAAGCTTCTATGAACAAAAATAATTGATTTATCACAAAACAAAATAGTCATAACAATTTGAAATAGATAATTGTTTAAATAGTCATAACTATTTAAATGTGTTCAAAAAAATAAATTTATTGTTTAAATTATTATTTATTATTATTTTTTAATATTAATAAATTTATATTATTTTATTCGAAACAAGCTTTCATGAATAGATCCAATTGCTTTCTGACAAAACAAAAAGTCATAATGTATTGAAATAGATAATTATTCCCATAGTCATTATTATTTGAACTTTTTTTGTAAACAAATTCATTTTTATAATTCTCTTACTCATTAATTTTTCAAATATTAATAAATTAGTATTATTTTGTTTCAAATAGTTTATATTAACTAAAACAATTGTTTTATTATGAAACAAAAGGTCAGAATGATTTGAAATAGATAATTATTCAAATTGTCATGACTATTTGAACTTGTTCAGTATATATATTTATTTTTTAAATCTTTTACTTATTAATTGTTGAAATATTAATAAATTAATATTATTTTAATCTGAATAAGCTTGTTGAATAGAAACAATTGTTTTACGACAAAACAAAAAGTCATAACAATTTATTGTTCAAATAATCATAATGATTTGAACTTGTTTGGTAAAAAGATTTATTTTTTAAATCTTTTACTTATTAATTATCTTAATATTAATAAATTTGTATTATTTTATTTGAAATAAACTTGTTTGAACATAAGAAATCTTTTTATGACAAAACAAAAGGTTATAGCGATTTCAAATAGATAATTATTCAAATAGTCATAATTATTTAAACTTGTTTAAAAAATCGATTTATTTTTTGAATCTCTTAATTATTAATTTTTGGAATATTAATAACTTAGTATTATTTTATTTCAAATAAGCTTATATGAATTGAAATAATTTTTTTATGACAAAACAAAAGTCATAGCAATTTGAAATAGATAACTATTCAAATAGTCATGACTATTTGATCTATTTGGTAAACATATTTATTTTTTTAATTTTTTACTTATTAATTGTCAAAATATTAGTAAATTAGTATTATTTTAATCCAAATAAGCTTGTATGAATAGAAACTATTTTTTTATGATAGAACAAAAAGTAATAACGATTTGAAATAAATAATTGCTCAAGCAGTCATAACTATTTGAACTGGTTTGATAAAAAGATTTAATTTTTAAATCTCTTATTAATTTTGAAATATTAATAGATTAGTATTATTTTATTCCAAACATACTTATATGAACAAAAACATTTGTTTTATGACAAAACAAAAAGTCATAATGATTTGAAATAGATACTTGATCAAATAGTCGTAATTATTAGAATTGGTTAGGTAAAAAGAATTATTTTTAAATCTCTTACTTATTAATTTTTGAAATATTAATAAATTCATGTTATTTTATTCTGAATATGCTAGTATGAATTGAAAATTTTGTTTTATGAGAAAAGAAAAAGGTCATAATGATTTGAAATAGATAGTTGTTCATATAGTCTTAACTATTTGAACTGGTTTGGCAAACAAATTTAATTTTTAAATCTCTTAGTTATTAATTTTTGAAATATTATTAGATTACTATTATTTTATTTCAAATAAGCTTGTATGAACATAAATAATTGTTTTATGATAGAACAAAAGGTTTATTTTTTAAATAATTGATTTGAAGTTTATAATTGTTGACATAGTCATAACTATTTGAATTGGTTCAGTAAACAGATTTATTTTTTAACTCTTACTTATTAATTTCTGAAAGATTAATAAATTAGTATTATTTTATTCTGAACAACCTCGTATGATAAATATCAATTGTTATATGACTAAACAAAAGGTAATAACAATTTGAAATAGATAATTGTTGAGATAGCCATAATTATTTGAACTAATTCGGTAAACAGATTCACTTTTTAAATCACTTATTATTTTTTGAAATATTAATAAATTAGTTTTATTGTATTCTAAATAAGCTTGTATGAATTGAAACAATTGTTTTATGGTATAACAAAATGTCATAATGATTCTAAATAGACAATTATTCCAATAATCGTAACTACTTGAATTTGTTTAGTAAACAAATTTGTTTTTTTAAACTCTTGCTTATTAATTTTTGAAATATTAAGAAATTAGTATTATTTTATTTTGGATAAGCTTTTATGAACTGAAACAATTGTGAATGTTAAATAGATTTTTTTTTCAAATCTTTTGCTGATTAAATTTTTGAATGTTAATAAATTTGGATTATTTTATTCCGAAAAAGCTTGTAAGATATGAAACAAATATTTTATGACTAAACAAAATATCAGAATGATCCGAAATAGATAATTATTCTAATGGTTTTAACTTTTTAAACTGGTTCTACAAGCACATTTATTTTTTAAATCTCTTACTTATTAATTTTTGAAATATTATGAAATTAATTAGTATTATTTTTAACCGAATAAGCTTCTATGATCAGAAATAATTGTATGACAAAACAAAGATCTTAACAATTTGAGATTGATAATTGTTTGAATAGTCATAACTATTTGAACTAGTTCGGTAAACATATTTTTTTTAAATTCTCTTACTTATTAATTTTTGAAATATTAATAAATTACTATTATTTTACTTCAAATAAGCTTGTATGATCAAAAACAATTATTTTATGACAAAACAAAAGGTCATAACAATTTGAAATAGATAATCATTTAAATGGCCATAATTATATTAACTGATCCAGTAAACAGATTTATTTTTTTTAAATTTCTTACTTATTAATTTCAAAAATATTAATAAACTCGTATTATTTTATTTTGTCTTGGCTTGTATTAACTGAAATAATTATTTTACGACAAATCCAAAGATTATAATGATTTTAAATAGATAATTATTCAAATAGTAATAACCATTTAAAATTGTTTGGTAAACAGATTTATTTTTTAAAATATCTTCCTTATTAAATTTCTGAATGCTAATAAACTAGTATTAATCTATTCCAAATAAGCATATTAATTTTCTTGCTTATTAATTTTTTGAATGTTAATAAAATAGTGTTATTTTAAACAAAAACAATTTTTACGACAAAACAAAATATCATAAGATTTGAAATAGATAATAGTTTGAATGGACATGACTATTTGAACTTGTTTAGTGAATAGATTTATTTTTTAAATCTCCAACTTATTAATTTTTAGAATATTAAAAATTAGTATTATTTTATTTCAAATAAACTTGTATGAATAGAAATAATAGTTTTATGATAAGATAAAAGATCATAATGATTTGAAATAAATAATTGTTCAAATAATCATAATTATTTGAACTCGCTCAATAAACAGATTTATTATTTCAATCTTCTACTTATTAATTTTTGAAATTTTATAAAATTAGTATTATTTTATTTCGAATAAGCTTTTATGAACAGAAATAATTAGTTTATGACAAAACAAAAGATCATAACGATTTGGAATGGATAATTGTTCAAATAGTTATAACTATTTGAACAGGTTTAGAAAACATATTTACTTTTTAAATTTTTACTTATTAATTTCCATAATATTAATCAATTTATATCATTTTATTCTAAATAAGCTTGCATGAACAGCACCAACTATTTTATGACAAAACAAAAGGTCATAATATTTTGAAATAAATAATTGTTCATATAGTCATAACTATTTGAACATGTTCGATAAATAGATTTTTTTTAATTCTCTTACTCATTAATTTTTGAAATATTAATAAATTAGTATTATTTTATTTCAAATAAGCTTATTTGAACTAACGTAATTGTTTTATTACAAAATAAAAAGGTCAAATGATTTGAAATAGTTAATTATTCAAATAATCATGACTATTTTAACTTGTTCGGTAAATATTTATTTTTTAAATCTTTTACTTATTAATTGTCAAAATATTAATAAATTAATATTATTTTAATTTGAATAACCTTGTATGAACAAAAGCAATTGTTTTATTACAAAAAAAAAAGTCATAACAATTTCAAATAAATATTTGTTCGAATAATCATAACAATTTGAATTGGTTTGATAAACAGATTTATTTTTAAATCTCTTATTAATTTTTTAAATATTAACAGATTAGTATTTTTTTTGAACAAACTTTATGAATAAAAACATTTATTTTATGACAAAACAAAAGGTTATAATGATTTGAAATAGATAATTGTTTAAAAAGTCATAATTATTTGAATTAGTTAGGTAAACAAAATTATTTTTTAAATCCCTTACATATTAATTTCTGAAATATTAATAAATTCATTTTATTTTATTTCGAATAAGCTAGTATGAATTGAACAATTGTTTTATGACAAAACAAAAAGGATTTGACATAGATAATTGTTCATATAGTCTTAACTATTGGAATTAGTTTGGCAAATAAATTTA
Source organism: Durio zibethinus (assembly GCF_047325235.1). Classification (NCBI taxonomy): domain Eukaryota; kingdom Viridiplantae; phylum Streptophyta; class Magnoliopsida; order Malvales; family Malvaceae; genus Durio; species Durio zibethinus. The sequence continues at coordinate 20,857,777 of NC_143170.1, forward strand.
TTTTTTAAATCTCTTAGTTATTAATTCTCAGAATATTATTATATTAGTATTATTTTATTTCAAATAAGCTTGTATGAACTAAAATAATTATTTTATGGCAGATCAATAGGATATAACATTCAAAGTATACAATTATTCAAATAGTCATAATTATTTAAACTGGCTCAGTAAATAGATTTATTTTTTAAATCTCATACTTATTAATTTTTTAAAGATTAATAAAGTAGTATTATTTTATTCCAAATATCCTTGTATGATAAAAAATAATTGTTCTATGATAAACAAAATGTAATAATAATTTGAAATAGATAATTGTTGAAATGGCCATAATTATTTGAACTGATTTGGTAAATGGATTCACTTTTTAAATAACTTACTTTTTAATTTTTAAAATATTAATAATTAGTATTATTTTATTCTGATAAGCTTCTATGAATTGAAAATAATTGTTTTATGACAAAACAAATAGTCATAACGATTTGAAATAGATAATTATTCATATAAACTTAACTCTTTAAACTACTTCGGCAAATAGATTTATATTTTAAATCTCTTAGTTATTAATTTTTGAAATATTATTAAATTAGTATTATTTTATTATGAATAAGCTTATATGAACTAAAACAATTGTTTTATAATAGAATAAAAGGTTATAATGATTTGAAATAGATAATTATTCAAATAGGAATTAGCCTAGTAAACAGATTTATTTTTTAAATCTCTTGCATATTAATTTTTGAAATATTAATAAATTAGTATTATTTTATTCTGAATAGACATGTATGATGAAAAACAATTGTTTTATGACAAAACAAAGGTTCATAATGATTTGAAATAGATAATTGTTCAAATGGCCATAATTATTTGAATCGATTTGATAAACTAACTTATTTTTTAAATCTCTAACTTATTAATTTTTGAAATATTAATAAAATAATATTATTTTATTTTGAATAAACTCTTATGAATTGAAACTATTGTTTTATGATAAAACAAAAGGTCGTATTTATTTTAAATAGATAATTATTCAAATAGTCATAACTATTTAAACTTATTCAGTAAATAGATTTATTTTTTAAAATTTTTTTTGTAGTAGTTTTTTGAAAGTTAATAAATTAGTATAATTTTATTTCAAATAAGCTTGTATGAACTCAAAAAATTATTTTATGACTAAATAAAAAGTCATAACGATTTGAAATAGATAATTGTTCTAATAGTCTTAACTATTTGAGCTAGTTTGGCAAACACATTTATTTTTTAAATATCTTACTTATTAATTTTTAGAATATTATTAATTGAGCAATATTTTACTCCAAATTAGCTTGTATGAACAAAAATAATTGTTTTATGACAAAACAAAGATCATAACGATTTGAATTGGTTCGATAAATAGATTTAGTTTTCAAATCTCTTACTAATTTTTGAAATATTAAAAAATTAGTATTAGTTTATTCTTAATAATTTTGTGTGAATAGAAATAATTGTTTTATGACAAAAAAAAAATGTCATAATAATTTGAAATAGATGATAGTTCAAATATACATGACTATTTGAACTTGTTCAGTAAATAGATTTATTTTTTAAATCTCCAACTTATTGATTTTTAGAATATTAATAAATTAGTGTTATTTTATTTTGAATAAAATTGTATGAATAGAAATAATTGTTTTATGACAAAACAAAAGATCATAATGATTTGAAATAAATAATTGTTCAAATAGTCATAACTATTTAAACTCGCTTGGTAAATTGATTTATTTTTTAAATATTTTACTTATTAATTTTTGGAATTTTAGTAAATTAGTATTATTTTATCCCGAATAAGCTTTTATAAGTAGAAACAACTAATTTATGACAAAAGAAAAATGTCTTAATGATTTGAAATAGATAATTCTTTAAATAGTCATAACTATTTGAACATGTTCAAAAAACTTATTTATTTTTTAAATTTTTGTTCATTAATTTTTAGAATATTAATAAATTTATATTATTTTATTCGAAATAAGCTTACATGAACAGAACTAATTGTTTTATCATAAAACAAAAAAGATCGTAATGTTTTGAAATAGATAATTGTTCAGATAATCATAACTATTTGAACATGTTCGGTAAACAGATTCACTTTTTAATTCTCTTACTCATTAATTTTTAAAATATTAAAAATTAGTACTATTTTATTTCAAATAAGCTTATATAAACTGAAACAATTGTTTTATTGCTAAACAAAAGGTTACAATGATTTAAAATAGATCATTATTAGAATAGTCTTGACAATTTGAACTTGTTCAATAAACATATTTATTTTTAAAATTTTTTACTTATTATTTGTTAAAATATTAATAAATTAATATTATTTTAATCCAAATAAGCTTGTATAATAAAAAAATTATTTTATGGCAAAACAAAAAGTCATAACAATTTAAAATAAAAAAATTGTTCAAATAGTCATAAAGATTTAAAATAAAAAATTGTTCAAATATTCATAAAACAATTGTTTGATGACAAAATAAAAGGTTATGATGATTTGAAATAGATAATTATTCAAATAGTCAAAACTATTTGAAATGGTTTGGTAAACAGATTTACTTTTTAAATCTCTTACTAATTAATTTTCTATAATTAATAAATTAGTACTATTTTATTTCGAACAAACTTATCTTAACAAAATAATTGTTTGATGACAAAACAAAAAGTAATAGTGATTTCAAATAGATATAATTATTTGAACTGGTTTAGTAAATAGAATTATTTTCTAAATCTCTTACTTATAAATTTTTGAAATATTAATAAATTAGTTTTATCCTATTCTAAATATAGTTGTATGAGCTAAAATAATTGTTTTATGACAAAACAAAAGGTCATAGTAATTTGAAATAAATAATTGTTTATATAGTCTTAACTGTTTGAATAAAAGGTCATAACAATTTGAAATAAATAAATGTTAATAAATTAGTACTATTTTATTTCAAATAAGCTTGTATGAACTGAAACAATTTTTATATCACTAAACAAAAGATCAAAATGATTTGAAATAAATAATTATTCTAATAGTCTTAACTATTTGAATTGGTTCAGCAAACTCATTTATTTTTAAATCTCCTATTAATTTTTGGAATATTATTAAATTAGTATTATTTTTATTTGAATAAGGTTGGATGATCAAAAACAATTGTTTTATGAGAAAACAAATATCATAATGATTTGAGATTGATATTTGTTCAAATAGTCATAACTATTTGAACTAGTTCAAAAAATAGTTTTAGTTTTTAAATCTCTTGCTTATTAATTTTTGAAATATTAATAAAGTAGTATTATTTTATTTCAAATAAGTTTTTATGAACTAAAACAATTGTTTTATGACAAAACAAAAGCTCATAACGACTCTAAATAATTAGAACGATTGTTCAAAAAGTCAAATCTTTTTGAACTTTTTTGGTAAATAGATTTTTTTTTAAATCTCTTGCTCATTAATTTTTTGAATGTTAATAAATTAGTATTATTTTATTCTGAATAAGCTTGTATGAACTGAAATAATTGTTTTATGACTAAACAAAAAGGTTAGACTGATTTGAAATAGATAATTATTCTAATAGTCTTAACTATTTGAACTTGTTTAGTAAACACAATTATTTTTTAAATCTCTTACTTATTAATTTTTGAAATATTATTAAATTAGTATTATTTTAATCCGAATAAGCTTGTATGAAAAGCAACGATTGTTTTATGCCAAAATAAAGATCATAACATTTTAAGATAGATAATTGTTCAAATAGTCATAACTATTTGAACTGTTTCAGAAAACAGATTTAGTTTTTAAATCTCTTATTAATTTTCAAAATATTAATAGATTAGTATTAGTTTAATCTGAATAATTTTACATTAGCAGAAATAATTATTGTATGACAAAACAAAAGGTCATAATGATTTGAAATAGATTATAGTTCAAATCGACATGACTATTTGAACTTGTTTGGTAAATAGATTTATTTTTTAAATCTCCAACTTATTAATTTTTAGAATATTAATAAATTAGTACTATTTTATTTTGAATAAAATTGTATGAATAGAAACAATTGTTTTATGACAAAACAAAAATTATAACGATTTGAAATAAATAATTGTTAAAATAGTCATAACTATTTAAACTCACTCAGTAAATAGATTTATTTTTTAAATCTTTTACTTATTAATTTTTGGAATTTTAATAAATTAGTATTACTTTATTCATAATAAGCTTTTATGAACAAAAAAAAATTGGTTTATGACAAAACAAAAGGTCATAATGATTTGAAATAGATAATTGTTTAAATATTCAAAACTATTTGAATATGTTCAGAAAACATATTTATATTTTAAATTTTTACTTATTAATTTTTGGAATATTAATAAATTTATATTATTTTATTCAAACAAGCTTGCATGAATAGGACCAATTGTTTTATGATAAAACAAAAGGTCATAATGTTTTAAAATAGATAATTGTTCAGATAGGCATAACTATTTGAACATATTTGGTAAACCTATTCATTTTTTAATTCTATTACTCATTAATTTTTGGAATATTAATACATAAGTATTATTTTATTTCAAATAAGTTTATATGAATGAAGACAATTGTTTTATTAGAAAACAAAAGGTCACAATGATTTGAAATAGATAATTATTCAAATAGTCATAACTATTTGAATTTGTTTAGCAAACATATTTATTTTTAAAATCTTTTACTTATTATTTGTAGAAATATTAATAAATTAATATTATTTTAATCCGAATAAGCTTGTATGAACAGAAATAAAAACAAAAGGTCATAACAATTTAAAATAAATAATTCTTTAAATAGTCATAAAGATTTGAACTTGTTTGGTAAACATATTTATTTTTTATATCTTTTACTTATTAATTATCTTAATATTAATAAATTTATATTATTTTATTCGAAATAAGCTTGTATGAACAAAAAAATCATTTTCTGACAAAACAAAAGGTTATAGTAATTTCAAATAGATTATTTAAATTTGTTCGGTAAACAGATTCTTTTTTTAATCTTTTAATTATTAATTTTTGGAATATTAATAGCTTAGTATTATTTTATTTAGAATAATTTTAGATTAACTAAAATAATTTTTTTATGACAAAACAAAAGCTCAAAACAATTTGATATAGATATTTATTAAAATAGTCATGACTATTTGATCTAGTTCAGTAAACATCTTTATTTTTAAAATTTTTTACTTATTAATTGTTGAAATTTTAATAAATTAGTATTATTTTAATCTGAATAAGCTTGTATGAACATAAACTATTCTTTTATAATAGAACAAAAAGTCATAACAATTTGAAATAAATAATTGCTCAAATATCATAACTAATTGAACTGGTTTAATAATCAGATTTAATTTTTAAATCTCATATTATACAAGCTTATTCGAAATAAAATAATAATAATTTATTTATATTTCAAAAATTAATAAATGATTTAAAAAGTGAATCTATTTACCAAATTAGTTCAAATAATTATGGCCATCTTAACAATTATCTATTTCAAATTGTTATTACCTTTTGTTTAGTCATATAACACTTGTTTTTTATCATACAAGGTTGTTTGGAATAAAATAATACTAATTTATTAATCTTTCAAAAATTAATAAGTAACAGATTTAAAAAATAAATTTGTTTACTAAACTAGTTCAAATAGTTATGACTATTTAAATAATTATATATTTCAAATAATTATTTAAAACATAAACCTTTTGTTCTGTCATAAAACAATTATTTATGTTCATACAAGCTTATTTGAAATAAAATAATAGGTATCTAACAATATTTTAAAAATTAATAACTAAGAGATTTAAAAATTAAATTTGTTTGTCGAACTAGTTCAAATAATTAAGACTATATGAACAATTATCTATTTCAAATCATTATAACCTTTTCTTTTGTTATAAAATAAAATTTTCAATTCAGACTAGCTTATTCAGAATAAAATAAAAAAGAATTTATTAATATTTCAAACATTAATAAGAGATTTAAAAAATAATTCTATTTACCTAACCAATTTTAATAATTATGACTATTTGAACAATTATCTTTTTCAAATCATTATGACCTTTTGTTTTGTCATAAAACAAATGTTTTTGTTCATATAAGTTTGTTTGAAATAAAATAATACTAATCTACTAATATTTCAAATATTAATAAGAGATTTAAAAAATAAATCCTTTTATCAAACCAATTCAAATAGTTATGACTATTTAAGCAATTATTTATTACAAATTGTTATTACTTTTTGTTCTATTATAAAACAATAGTTTCTAATCATATAAGCTTATTTAAATCAAAATAATACTATTTTATTTACATTTTGACAATGTAAAAATTAAAAAATTAAATATGTTTACCAAACTAGATCAAATAGTCATGACTATTTGAATAATTATCTATTTTAAATTGTTATGACTTTTGTTTTGTCATAAAAAATTATTTTAGTTCATATAAGCTTATTCAAAATAAAATAATACTAATTTATTAATATTCCAAATATTAATAATTAAAAGATTTAAAAAATAAATTTGTTTATTGAACAAGTTTAAATAATTATGACTATTTGAATAATTATCTATTTGAAATCGCTATAACCTTTTTTTTGTCATAAAAATATTTCTTCTATTCATACAAGTTTGTTTCAAATAAAATAATACAAAGTTATTAATATTAAGACAATTAATAGGTAAAAGATTTAAAATTTAAATCTGTTTACCAAACAAGTTTAAATCGTTATGATTATTTGAACAACAAATTGTTATTAAATAGATTTGACTATTTGTACAATTTTCTATTTAAAGTCATTATGACCTTTTATTTTTCACAAAACAATTGTTTGGGTTCCTAAAAACTTATCCAAAATAAAATAATACTACTTTACTAATATTTCAAAAATTAATAAGCAAAAGATTTAAAAACTAAAGCTATTTTCAAACTAGTTCAAATAGTTATGACTATTTGAACAAATATCAATCTCAAATAGTTATGATCTTTATTTTCTCATAAAACAATTGTTTCTAATCATACAAGCTTATTTGGATAAAAATAATACTAATTTATTAACATTCAAAAAATTAATAAGCAAGAGATTTGAAAAAATAAATCTGTTTACCAAACAAGTTCAAATACTTATGACTATTTGAACAATTATCCATTTAAAATTGTTATGACCTTTCGTTTTGTCATAAAACAATTGTTTTAGTTCATAAAAGCTTATCCAAAATAAAATAATGCTACCTTATTAATATTTCAAAAGTTGTTAAGTAAGAGATTTAAAAAATAAATTAGTTTACCAAATTAGTTCAAATGATTATGGCCATTTGAATAACAACCTATTTCAAATCCTTATTACTTTTTGTTTTGTTATACAACAATTGTTTTTCAACATACAAGCTTATTCAAAATAAAATAACACTAATTTACTAAAATTTCAAGAATTAATAAGAGATTAAAAAGTAAATCTATTTACCAAAATCAGTTCAAATAGTTATGACTATTTGAACAATTATCTATTTCAAGTTGTTATAACCTTTTGTCCTATCATAAAACAATTGTTTTTATTTATGCAAGCTTATTTGGAATAAAATAATACCAATTTAGTAATATTCTAAAAATTAATAACTAAAAGATTTAAAAAATAAAGCTATTTGTCGAACCAATTTAAACAGTTAAGACTATATGAACAATTATATATTTGCAATTGTTATGACGTTTTGTTTTGTCTTAAAATAATAATTTCAGCTCATACAAGCTTATTTGGAATAGAATAAAACTAATTTAATAATATTTCAAAAATTTATAAGAGATTTAGAAAATAATTCTATTTAGTGAACCAATTCAAATAATTATAACTATTTAAACAATTATTTATTTCAAATTGTTATTACTTTTTGTGTTTTCATAAAACAATTGTTTTTGTTAACATAAGTTTGTTCTTAATAAATCAATACTAATTTATTAATATTTAGAAAATTAATCAATAAGATATTTAGAAAGTAAATCTATTTACCAAATCATTTCAAATAGTTTTGACTATTTGAATAATTATTGATTTCAAATTGTTAAAACCTTTTATTTTGTCATGAAACAATTGGTTCTGTTCATACTATTTTATTCATAATTAAATAATACTAATTTAATAATATTCCAAAACATAATATCCAAGAAACTTAAAAAATAAATCTAATTACCGAACAGTTCAAATAGTTAAGACTATATAAATGATTATCTAATGCAAATCATAACTCTTTTGTTTTGTCGTAAAACAATTTATTTTGTTCGTACAAGCTTATTCATATTAAAATAATAATAATTTAATAATATTTCAAAAATTAATAAGTAAGAGATTTAAAAAATGAATTTGTTTATTGAAACAATACGAATGGTTAAGACTATTAAAACAATTTTCTATTTCAAATCATTCTGACCTTTTGTTTAGTCATAAGACAATTATTTTAGTTCATACATGCTTATTCAGAATAAATTAATACTAATTGAATAAAATTCAAAAAATTAATAAGAAATAGATTTAAAAAAAATAAATCTGTTTATCAAATAAGTTTAAATAGTTATTACTATTTGAACAATTGCCTACCTTTTCATTTGTTATAAAATAATTGTTTCAATTAATACAAGCTTAGTTGAAATAAAATAATACTAATTTATTAATGTTTCCTAAATTAATAAGTAAGAAAATTTTAAAACATCTATTTACTGAAACAATTAAAATAATTTTGGAAATTTGAAAAATTATCGATTTCAAATCTTTATGACCTTTTGTTTGTCATAAAACAATTATTTTTTATCATGCAATTTTATTCAAAATTAGATAATCTAAATTATTAATATTTCAAAAATTAATAAGAGATTTAAAAAATAAATTTATTTACCAAACCAATTCAGATAGTTATGACTATTTGAACAATTATCAATCTCAAATCGCTAAGATCTTTGTTTTGTCATAAAACAATTGCTTTTGATCATAGAAGCTTATTTGGTTAAAAATAATACTAATTTAATAATATTCCAAAAATTAATAAGTAAGAGATTTAAAACATAAATGTGTTTGTCGAACCAGTTTAAATAGTTAAAACTATTAGAATAATTATTTATTTCAAATCATTCTGACCTTTTCTTTAGTCATAAAATATTTGTTTCATATCTTACAGGTTTATTCAAAATAAAATAATCCAAATTTACTAACTTTGAAAAATTAATAATCAAAATATTTGAAAAAATAAATCTGTTTATTGAGTAAGTTAAATAGTTATGACTATTTGAACAATTATTTATTTAAAATTAATATGACCTTTTTGTTTTGACATAAAACAATTGTTTTAGTTCATAAAAGCTTATCTAAAATAAAATAATATTAATTACTTAATATTTCAAAAATTAATAAGGAAGAGTTTAAAAAAATAAATTTGTTTACTGAATAAATTCAAATAGTTCTATTATTTGAACAACTTTATATTTAAAATTGTTATGACCTTTTGTTTTATCATAAAACAATTGTTTCAATTCATACAAGCTTATTCAAAATAAAATAATACTAATTTATTATTAATAAGTAAATGATTTAAAAAGTGAATCAGTTTACTGAATCAACTCAAATAATTATGGCTATTTTAACAATTATCTATATTTTAATCATTATTACTTTTTGTTTGGCCATATAACAATTGTTTTTGATCACATAAGCCTATTTGAAATAAAAATAATACTAATTTATTAATCTTTCAAAAATTAATAATAAGAGATTTTAAAAATAAATCTGTTTACCTAACCAATTTAAATAGTTATGACTATTTAAACAATTGTATACTTGAAATCGTTATAACCGTTTGTTCTATCATAAAATATTTATTTTTGTTCATACTAGCTTATTTGAAATAAAATAATACTAATCTAATAATATTCCAAAAATTATAACTAAGAGATTTAAAAAATAATTTTTTTGCTGAACCAGTTCAAATAGTTAAGACTACACGAACAATTATCTATTTCAAATTGTTATGATCTTTTGTTTTGACATAAAACAACTTTTTCAATTCATACTAGCTTGTTCGGAATAAAATAAAATAAATTTATTAATATTTTAAAAATTAATAAGTAAAAGATTTCAAAAATAATTATGTTTACCTAACTAGTTCAAATAATTACAACTATTTGAACAATTATCTATTTAAAAATTGTTATGACCTTTTTGTTTTGTCATAAAAAAATGTTTTTGTTCATATAAGTTTGTTCAAAATAAAATAATACTAATTTATTTATATTCTAAAAATTAATAGCTAGGAGATTTAAAAAATAAATCTGTTTATCAAACAAGTTCAAATAGTCATGTCCATTTGAATAATTATCTATTTGAAATTGTTATGACCTTTCGTTTGTCATAAAACAATCTGTTCATTCAAAATTATTTAGAATAAAATAATACTGATCTATTAATATTTTAAAAATTAATAAGAGATTTAAAAACTAAATCTGTTCATGAAAACAGTTTAAATAGTAAATAGTTATAACTATTTAAACAATTATCTATTTCAAATCGTTATGAACTTTATTTTGTCATAAAACAATTGTTTCTTTTCATACAAGATTATTCATATTAAAATAATACTAATTTAATAATATTCCAAAAATTAATAAGTAAGAGATTAAAAAAAATAAGTGTTTGCCAAATTAGTTCAAATAGTTAAGAATATTAGAACAATTATCTATTTCAAATCATTCTGACCTTTTTTTTAGTCATAAAACAATTATTTCAGTTCATACAAGCTTATTTAAAATAAAATAATACTAATTTATTAACATTTGGAAAATTAATGAGCAAGAGATTTAAAACAATAAATTTGTTTACTGAATAAGTTCAAATAGATTTGACTATTTGAACAAATTTATATTTAAAGACGTTATAAACTTTTGTTTTGTCATAAAATAATTGTTTTAGTTTATAAAAACTTATTCGAAATAAAATAATACGACTTTACTAATATTTCAAAAATTAATAAGCGAGAGATTTAAAAACTAAATATGTTTACTAAACCAGTTAAATAGTTATGACTATTTGAAGAACTATCTATCTTAAATTGTTATGATCTTTGTTTTGTCATAAAACAATTATTTCTATCCATACAAGCTTTATTGGAGTAAAATATTGCTAAACTAATAATATTCTAAAATTAATAAGTAAGAGATTTAAAAAATAAATGTGTTTGCCGAACTAGTTCAAATAGTTAAGACTATTAGAACAATTATCTATTTCAAATCGTTCTAACCTTTTGTTTAATCATAAAATAGTTGTTCAATCATACATGCTTATTTGAACTAAAATAATACTATTTTATTAACATTTAAAAAGTTATAACTATTTGAACAATTGTTTATTTAAAATCGTTATGACCTTTTGTTTTATAATAAAACAATTGTTTTAGTTTTTAAAAGTTTATCCTAAATAAAACAATATTACTTTATTAATATTTCAAAAATTGAGAAATTAGAGATTTAAAAAATAAATCAATTTATCAAATTAGTTTAAATAATTATGGCAATATGAACAATTATCTATTTCAAATCGTTATGAACATTTATTTTGTCATCAAACAATTGTTTTTCATCATATAAGCCTATTCAAAATAAAATAATACTAATTTATTAATATTTCAAAAATTAATGAGTAGGAGACTTAAAAAACAAATATGTTTATCAAACTAGTTCAAATAGTTATGACTTTTGTTGTCATAAAACAATTATTTATGCTCATACAAGCTTATTCAAAATAAAATAATACTAATCTAATAACATTATGAAAATTAATAACTAATAGATCTAAAAAATAAATTTGTTTGCCACATTAGTTCGAATAGTTAATGCTATGTGAATAATTGTCTATTTCAAATCATTATGACATTTTGCTTTATCGAAAAAAATGTTTTTGTTCATATAAGTTTGTTCACAATAAAATAATATTAATTTATTAATATTTTGAAAATTAATGAGAGATTTAAAAAATAAATATATTTACCAAACTAGTTCAATTAGTTATAACAATTTGACCAATTATTTATTTCAAATCATTATGACCATTTGTTTTGTCATAAAACAATTTTTTCTATTGACACAGTCTTATTTGGAATAAAGTAATGCTTATTAATTAATACTCTAAAAATTGATAAGTAACAAATTTAAAAAATGAATCTATTGGCTTGACGAATGCAAATAGTTTTGACTATTTGAACAATTATCTATTTCAAATCATTATGACTTTTTGTTTTATCACAAAACAATTGTTTCTGTTCCTATAAGCTTATTCAGAATAATATAATTCTAATTTATTAATATTTTGAAAATTAATAAGAGATTTAAAAACTGAATCTATTTATTGAACAAGTTCAAATAGTTGACCATTTGAGGGATTACCTATTTCAAATTGCTATAACCTTTTCTTTTGTCATAAAATAATTTTTCTAGTCATACAAGCTTATTTCAATTAAAATAATACAAATTTATTAATATTCAGATAAAATAATAAGTAAAAGATTTAAAAAACAACTCTATTTACTAAATGAATTCAAATAGTTATGACTATTTGAACAATTATTTATTTCAAATTGTTATGACTTTCATTTTGTCAAAAAACAATTGTCTTTGTTCATAGAAGCTTATTTGGATTAAAATAATTTAATTTATTAATATTTCAACAATTAATAAGTAAAAGATTTTAAAAATAAATATGTTTATCAAACAAGTTCAAATAGTCAAACTATTTAAATAATTATCTATTTCAAATCATTATGACATTCTATTTCATCATAAAACAATTGTATCTATTAATAAAGGCTTATTTGAAATAAAATAATACTAATATATTAATACTCTAAAAATAATGAGCAAGGGAATTAAAAAATGAATCTATTTACCGAACAAGTTTGAATAGTTATGACTATTTGAACAATTTTCTATTTCAAATTGTTATAATATTTTGTTTTGCCATAAAATAATTGTTTCTGTTCATATAAGCTTATTCCAAATAAAATAATATAAATTTATTAATATTCCAAAAAGTTAATAAGTAAAACTTTAAAAAATAAATCTATTTCCTAAACACATTCAAATAGTTATGACTATTTGAATAATTATCTATTTCAAATAGTTATGACTTTTTGTTTTGTCATAAACCAATTGTTTCTATTCATATAAGCATATTTGAAATAAAATAATACTAGTTTATTAATATTCCAAAAATTAATAAGATTTTAAAAAATAAATCTATTTACCAAGCAAGTTTAAATAGTTATTATACCTATTAGATATGATCTTTTGTTTTGTCATAAAATAATCGTTTCTATTCATACAAGTTTATTCAAAATAAAATAATATTAATTTATTAATATTTTGAAAATTAAGAGGTAGGAGATTTAAAAGTAAATCTATTTACCAAACAAGTTCAAATAGTCATGTCCATTTGAATAATTATCTATTTCAAATGGTTATGACTTTTTTTTTTTTACTAAAACAATTATTTTTGTTCATGCAAAATTATTTAGAATAAAATAATATTGATCATTAATATTTTGAAAATTAATAAGAGATTTAAAAACCAAATTTGTTTACCAAAATAGTTTAAATAGTTATGACTATGTGAGCAATTATCTTTCTCAAATATGTGTGATCTTTATTTCATCATAAAACAATTGTTTCTTTTCATACAAGCTTATTCGGATTAAAATAATACTAATTTAATAATATTCCAAAAATTAATAAGCAAGAGATTTAAAGAATAAATATGTTTGCTGAACCAATTCAAATAGTTAAGACTATTAGAACAATTGTCTACTTCAAATCATTTTGACTGGTTATTTAGTCATAAAACAAATTTTTTTAATTCATACAAGCTTATTCAAAATAAAATAATCCTAATTTATTAACATTCAAAAAATTAATGAGCAAGAGATTTAAAAAAAATCTATTTACCAAACAAGTTCAAATAGATTTGATGATTTAACCAATTATCTATTTAAAGTCATTGACCTTTTGTTTTGTCATAAAACAATTGTTTTAGTTCATAAAAACTTATTCGAAATAAAATAATACTACTTTATTAATTAGAAAGCAAGTTATGACTATTTGAACAAATATCAATATCAATCATTATGATTTTTGTTTTCTTATAAAATAATTATTTATGATCATACAAGCTTATTGGGTAAAAATAATACTAATTTAATAATATTCTAAAAATCAGTAAGAGATTTAAAAAAATAAATGCATTTGCTAAACCAATTCAAATAGTTAAGATAATTAGAATAATTTTTAATTTCAAATCGTTCTAACCTTTTGTTTAATCATAGAATAATTGTTTCAATTCATACAAGCTTATTTGAAATAAAATAATACTAATTTATTAACATTCAAAAAATTAATAAGCAAGACATTTGAAAAAATAAATTTATTTACAAAACAAATTTGAATAATTATGACTATTTGAATAATTATCAATTTAAAATCGTTATGACCTTTTGTTTTGTCGAAAATAATTATTTTAGTTCATAAAAGCTTATCTAAAATAAAATAATACTACTGTATTAATATTTCAAAAGTTAATAAGATATTTAAAAAATAAATTAGTTCAAATAATTATGGCCATTAAACAACTATCTATTTCACATTGTTATTACCTTTTGTTTTCTCATAAAACAATTGCTTTTCAATATAAAAGCCTATTCGAAATAAAATAATACTAATTTACTAATATTTGAATAATTATATATTTCAAATTATTATAACCTTTTATTCTATCATAAACAATTGTTTATGTTCATAGAAGCCTATTCGAAATAAAATAATACTAATTTAGTAATATTCTAAAAATTAATAACTAAAAAATTTAAAAAATAAATCAATTTGTTGAACTAGTTCAAATAGTTAAGACTACATGAATAATTATTTATTTCAAATTGTTATGACCTTTTGTTTTCTCATAAAACAATTGTCTTTGTTAATATAAGTTTGTTTGAAATAAAATAACACTAATTTATTAATATTTTAGAAAATCAATCAATAAGAGATTTAAAAAGTAAATTTGTTTACGAAACCATTTCAAATAGTTTTGACTATTTGAATAACTATCTATTTGAAATCATTATAACTTTTTATTTTGTCATCAAACAATTGGTCTAGTTCATACTATTTTATTCAAAATAAAATAATACTAATTTAATAATATTTCGAAACTTAACAACTAAGAAAATTAAAAAATAAATCTAATTGCTGAACTAGTTGAAATAGTTAAGACTATATGAACAATTATCTATTTCAAATCGTTATGACCTTTTTCTTTTGTCCTAAAACAATTGTTTTATTCATATAAGCTTTTTTTTATTAAAATAATGCTAATTTAATAATATTTTGAAAATTAATAAGTAAGAGATTTAAAAACTAAATCAGTTCAAATGATTAAGATTATTAGAACAATTATCTATTTAAAATCATTCTGACATTTTGTTTTGTCATAAAACAATTGTTTCAATTCATACAAGCTTATTCAAAATAAATTAATACCAATTTATTAACATTCAAAACTTAATAAGAAAGAGATTTAAAAAAATAAATTTGTTTAATGAATAAGTTCAAATAGTTATTACTATTTGAAAAATGACTATTTAACATCATTATAACCTTTTGATTTGTCATAAAACAATTGTTTTATTTAAAACAAGCTTAGATGGAATAAAATAATACTAATTTATAAAACTTACTAAAATAATAAGTAAGAAACTTAAAAAATAAATCTGTTTATCAAATTAGTTAAAATAATTATAGGCATTTGAGCAATTATATATTTCAAATCGTTATAACCTTTTGTTGTCATAAAAAAATTGTTTTTTTATCATACAAGCTTATTCGACATAAAATAATGCTAATTCATTAATATTTCAAAAATTAATAAGTAAAAGATTTAAAAAATAAACATGTTTACTAAACTAGTTCAAATAGTTATAACTATTTGAACAATTATCAATCTTAAGTCGTTAAGATATCTGTTTTGTCAAAAAATAATTGTTTTTGATCATAGAAGTTTATTTGGCTAAAAATAATACTAATTTAATAATATTTCAAAAATTAATAAGAGATTTAAAAAATAAATGTGTTTGCCAAGCAAATTCAAATAGTCAAAACTATTAGAATAATTATTAATTTCAAATCATTCTAACTTTTTGTTTAGTCATAAAATATTTGTTTCATATCTTACAAGCTTAATTGGAATAAAATAATCTAAATTTATTAACATTCAAAAATTTAATAAGGAAATGATTTGGAAAAATAAATCTATTTACCGAGCAAGTTCAAATAGTGATGACTATTTGGACAATTATTTATTTAAAATCATTATGACCTTTTGTTTTAAAATAAAACACTTGTTTCAGTTCATAAAAGCTTATCCAAAATAAAATAATACTAATTTCTTAATAATTCAAAAAATTAAATAATTCAAAATTTAATAAGCAAGAGTTTAAAATAAATTTGTTTACTAAAAAAATTCAAATTGTTATGACTATTGAACAATTACCTAATTAAAATTGTTATGACCTTTTATTTTATCATAAAAAAATTGTTTGAATTCATACAAGCTTAGTCAAAATAGAATAATACTAATTTATTAATATTTCAAAAATTAATAAATGATTTAAATAGTGAATTTGTTTACCAAATAGTTCAAATAATTATGGCCATTTCAATAATTATCAATTTCAAATCATTATTACCTTTTGTTTGGTCATATAACAATTGTTTTTTATCATATATGTTTATTCAAAATAAAATAATAGTAATTTATTAATCTTTAAAAAATTAATAAGTAAGAGATTTAAACAAATAAATTTGTTTATCAAACCAATTTAAATAGTTAGGACTATTAGAATAATTGCATACTTCAAATTGTTATAACCTTTTGTTCTATCATAAAACAATTATTTTTGTTCATATAAGCTTATTCAAAATAAAATAATACTAATATAAAAATATTCCAAAAATTAAAAACTAAGAGATTGAAAAAATAAGTTTATTTGCCAAATTAGTTCAAATAGTTAAGATTATATGAACAATTATCTATTTCAAATCATTTTTGTTTTGTCATAAAACAATTTTTTCAATTCATACCAACTTATTCAAAATAAAATAAAATGAATTTATTAATATTTCAAAAATTAATATGTAAGAGATTTAAAAAATAATTTTGTTTGCCTAACTAGTTCAAATAAGTATGACTATTTGAACAATTATCTATTTCAAATCACATGACCTTTTGTTTTGTCATAAAACAAATGTTTTTGTTCATATAAGTTTGTTCAAAATAAAATAATAGTAATCTATTAATATTTCAAAAATTAATAATAGATTTAAAAAATAAATTTGTTTATCAAACCAGTTTAAAAATTGATCACTATTTGAGCAATTATTTATTTCAAATTGTTATGATTTTTTCTTCTATTAGAAAATAATAATTTCTGTTCATAAAAACTTATTCAGATTAAAATGATACTAATTCATTAATATTTCGACAATTAATAAGTAAAAAATTTTAAAAATAAATATGTTTACCAAACTAGATCAAATAGTCATGACTATTTGAATAAGTATTTATTTCAAATCATTATGACCTTTTGTTTTGTCATAAAAAAATTATTTTAGTTCATATTAGCTTATTCGAAATAAAATACTAAGTTATTAATATTTTAAAAATTAAAAATTAAGAGATTTGAAAAATGAATCTATTGACTGAACAAGTTTAAATAATTATGACTATTTGAACAATTATCTATTTGAAATTGCTATAACCTTTTGTTTTGTCACCAAATGGTTTTTTCTGT
This sequence comes from Durio zibethinus, assembly GCF_047325235.1. Lineage (NCBI taxonomy): Eukaryota > Viridiplantae > Streptophyta > Magnoliopsida > Malvales > Malvaceae > Durio > Durio zibethinus. The sequence goes on from NC_143170.1 coordinate 20,875,689, forward strand.
ACATACAAGCTTATTTCAAATAAAATAATACAATTTATTAATATTAAGACAATTAATAGGTAAAAGATTTAAAAAAAATAAATTTGTTTACCAAACAAGTTCAAATCTTTATGACTAATTGAACAATTATTTATTTCAAATTGTTATGACTTTTTGTTTTGTCATAAAATAATTGTTTCTATTCATACAAGCTTATTCGGATTAAAATAATATTAATATATAAATATTTCTACAAATAATAAGTAAAAGATTTAAAAAATAAATATGTTTACCAACAAGTTCAAATAGTCTTAACTATTTGAATAATAATCTATTTCAAATCATTGTGACCTTTTGTTTTGTAATAAAATAATTGTTTTAGTTCATATAAGCTCATTTGAAATAAAATAATACTAATTTATTAATATTATAAAAATTAATGACTAAGAGAATTAAAAAATTAATTTGTTTACTGAACTTGTTCAAATAGTTATGACTATCGGATAATTACCTATTTCAAAACATTATGACCTTTTGTTTTGTCATAAAACAATTGGTTCTGTTCATGTAAGCTTATTTTGAATAAAATAATATAAATTTGTTAATATTCCAAAAATTAATAAGTAAAAATTTAAAAATAAATATGTTTTTTGAACATGTTCAAATATTTATGACTATTTGAGCAATTAACTATTTCAAATCGTTATGATTTTTTCTTTTGTCATAAACCAATTGTTTTCTGTTCATAAAAGCTTATTAGGAATAAAATAATACTAATTTATTAAAATTTTAAGAATTAATAAGTAAAGTTTAAAAAATAAATCTATTTACTGAGCGAGTTCAAATAGTTATGACTCTTTGAACAATTATTTAATTCAAATTGTTATGATATTTTATTTTGTCATAAAACAATTGTTTCTATTCATACAATTTCATTCAAAATAAAATAATACTAATTTATTAATATTCTAAAAATTAATAAGTTGAAAATTTAAAAAATAAATATGTTCATCGAACAAATTCAAATAGTCATGTCCATTCAAGCTATTATCTATTTCAAATGGTTATAACATTTTGTTTCATCGTAAAAAAATTATTTCTATTTATACAAGATTATTTATAATAAAATAATACTAATTTACTAATATTTCAAAAATTCATAACAGATTTAAAAATTAAATCTATTTATCAAACCAATTCAAATAGTTATGACTAATTTAATAATTATCTATCTCAAATCGTTATGATCATTATTTTATCATAAAACAATTGTTTTTGTTCATACAAGCTTATTTGAAGTAAAATATTACTAAATTAATAATATTCTAAAAATTAATAAGAAAAAGATTTAAAAAATAAATGCGTTTGCCATACCAGTCCAAATAGTTAAGACTATTAGAACAATTATCTATTTCAAATCATTCTGACCTTTTGTTTAGTCATAAAATAATTTTTTTAGTTCGTACATGCTTATTCGAAATAGAATAATACTAATTTATTAACATTCAAAAAATTAATAAACAAAAAATTTTAAAAAATAAATATATTTATCGAACAAGTTCAAATAGTTATGACTATTTAAATAATTATATATTTATAAGAAGTATGACCTTTTGTTTTATCATAAAATGATTGTTTCAGTTCATAAAGCCTATCTAAAATAAAATAACATTACTTTATTAATATTTCAAAAATTGAAAAGATAAAGATTTAAAAATAAGTTAGGTTATTGAATCACTTCAAATAATTATGGCCATTTAAACAATTATCTATTTCAAATAGTTATGAACTTTTATTTTGTCATAAAACAATTGTTTTTCATCATGCAAGCCTATTTGAAATAAAATAATATTAATTTATTAATATTTCAAAAATTAATAAGCAAGAGATTTAACAAATAAATCTATTTATCAAACCATTTTCTATTTGAACAATTATCTATTTTAAATCATTATAACCTGTTATTCTGTTATAAAATAATTGTTTCAATTCATATAAGCTTATTTGGAATAAAATAATACTAATTTAATAATATTCTAAAAATTAATATCTAAGAGATTTGAAAAACAAATTTGTTTGCCGAAGTAGTTCAAATAACTAAGATTATATGAACAATTATCTATTTAAAAAAATTATGGCTTTTTGTTTGGTCATATAACAATTTTTTTTTTATCATTCAAGCCCATTTGGAATAAAATAATACTAATTTATTAATTTTTCAAAAATTAATAAGAAAGATATTTAAAAAATAAATTTGTTTATCGAACTAGTTTAAATATATAACTATTTGAACAATTGTAAACTTCAAATTATTACAACCTTTTGTTCTGTCATAAAAAAATTATTTTTTTTTGTACAATCTTATTTAGAATAAAATAATACTAATCTAACAATATTTCAAAAAACTAACTAAGAGAATTAAAATATAAATTTGTTTGCAAACCAGTTCAAATATTTAAGACTATATGTACAATTATCTATTTCAAATCATTATGACCTTTTGTTTTGGCATAAAATAAGTTTTTTTGAATTTATACTAGATTATTTGGAAAAAAATAAAATGAATTTATTAATATTTCAAAAATTAACAAGAGATTCAATAAATAATTCTATTTACCTTACCATTTCAACTAATTATGACTATTTGAAAAATTATCCATTTCAAATAGTTATGACCTTTTGTTTTGTTATAAAACAAATGTTTTTGTTCATATATGTTTGTTTGGAATAAAGTAATACTAATCTATTAATATTTCAAAAATTAATAAGAGCTTTAAAAAATAAATCTATTTATCAAATGAGTTCAAATAGTTATGACTATTTCAGTAATTATTTATTTCAAATAGTTATGAATTGCTATTTTGTTATAAAATAATTATTTCTATTTATACAAGCTTATTTAGATTAAAATAATACTAATTTTTAATATTTTAGCAATTAATAAGTAAAAAAGTTTTAAAATAAATATGTTTACTGAACTAGATCAAATAGTCATGACTATTTGAATAATTATCTATTTCAAATCATTATAACCTTTTGTTTTGTCATATAGGCTTATTCGAAATAAAATAATACTAAGTTATTAATATTACAAAAATTAATAAGAGATTTAAAAAATGAATTGTTTATTGAGCAACTTTAAATAATTATGACTATTTCAATAATTTTCTTTTTGAAATTGCTATAGCCTTTTGTTTTGTCATATAACGATTTTTTCTATTCATACAAGTTTATCTTGAATAAAATAATAAAAATTTAATAATATAAAGACACTTAATAAGTAAAATATTTAAAAAATAAATCTATTTACCAAACAAGCTCAAATCTTATGACTAGTTGAACAATATTTATTTCAAATTCTTATGACTTTCTGTTTTGTCATAAAACAATTTTTTCTATTCATACAAGCTTATTCAAATTACAATAATATTAATTTATTAATATTTTGACAATTAATAAGTAAAATATTTAAGAAATAAATATGTTTTTTTAACAAGTTCAAATAAACCTGACTATTTGAATAATTATCTATTTTAAATCATTGTGATATTTTCTTTTGTAATAAAACAATTATTTTAGTTCTTATAAGCATATTTGAAATAAAATAATACCAATTTATTAATATTCCAAAAATTAATGAGTAAGAGAATTAAAAAATGAATCTGTTTACTGAACATGTTCAAATAGTTATGAGTATTTGAATGATTATCTATTTTAAAAAATTATGAAATTTTGTTTTGTCATAAAATAATTGGTTCTATTTATGCAAGCTTATTTCAAATAAAATAATATAAATTTATTAATATTTGAAAAATTAATAAGTAAAATTTTAAAAAATAAATATGTTTTTTGAACACGTTCAAATAGTTATAACTATTTGAATAATTATCTAGCTCAAATCATTATGACCTTTTGTTTTGTCATAAACCAATTGTTTCTATTCATAAAAGCTTATTTGGAATAAAATAATACTAATTTATTAAAATTCCAAAAATTAATAATTAAAAAATTTTAAAAATAAATCTGTTTACCAAGCGAGTTCAAATAGTTATGACTATTTGAATAATTATTTTTTTCAAATCGCTATGATCTTTTATTTTGTCATAAAATAATTGTTTCTATTCATGTAAGTTTATTCGAAATAAAATAATACTAACTTATTAATATTCTTAAAATTAATAAGTTTGAGATTTAAAAAATAAATTTGTTCATCAAACAAGTTCAAATAGTCATATTCATTTGAGCTATTATCTATTTCAAATCATTATGGCATTTTGTTTTGTCGTAAAACAACTGTTTCTATTCATACAAGATTATTCAAAATAAAATAATACCAATTTATCAATATTTTGAAAATTAATAAGAGATTTAAAAACTAAATCTATTTGTCGAACTAGTTCTAATAGTTATAATTATTTGAACAAATATCTATCTCAAATCATTATGATCTATGTTTTGTCATAAAACAATTGTTTATATTCATACAAGTTTACTCAGAGTAAATTATTGCTAAATTAATAGTATTCTAAAAATTAATAAGAGATTTAAAAAAAAAATGTGTTTGCCGAATAATTCAAATGATTAGGAGTATTAGAACAATTATTTATTTCAAATTGTTATAACCTTTTGTTTAGTCATAAAATAATTTTTTCAGTTCCTACATACTTATTCGAAATAAAATAATACTAATTTATTAACATTCATAAATTAATAAACAAGAAATTTAAAAATAAAATCTCTTTACCGAACAAGGTCAAATACTAATTTATTATAAATATGACCTTTTGTTTTATCATAAAACAATTATTTCAGTTCATAAATGCTTATTTGAAATAAAATAATATTACTTTACTAATATTTCAAAAATTAATAAGTTATAGATTTAAAAAATAAATCTGTTTATCAAATTGGTTCAAATAATTTTGGCCATTTGAACAATTAACTATTTCAAATCATTACAAACTTTTGTTTTGTTATAAAATATTTTTTTTATCATACAAGCTTATTCAAAATAAAATAATATTAATTTATTAATAATTTAAAAATTAATAAGTAAGAGATTTAAAAAATAAATCTGTTTATCAAACCAGTTCCTATTTGAACAATTATCTATTTCAAATTGTTATAAAATTTTGTTCTGTTATAAAATAATTGTTGTAGTTCATATAAACTTATTCAGAATAAAATAATACTAATTTAATAATATTCCAAAATTTAATAACAAAGAGATTTAAAAAATTAATCTATTTATCGAAGCAGTTCAAACAATTAAGACTATATGAACAACTATCTATTTCAAATCATTAAGACTTTTTGTTTTGTCATAAAAAAATTGTTTCAGTTCATACAAGCTTATTCGAAATAAAATAATAATAATAATAATTTATTAATATTTTAAAAATTAATAAGTAAGTGATTTAAAAAATAAACCTCTTTATCAAATTAGTTCAAATAATTATGGCCATGCCAACAATTATCTATTTCAAATCATTTTGACCTTTTATTTTTTCATAAAACAAATGTTTTTATTCATATAAGTTTGTTCGAAATAGAGTAATACTATTCTATTAATATTTTGAATATTAATAAAAGATTAAAAAATAAATCTATTTATCAAACTAGTTTAAATAGCTATGACTATTTAAGCAATCATTTATTTCAAATTGTTATGATTTTTTGTTTTGTTATAAAACAATTATTTTTTTTACACAAGCTTATTCGGATTAAAACAATACTAATTTATTAACATTTCAACAATTAATAAGTAAAAAAATAAAAAAATAAATATGTTTACCAAACTAGACAAATAATCATGATTATTTGAATAATTATTTATTTCAAATCGTTATAACTTTTTGTTTTCTCATAAAAGAATTGTTTTAGTTCATATAAGCTTATTGGGAATAAAATAATACTAATTTATTAATAATCCAAAAATTAATAATAAAGAGATTTAAAAAATAAATCTATTTACTGAACAAGTTTAAATAATTATGACTATTTGAACAATTATCTATATGAAATCACTATAACCTTTTGTTTTGTTATAAAATAAATTTTTTTGTTCATACAAGCTTATTTCAAATAAAATAATACAAATTTATTAATATTAAAAAAATTAATAAGTAAAAGATTTAAAAAATAAATTTGTTTATAGAATAAGTTCAAATCATTATAACTATTTGTGCAATTATTTATTTCAAATTGTTATGACTTTTTGTTTTGTCATAAAATAATTGTTTCTACTCATACAAGTTTATTCATATTAAAATAATACTAATTTATTAATATTTCTACAATTAATAAGTAAAAGATTTTAAAAAATAAATATATTTACAGAACAAGTTCAAATAGGTATGACTATTTGAATAATTATCTATTTCAAATCATAATGACCTTTTTATTTTATAATAAAACAATTGTTTCAGCTCATATAAGTTTGCTTGACCTAAAATAATACTAATTTACTAATATTCCAAAAATTAATGAGTAAAAGAATTAGAAAAAGAATATATTTACTCAAAAAGTTTAAATAGTTTTGAGTATCTAAACAATTATCTATTTCAAAACATTATGACTTTTTGTTTTATCACAAAACAATTAGTTCTGCTCATGCAAGCTTATTTCGAATAAAATAATTTAAATTTATTAATATTCCAAAAATTAATAAGTAAAAATTTTAAAAATAAATCTATTTTCTAAACACGTTCAAATAGTTATGACTATTTGAACAATTACCTATTTCAAATCGTTATGACCTTTTGTTTTGTCATAAACCCATTGGTTTTGTTCATAAAAGCTTATTTGGAATAAAATAATACTAATTTATTAAAATTCCAAAAATTAATGAGTAAAAGATTTAAAAAATAAATCTATTTACTAAGCAAGTTCAAATAGTTATGATTATTTAAACAATTATTTATTTCTAATTGTTATAATCTTTTATTTTGTCATAAAATAATACTAACTTATTAATATTCTAAAAATTAATAATTTGGATGTTTAAAAACTAAATCGTTTACCAAATAAGTTTAAATTGTCATGTCCATTTGAACTATTATCTATTTGAAATCGTTATGACATTTTATTTTGTCGTAAAACAATTGTTTTTATTCATGCAAAAGTATTCAAAATAAAATAATACTAATATATTAATATTTCAAAAATGATTAAGAGATTTAAAAACTAAATTTGTTTAGTTAATTAGTTCAAATAGTTATGACTATTTGAATAATTATCTATCTCAAATCGTTAGGATCTTTGTTTTGTCATAAAACAATTGTTTTTATTCATACAAGCTTATTCGAAGTAAAATATTGCTAAACTAATAATATTTTAAAAATTAATAAGTAAAAGATTCAAAAAAATTAATGTGTTTACTGAACTAATTCAAATAGTTCAGACTATTAGAACAATTATCTATTTCAAATCATTCTGACCTTTTGTTTAGTCATAAAATAATTGTTTCAGTTCATATATGCTTATTTGAAATAAAATAATACTCTTTTGTTAAAATTCAAAAAATTAATAAGCAAGAAGTTTTAAAGAATAAATCTGTTTATCGAACAAGTTCAAATAGTTATGACTATTTAAATAATTATCTATTTAAAATTGTTATAACCTTTTGTTTTATCATAAAACAATTGTTTCAATTCATAAAAGCTTATCCAAAATAAAATAATATTACTTTATTAATATTTTAAAAATTGAGAAGTTGGAGATTTAAAAAATGAATTAGTTTATTGAATCAGTTCAAATAATTATCGCTATTTTAACAATTATCTATTTCAAATCTTTGTGATCTTTTTTTTTGTCAAAAAATAATTGTTTTTCATCATTCAAGCCTATCCTGAATAAAATAATACTAATTTATTAATATTTCAAAAATTAATAAATAGGAGATTTAAAAAATAAATATGCTTACTGAACCAGTTCAAATAGTTATGACCATTTGAACAATTATATATTTCAAATCATTATAACCTTTTGTTTTGTCATAAAACAATTATTTATGTTCATACAAGCTTATTCGAAATACAATAATACTAATCTAATAACATTATGAAAATTAATAACTAAGAGATTTAAAAAATAAATTTTTTTACCCAACCAATTCAAATAGTTAATGCTATATGAATAATTATCTATTTCGTTATGACCTTTTGTTTTGTCATAAAACAAATGTTTTTGCTCATATAAGTTTGTTCAAAATAAAATAATATTAATTTATTAATATTTTGAAAATAAATAAGAGATTTAAAAAGTAAATCTATTTACCAAACCATTTCAAATAGTTATAACAATTTGAACAATTATTTATTTCAAATCATTGTAACCATTTGTTTTGTCATAAAATAATTGTTTCTATTGATACAATCCTATTCGAAATAAAGTAATGCTAATATGTTAATATCCTAAAAATTAATAAGTAACGAATTTAAAAAATGAATCTATTGGCCTGACTAGTACAAATAATAATAATTGTTTGAACAATTATTTGTTTCAAAGTGTTATAACATTTTGTTTTGATACAAAACAATTTTTTTTTTATTTCTGCAAGTTGACTAAGAATAACATAAATCTAATTTATTAATATTCCAATGTTAATAAGTAAGAGATTTAAAAATTGAATCTGTTTATCGATTAAATTCAAATAGTTATGACTCTTCGAGCAATTATCTATTTCAAATCGCTATAACCTTTTGTTTTGTCATAAAATAATTTTGTCTATTCATACAAATTTATTTCAATTAAAATAATACAAATTTATTAATATTCAGACAACTAATTAGTAAACGATTTAAAAAATAAATCTGTTTACCAAATAAGTTCAAATAGTTATGACTATTTGAACAATTATTTATTTCAAATCGTTATCACTTTTTGTTTTGTCATAAAACATTTGTTTTTGTTCTTACAAGTTTATTCGGATTAAAATAATATTAATTTATTAACATTTTGCCAATTAATAAGTAAAAAATTTTAAAAATAAATATGTTTACCGAACAAGTTCTAATAGTCATAACTACTTGAATAATTATCTATTTCAAATCGTTATGACATTTTGTTTAGTCATAAAACAATTGTATAAATTCATATAGGCTTATTCAAAATAAAATAATTCTAATTTATTAATATTCCAAAAATGAGTAAGAGATTTAAAATATGAATCTATTTACTGAACAAGCTCAAAGGGGAATGACTGTTTGAACAATTATTTAGTTTAAATAGTTATGAACTTTTATTTTGTCATTAAACAATTGTTTCTATTCATACAAGTTTATTAGGAATAAAATAATACTAACTTATTAATATTCTAAAAATTAATAGGTAGGAGATTTAAAAAATAAATATGTTTATCAAATAAGTTCAAATAGTCATGTCCATTTGAAAAATTATCTATTTCAAATCATTATGACCTTTTGTTTTATCATAAAACAATTATTTCTGTTCATACAAAATTATTTAGAATAAAATAATAACGATTCATTAAGATTTTAAAAATTAATAAGAGTATTAAAAACTAAATCTGTTTACCAAACTAATTCAAATAGTTATGACTTTTTGAACAATTATATATCTCAAATCATTATGATCTTTATTTTGTCATAGAACAATTGTTTCTTTTCATATAAGCTTATTTGAATTAAGATAATACTAATTTAATAATAAAAAATAAATGAGTTTTACCGAACCAGTTCAAATAGTTAAAACTATTAGAACAATTATCTATATCAAATTGTTTTGACCATTTGTTTAGTCATAAAATAATTATTTCAGTTCATACAAGCTTATTTGAAATAAAATAATACTAATTTATTAAAATTCAAAATATTAATAAGCAAGAGATTTAAAAAATTAATTATTTTTATCAAACAAGCTTAAATAGATATGGCCATTTCAACAATTATCTATTTCAAATCGTTATTATCTTTTATTTAGTCATATAACAATTGTTTTTTTATCATACAAGGTTGTTCAAAATAAAATAATACTAATTGATTAATCTTTCAAAATTTAATAAGTAAGGGATTTAAAAAATAAATCTATTTACAGAATCAGTTCAAATAGTTTGACTATTTGAACAATTGTATACTTCAAATCAATTATTTAAAAAATAAACCTTTTGTTCTATTATAAAACAATTATTTATGTTCATGCAAGCTTATTTGAAATAAAATAATAGTAATCAATAATATTTTGAAAATTAATAACTAAGAGATTTAAAATTTGAATTTGTTTGCTAAACCTATTGAAATAGTTAAGACTATATGAACAATTATCTTTTTCAAATCATTATGACCTTTTCTTTTGTCATAAAATAGTTTTTTCAATTTATACTAGCTTATTCAAAATAAAATAAAATGAATTTATTAATATTTCAAAAATTAATAAGTAAGAGATTTAAAAAATAATTCTATTTACCTAACCCATTCTAATAATTATGATTATTTGAACAATTATCTATTTGAAATCGTTAAGACCTTTGCTTTTGTCATAAAACAAATATTTTTTTCATATAAGTTTGTTTGGAATAAAATAATGCTAATCTATTAATATTCCAAAAATTAATAAGAGATTAAAAAAATAAATTTTTTTTATCAAACCAATTTAAATAGTTATGACTATTTGAAAAATTATCTATTTCAAATTGTTATGAGCTTTTGTTTTGTCATAAACAATTGTTTTAGTTCATAAAAGCTTATCCAAAATAAAATAATGTTGTATTAATATTTCAAAAGTTAATAAGTAAGAGATTTAAAAAATAAGTTAGTTTATTGATTTAGTTCAAATAATTATGGCCATTTAAACAACTATCTATTTTAAATTGTTATTACCTTTTGTTTTCTCATAAAACAATTGCTTTTCAATATAGAATCTTATTCGAAATAAAATAATACTAATTTACTAATATTTTAAGAATTAATAAGAGATTTAAAAAATAAATTTGTTTATCGAACCAATTCAAATAGTTACGACTATTTGAACAATTCTTTATTTCAAATTGTTATAACCTTTTTTATATCATAAAACAATTGTTTCTATTTACATAAGCTTATTCGGAATAAAATAATACTAATTTAGTAATATTCTAAAAATAAATAACTAAAAGATTTAAAAAATAAATCCATTTGCTGAACTAGTTCAATTAGTTAAGACTATACGAATAATTATTTATTTCAAATTGTTATGACCTTTTGTTTTGTCATAAAACAATTGCTTTTTGTTAATATAAGTTTGTTCAAAATAAAATAATACTAAGTTATTAATATTTTAGAAAATTAATCAGTAAGAGATTTAAAAAGTAAATCTGTTTACTAAACTATTTTAAATAGTTTTGACTATTTGAATAATTATCTATTTCAAATCATTATAACTTTTTGTTTTGTCATCAAACAATTGGTCTTGTTCATACTATTTTATTCAGAATAAAATAATACTAATTTAATAATATTTTAAAACCTAATAACTAAGAAAATTAAAAAAATAAATCTAATTGGTGAACCAGTTCAAATAGTTAAGACTATATGAATGATTATTTATTCCTTATGACCTTTTTCTTTTGTTGTAAAACAATTGTTTTATTCATACAAGCTTATTTTGACTAAAACAATGCTAATTTAATAATATTTCAAAAATTAATGAGTAAGAGATTTAAAAAATAAATTTATTTAACAAATAAGTTTAAACAGTTAAGATTATTAAAACAATTATCTATTTGAAATCATTATGACTTTTTGTTTAGTCATAAAATAGTTATTTCAGTTCATACAAGCTTATTCAGAATAAATAAATATTAATAAGAATAGATTTAGAAAAATAAATCTGTTTACCGAACAAGTTCAAATAGTTATTACTATATGAATAATTATCAATTTAAAATCGTTATAACGTTTTGATTTGTCATAAAACATTTGTTTCAATTAATACAAGCTTAGATGGATTAAAATAATACTAATTTATTAATACTCACTAAAATAATAAGTATGAAACTTAAAAAATAAATCAGTTTATTGAATTAGTTAAAATAATTATAGCCATTTGAATTATTATCTATTTCAAATCGTTATGACTTTTTGTTTTGTCATAAAAAAATTGTTTTTTATCATCCAAGGTTATTTGAAATAAAATAATATTAATTTATTAATATTTCAAAAATTAATAAGTAAGAGATTTAAAAAATAAATATGTTTACTGACCAGTTCAAATAGTTATGACTATTACTATTTGAACAATTATTAATCTTAAATCATTAAGATCTATGTTTTGTCATAAAACAATTATTTTTGATCATAGAAACCTATTTGGTTAAAAATAATACTGATTTAATTATATTTCAAAAATTAATAACTAACAGATTTAAAAAATAAATGTGTTTGTCGATCCAATTGAAATAGTTAAAACTATTAGAAGAATTATCAATTTCAAATCGTTTTGACCTTTTATTTAGTCATAAAATATTTTTTTTCATAGCTTACAAGCTTATTTGGAATAAAATAATCTAAATTTATTATCATTTTAAAAAATTAATAAGGAAATGATTTGAAAAAATAAATCTGTTTATCGAACAAGTTCAAATAGTGATGACTATTTGAACAATTGTTTATTTAAAATCATTATGACCATTTGTTTTGACATAAAACAATTGTTTTAGTTCATAAAAGCTTATCCAAAATAAAATAATACTAATTTCTTAATAATTCAAAAATTAATAAGCAAGAGTTTAAAATAAATTTGTTTATCGAACAAATTCAAATAGTTATAACTATTTGAACAATTATCTATTTAAAATCATTATGACCTTTTGTTTTGTCATAAAACAGTTGTTTGAATTTATTCAAGCTTAGTTAAAATAAAATAATACAAATTTATTAATATTTCAAAAATTAATAAGTGATTTAAAAAATGAATTTGTTTACCAAATTAGTTCAAATAATTATGGCCATTTCAATAATTATCTATTTCAAATCATTATTACCTTTTATTTGGTCATATAACAATTGTTTTTGATCATATATGTTTATTCAAAATAAAATAATACTAATTTATTAATTTTTCAAAAATTAATAAGTAAGAGATTTAAAAAAATAAATCTATTTATCGAACTAGTTTAAATAGTTATGACGATTTGAACAATTGTATACTTCAAATTATTATAACCTTTTGTTCTATCATAAAACAATTATTTTTGTTTATATAAACTTATTCAAAATAAAATAATACTAATATAAAAATATTTCAAAAATTAATTACTAAGAGATTTAAAAAATAAATTTGTTTACTAAACTAGTTCAAATAGTTAAGACTATATGAACAATTATCTATTTCAAATCATTTTTATTTTGTCATAAAACAATTTTTTCACTTCATACTAGCTTATTTGGAATAAAATAAAATGAATTTGTTAATATTTCAAAAATTAATATGTAAGAGATTTACAAAATAATTTTGTTTACCTAATCAGTTCAAAAAATTATGATTATTTGAACAATTATCGATTTCAAATCACCATGACCTTTTGTTTTGTCATAAAACAAATGTTTTTATTCATATACGTTTGTTTAGAATAAAATAATACTTATCTAACAATAGTTTTCTATTTATAAAAGCTTATTCAGACTAAAATAATACTAATTTATTAATATTTTGACAATTAATAAGCAAAATTTAAAAAAATAAATTGTTTACCAAACTAGATCAACTAGTCATGACTATTCGAATAAGTTTTTATTTCAAATCATTATGACCTTTTGTTTTGTTATAAAAAAATTAGGTTAGTTCATATCAGCTTATTTGAAATAAAATAATACTAAGTTATTAATATTCTAAAAATTAATAATTAAAAGATTTAAAAAATGAGTCTCTTTACCGAACAAGTTTAAATAATTATGACTATTTGAATAATTATCTATATGAAATTGCCATAACCTTTTGTTTTGTCACCAAATGATTTTTTCTATTCATACATGCTTACTTTGAATAAAATAATACAATTTATTAATACCAAGACAATTAATAGGTAAATGATTTACAAAATAAATTTGTTTACTGAACAAGTTCAAATCCTCATGATATTAAACAATTATTTATTTCAAATTGTTATGACTTTCTATTTTGTCATAAAACAATTGTTTCTATTCTTACAAGTTTATTTAGATTATAATAATACTAATTTATAAATATTTCAACAAATAATAAGTAAAAGATTTAAAAAATAAGTATGTTTACCAAACAAGTTCAAATAGTCTTGACTATTTGAATAATTATCTATTTCAAATCATTGTGACCTTTTGTTTTGTAATAAAATAATTGTTTCAGTTCATATAAACTTATTTGAAATAAAATAATACTAATTCATGAATATTCTAAAATTAATGAGTAAGAGAATTAAAAAATTAATTTGTTTATCAAACATTTTCAAATAGTTATGACTATAAACATTATGACCTTTTGTTTTGTCATAAAACAATTGGTTCTGTTCATGCAAGCTTATTTCAAATAAAATAATATTAATTTATTAATTTCCAAAAATTAATAAGTAAAATTTTAAAAAATAAATATGTTTTCTGAACACATTCAAATCGTTACGACTATTTAAATAATTATCTATTTCAAATAGTTATGACCTTTCGTTTTATCATAAAGCAATTGTTTCTGTTCATAAAAGCTTATTCAGAATAAAATAATACTAATTTATTAAATTTTCAAAAATTAATAAATAAAAGATTTCAAAAAATAAATCTATTTACTAAGTGAGTTCAAATAGTTATGACTCTTTGAATAATTATTTATTTCAAATCATTATGATCTTTTGTTTTGTTATAAAACAATTGTTTCTACTCATACAATTTTATTCGAAAGAAAATAATACTAATTTATTAATATTCTAAAAATTAATAAGTTAGATATTTAAAAAATAAATTTGTTCATCGAATAAGTTCAAATAGTCATGTCCATTTAAGCTATTATTTATATGAAATAGTTATGATATTTTGTTTTGTCATAAAACAATTATTTCTATTTATACAAAATTATTTAGAATAAAGTATACTAATTTATTAATATTTCAAAAATTAATAAGAGATTTAAAAACTAAATCTATTTTATCAAACTAGTTCAATTAATTATGACTATTTCAACAATTATCTATCTCAAATCATTATGATCTTTGTTTTGTCATAAAACAATTGTTTCTGTTCATACAAGCTTATTCAAAGTAAAATATTATGAAATTAATAATATTCTAAAAATTAATAAGTAAGAGATTTAAAAAATAATAATTATCTATTTTAAATCATTTGACCTTTTGTTTAGTTGTAAAATAATTTTTTCAGTTAATAAATGCTTATTTGAAATAAATTAATAATAATTTATTATCATTTAGAAATTTAATAAACAAGAAATTTAAAAAAATAAATTTGTTTATCAAACAAGTTCAAATAATTATGACTATTTGAACAATTATCTATTAATAAGAAGTATGACCTTTTGTTTAATCATAAAATGATTGTTTCAGTTCATAAAAGCATATTCGAAATAAAATAATATTGCTTTATTAATATTTCAAAAATTAAAAAGTTTAAAGTTTAAAAAATAAGTCAGTTTATCAAATCACTTCAAATAATTATGGCCATTTAAACAATTATCTATTTCAAGTCATTACAAACTTTTTGTTTTGTCATAAAACAATTGTTTTTCATCATACAAGCTTATTTGAAATAAACTAATATTAATTTATTAATATTTCAAAAATTAATAAGTAAGAGATTTAAAATATAAATTTATTTACTGAACCAGTTTCTATTTGAACAATTATCTATTTCAAATCATTATAACATTTTGTTATGTTATAAAATAATTGTTTCAATTCATATAAGCTTATTTGGAATAAAATAATATTAATTTAATAATATTCCAAAAATTGATAACCAAGAGACGTAAAAATTAAATCTATGCCAAAGCAGTTCAAACAATTAAGGCTATATAAACAATTATCTGTTTATAAAAAATTATGCCTTTTGTTTGGTCATATAACAATTGTTTTTGATCATTCAAGCCTATTTGGAATAAAATAATACTAATTTATAAATCATTCAAAAATTAATAAGAGATTTAAAAAATAAATCTATTTACTGAACTAATTCAAATATATAACTATTTGAACAATTGTAAACTTCAAATCATTATAACCTTTTATTCTGTCATAAAACAATTATTTTTATTCATACAAGCTTAGTCAGAATAAAATAATACTAATCTAATAATATTCCAAAAATTAATAACTAAGAGAATTAAAAAATAAATTTGTTTGTCAAACCGGTTCAAATATTTAAGACTATATGAACAATTATCTATTTCAAATCTTTATGACCTTTTTTTTTGTCATAAAATAAGTTTTTTTCAATTCATACTAACTTATTTGGAATAAAATAAAATGAATTTATTAATATCTTAAAAATTCATAAGTAAGAAATTTAAAAATAATTCTATTTATCTAACCAGTTCAAATAATTATGACTATTTGAATGATTATCTATTTCAAATCATTATGACCTTTTGATTTGTCATAAACCAAATGTTTTTATTTATTTAAGTTTGTTTGGAATAAAGTAATACTAATCTATCAATATTTCAAAAAATAATAAGAGATATAAATAATAAATCTATTTATCAAATGAGTTCAAATATTCATGACTATTTGAGAAATTATCTATTTCAAATTATTATGACCTTTTGTTTTGTTACAAAATAATTTTTTTCGTTCATACAAGCCTATTCGAGTTAAAATAATATTAATTTATTAATATTTCACCAATTAATAAGTAAAAAATAAATATGTTTACTAAACTAGATCAAATAGTCATGACTATTAGAATAATTATCTATTTCAAATCATTATGACCTTTTTATTTTGTCATAAAAAATTATTTCATTTCATATAAGCTTATTTGAAAAAAAATAACACTAAGTTATTAATATTACAAAAATTAATAATTAAGAGATTTAAAAAATGAATCTGTTTATCAAACAAGTCTAAATAATTATGACTATTTCAACAATTATCTTTTTGAAATTTTTATAACCTTTTGTTTTGTCATAAAATGATTTTTTTTCTATTCATACAAGCTTATTTTGAATAAAATAATCCAAATTTATTAATATAAAGACAATTAATAAATAAAACATTTTTTAAAAAATCTATTTACCGAATAAGGTCAAATCTTATGACTATATGAACAATTATTTATTTCAAACTCTTATGAATTTTTGTTTTGTCATAAAATAATTGTTTCTATTTATACAAACTTATTCAAATTACAATAATATTAATTTATTAATATTTTGATAATTAATAAGTAAAAGATTTAAGAAATAAATTTGTTTTTCAAACAAGTTCAAATAGTCCTAATTAATTATCTATTTTAAATCATTGTGACATTTTGCTTTGTAATAAAATAATTGTTTCAATTCATATAAGATTATTTGAAATAAATAATACTAATTTATTAATATTCCAAAAATTAATGAGTAAGAGAATTAAAAAATGAATTTGTTTATTAAACATGTTCATATAGTTATGACTATCTGAACAATTATCTATTTCAAAACATTATGATATTTTGTTTTGTCATAAAATAATTGGTTCTATTCATGCAAGCTTATTTTGAATAAAATAATATAAATTTATTAATATTTGAAAAATTAATAGGTAAAAATTTTAAAAATAAATATGTTTTCTAAACACGTTCAAATAGTTATGACTATTTGAACAGTTATCTATTTCAAATCATTATGACCTTTTGTTTTGTCATAAATATATATTATTTTATTTCAAATAAGCTTGTATGTTGAAAAACAATTGTTTTACAACAAAATAAAAGGTAATAATAATTTGAAATAGATAATTGTTCAAATAGCCATAATTATTTGAACCGATTTGGTAAATTGATTTATTTTTTAAATCTCTTTCTTATTAATTTTTGAAATATTAAAAAAGTAGTATTATTTTATTTTGGATAAGCTTTTATGAGCTGAAACAATTTTTTTATGACAAAACAAAAGTTCATAACAATTTTTAATAAATAATTATTCAATTAATCATAATTGTTTGAACTTATTCGATAAACAAATTTGTTTTTTCAAATCTCTTGCTTATTAATTTTTTAAAAGTTAATTAATTAGTATTAATTTATTTCAACTAAGCTTGTATGAGCTAAAACAATTATTTTATGGCTAAACAAAAGATTAGAACAATTTGAAATAGAAAATTATTCTAATAGTCTTAACCATTTGAATTGACTTAGCAAACACATTTATTTTTTAAATATCTTACTTTATTTTTTAAATCTATTCATATAAGATTATTCAAATTAAAATAATACTAATTTATTAATATTTTATTTATTAATTTATTAATCTATTCATATAAGCTTATTCAAATAATTATGGCCATTTAAACAATTATCTATTTCAAATCATTATGAACTTTTGTTTTGTCATAAAACAATTGTTTTTCATCATACAAGCCTATTTGGAATAAAATAAAACTAATTTAATAATATTTCAAAAATTTATAAGTAGGAGATTTAAAAAATAATCTGTTTACCATTCCAATAGTTATGACTATTTGAACAATTATATATTTCAAATTGTTATAACTTTTTGTTATGTCATAAAACATTTATTTCTGTTCATACAAGTTTATTCAAAATAAAATAATACTATTGTAATAATATTCTAAAAATTAATAACTAAGAGATTTAAAAAATAAATTTATTTGCTGAACCAATTCAAGTAGTTAAGCCTATATGAACAATTCTTTATTTCAAATAGTTATGACCTTTTATTTTATCATAAAACAAAATTTTCAGTTCTTAGTAACTTATTCAAAATAAAATAAAACAAATTTATTAATATTTCAAAAATTAATAAGTAAAAGATTTTTAAAAAAATCTATTTGTTGAATTAGTTCAAATAATTATGACTATTTGAATAATTTTCTATTTCAAATCATTATTACCTTTTCTTTTGTCATAAAATTAATTTTTTGTTCATATCAGTTTGTTCAAAATAAAATAATATTAATTTATTCATATTTTGAAAACTAAGAAGTAGGAGATTTGAAAAATAAATTTGTTTCCTAAATTAGTTCAATTAGTTATAACTATTTAGACAATTCTTCATTTCAAATTGTTATGACCATTTGTTTTGTCATAAAACAATTGTTTATGTTCACACAATCTTATTCAGAATAATGTAATGCTAATTTATTAATATTTTAAAAATTAGTAAGTAAAGGATTTAAAAATGAACCTGTTGGCCTGATCAGTGCAAATAGTTATGATTGTTTCAATAATTATCTATTTCAAATCATTATGACCTTTTATTTTATCACAAAGCATTTGTTTCTATTTGTAAAAGCTTATTCAAAATAACATAAATCTAATTTATTAATATTCCTAAAATGAATAAGTAAGAGATTTCAAAAATGAATATGCTTATTGAATAAGTTTAAATAGTTATGACTATTTGAACAATTTGTTTTATCATAAAATAAATTTTCTATTCATACAAGCTTATTTCAAATAAAATTATACAAATTTATTAATATTGAGACTATTAATAAGTAAAAGATATAAAAAAATAAATATGTTTACCAAATAAGTTCAAATAGTTATAACTATTTTAACAATTACTTATTTCAAATTGTTATGATATTTTGTTTTGTAAGTAAAAGATATAAAAAAATAAATATGTTTACCAAATAAGTTCAAATAGTTATAACTATTTTAACAATTACTTATTTCAAATTGTTATGATATTTTGTTTTGTCATAAAACAACTTTTTTTCTCCATACAAGCTTATTTGGATTAAAATAATACTAATTTCTTAATACTTTTACAATTAATAAGTAAAAGATTTTAAAAATAGATATGTTTACCGAACAAGTTCAAATAGTCATAACTATTTGAGTAATTATCTATTTAAAATTGTTATGATCTTTCGTTTCGTCGTAAAACAATTGTATCAATTCATATAGGCTTATTTGAAATAAAATAATACTAATTTATTAATATTCCAAAAAATAATGAGTAAGAGATTTAAAAAATGAAACTATTTTCCGAACAAGTTCAAATAGCTATGACTATTTGAACAATTATCTATTTCAAATCATTATGACCTTTTGTTTTATCATAAAACAATTGTTCCAATTCAAACAAGCTTATTTGGAATAAAATGATATAAATTTATTAATATTTTAAAAAATAAATCTATTTTTTGAACATGTTCAAATAGTTATGGCTATTTGAACAATTATCTATTTCAAATAGTTATGACCTTTTGTTTTGTCATAAACTAATTGTTTCTATTCATACAAGCGTATTCAAAATAAAAGAGTACTAGTTTATTAAGATTCCAAAAATTGATAAGTAAAAGAATTAAAAAATAAATCTATTTACCAAGCAAATTCAAATAGTTATGACTGCTTGAACAATTATTTATTTCAAATAGTTATGATCTTTTATTTTTTCATAAAATAATTATTTGTATTCATACAAGTTTATTTGAAATAAAATAATACTAATTTATTAATATTATGAAAATTAATTGGTAGGAGATTTAAAAAATAAATAAATTGAACAATTATTTATTTCAAATTGTTATGACTTTTTGTTTTGTCATAAAACAATTGTTTCTATTCATACAAGCTTATTCACATTAAAATAATATTAATATATAAATATTTTGACAAATAATAAGTAAAAGATTTACAAAATAAATATGTTTACTGAACAAGTTCAAATAGTAATGACTATTTGAATAATTATCTATTTCAAATCATTGTGACCTTTTATTTTGTAATAAAACAATTGTTTCAATTTATATAAGCTTATTTGAAATAAAATAATACTAATTTATTAATATTCTAAAAATAAATGAGTGAGACAATTAAAAAATTAATCTGTTTATCAAATATGTTCAAATAGTTATGACTATCTGGATAATTATCTATTTCAAAACATTATGACCTTCTATTTTGTCATAAAACAATTGGTTTTGTTCATACAAGCTTATTTCGAATAAAATAATATAAATTTATATTTTCTGAACACATTCAAATATTTGTAATTGTATGAACAATTATCTATCTCAAATCGTTATGATCTTTTGTTTTGTCATAAACCAATTGTTTCTATCCATAAAAGCTTATTTGAAATAAAATAATATTAATTTATTAAAATTTCAAAAATTAATAAGTAAAAGATTTAAAAAAATTAATCCATTTATCGAGCGAGCTCAAATAGTCATGACTTTTTGAACAATTATTTATTTCAAATGATTATGATAATTTGTTTTGTCATAAAACAATTGTTTCTATTCATACAATTTTATTTGAAAATAATACTAATTTATTAATATTCTAAAAATTAATAAGTTGGAGATTTAAAAAATAAATATGTTCACTGAACAAGTTTAAATAGTCATGTCCATTTGAGCTATTATCTATTTCAAATGGTTATAACATTTTGTTTTGTCAAAAAACAATTTCTATTTATACAAAATTATTTAAAATAAAATAATACTAATTTATTAATATTTCAAAAATTAATAAGAGATTTAAAAATTAAATCTATCTATCAAACAAGTTCAAATAGTTATGACTACTTCAACAATTATCTATCTTCAATTGTTATGACTTTTGTTTTGTCATTAAACAATTGTTTCTATTCATACAAGTTTATTTGAAGTAAAATATTGCTAAATTAATAATATTCCAAAAATTAATAAGTAAGAGATTTAAAAAATAAATGTGTTTGTCAAATCAGTTCAAATAGTTATGACTAGTAGAACAATTATCTATTTTAAATCATTCTGACCTTTTGTTTAGTCATAAAATAATTTTTTTAGTTTGTACATGCTTATTCAAAATAAAATAATACTAATTTATTAACATTCAAAAAATTAATAAACAAGAAATTTTAAAAAAAATAAATCTATTTACCGAACAAGTTCAAATAGTTATAACTATTTGAATAATTATCTATTTATAAGAAGTATGACCTTTTATTTTATCATAAAAATATTTTTTTGTTCATAAAAGCTTATGTAAAATAAAATAATATTACTTTATTAGCATTTCAAAAATTGAAAAGATAAAGATTTAAAAAACAAGTCAGTTTATAGAATCGCTTCAAATAATTATGGCCATTTAAATATTTATCTATTTCAAACCGTTACGAACTTTTATTTTTTTATAAAACAATTATTTTTCATCATAAAAGCCTATTCAAAATAAAATAATACTAATTTATTAATATTTCAAAAATTAATAAGTAAGAGATTTAGCAAATAAATCTATTTATCAAACCAGTTTCTATTTGAACAATTATCTATTTTAACTCATTATAACCTTTTGTTCTATTATAAAATAATTGTTTCAGTTCATATAACCTTATTTGGAATAAAATAATACTAATTTAATAATATTTCAAAAATTGATAATTAAGAGATTTTGAAAAATAAATCTGTTTGCCAAAACAGTTCAAATACTTAAGACTAAACGAACAATTATCTATTTATAAAATATTATGGCCTTTTGTTTGGTCATATAACAATTTTTTTGATCATTCAAACCTATTCAAAATAAAATAATACTAATTTATTAATCTTTCAAAAATTATTTAAAAAATAAATCTGTTTACCAAAATAGTTTAAATAAATAACTATTTGAACAATTGTAAACTTCAAATCATTATAATTTTTTGTTCTATCATAAAACGATTATTTTTCTTCATACAAGCTTATTCAAAATAAAATAATACTAATCTAATAATATTTCAAAAATTAATAACTTAGAAAATTAAAAAACAAATTTATTTGTTGAACTAGTTCAAATATTTAAGATTATATGAACAATTATCTATTTGAAATCATTATGACCTTTTGTTTTGTCATAAAATAAGTTATTTTTGAATTCATACTAGCTTATTTAGAATAAAATAAAATGAATTTATTAATATTTCAAAAATTAATAAGTAAGAGATTTAAAAAATAATTCTGTTTACCTAACTAGTTAAAATAATTATGACTATTTGAACAATTATCTATTTCACATAGTTATGACCTTTTGTTTTGTCATAAAAAAAATGTTTTTGTTCATATAAGTTTGTTTGGAATAAAGTAATACTAATATGTTAATGTTTCAAAAATTAATAAGAGATTTAAAAAATAAATCTATTTATCAAACGAGTTCAAATAGTTATAACTATTTGAGCAATTATTTGTTTCAAATAATTATGACTTGTTGTTTTGTTATAAAACAATTGTTTCTATTCATACAAGCTAATTCAAATTAAAATAATACTAATTTATTAATATTTCAACAATTAATAAGTAAAAAATTTTAAAATTAAATATGTTTACTAAACTAATCGAATAGTCATGCCTATTTGAATAATTATCTATTTCAAATCATTATAACCTTTTCTTTTGTCATATAAGCTTATTTGAAACAAAATAATAATAAGTTATTAATATTATGAAAGGTAATAAGCAAGAGATTTAAAAAATGAATCTGCTTGTCGAGCAACTTTAGATAATTATGACTATTTCAATAATTTTCTTTTTGAAATTGCTACAACCTTTTATTTTGTCATAAAATGATTTTTTCTATTCATACAAGTTTATTTTGAATAAAATAATAAAACTTGATTAATAGAAAGACAATTAATAAATAAAACAGTTAAAAAATAAATATGTTTACCAAACAAGTTTAAATCTTATGACTATTTGAACAATTATTTATTTCAAATTCTTATGACTTTTTGTTTTATCATAAAATAATTGTTTCTATTCATACAAGCTTATTCAAATTACAAGAATACTAATTTATTAATATTTCGACACTTAATAAGTAAAAGATTTAAGAAATAAATATGTTTTTTTAGCAAGTGCAAATAGTCCTGACTATTTCAATAATTATTTATTTTAAATCAGTGTGACCTTTTGTTTTGTAATAAAACAATTGTTTCAATTCATAGAAGCTTATTTGAAATAAAATAATACTAATTTATTAATATTCCAAAAATTAATGAGTGATAGAATTAAAAAAAATAAATCTATTTATTGAACATGTTTAAATAATTATGACTATCTGAATAATTATCTATATCAAAACATTATAACATTTTGTTTTGTCATAAAATAATTGGTTCTGTTCATGCAAGCTTATTTCAAATAAAATAATATAAATTTATTAATATTTGAAAAATTAATAAGTAAAAATTTAAAAAATAAATAGGCTTTTGAACACATTCAAATAGTTATGACTATTTGAATAATTATCTATTTTAAATCGTTATGACCTTTTATTTTGTCATAAACCAATTTTTTATGCTCATAAAAGCTTATTTGGAATAAAATAATGCTAATCTATTAAAATTCCAAAAATTAATAAGTAAAAGATTTAAAAAATAAATCTATTTACCAAGTAAGTTCAAATAGTTATGAATATTTGAATAATTATTTATTTCAAATTGCTATAATCTTTTGTTGTGTCATAAAATAACTATTTCTATTCATATAAGTTTATTCAAAATAAAATAGTACTAACTTATCAATATTCTTAAAATTAATAAGTTGGAGATTTAAAAATTAAATTTGTTCACCGAACAAGTTCAAATAGTCATACCCATTTAAGCTATTATCTATTCCAAATCGATATGATATTTTGTTTTGTTGTAAAATAATTGTTTCCATTCATACAAAATTATTCAAAATAAATAACACCAATTTATTAATATTTTGAAAATTAATAAGAGATTTAAAAACTAAATCTATTTATCAAATCAGTTCTAATAGTTATGATTATTTGAACAATTATCTATCTCAAATCATTATGATCTTTATTTTGTCATAAAACAATTGTTTATATTCATACAAGCTTAATTGGAGTAAATTATTGCTAAATTAATAGTATTCTAAAAATTAATAAGTAAGAGATTTAAAAAGTAAATGTGTTTGCCGAACTAATTCAAATGATTAAGACTATTAGAATAATTATTTATTTCAAATCGTTATGACCTTTTGTTTAGTCATAAAATAATTTTTTCATTTCATACATGCTTATTCAAAACAAAATAATACTAATTTATTAATATTCAAAAATTACTAAACAACAAATTTTAAAAAATAAATCTGTTTACCGAATAAGTTCAAATAGTTATGGCTATTTGAATAATTATATATTTATTATAAATATGACCTTTTGTTTTATCATAAAACAATTATCCGAGTTCATAAAAGTTTATCCAAAATAAAATAATATTACTTTATTAATATTTTAAAAATTTATGAGTTAGAAATTTAAAAAATAAGTCAGTTTATCGGATTGGTTCAAATAATTTTGGTCATTTGAATAATTATCTATTTTAAATCATTACAAACTTTTTTTTTCTTATAAAATAATTATTTTTCATCATACAAGCCTATTTGGAATAAAATAATATTAATTTATTAATATTTCAAAATTTAATATGTAAGAGATTTAAAAAATAAATCTGTTTATCGAAGCAATTCCTATTTGAATAATTATCTATTTCAAATTGTTATAACCTTTTGTTCTATTATAAAATAATGGTTTTAGTTCATATAAACTTATTCGGATTAAAATAATACTAATTTAATAATATTCCAAAAATTAATAACTAAGATATTGAAAAAATTAATTTGTTTGCTGAAGTAGTTCAAACAATTAAGACTATATAAAGAATTGTCTATTTCAAATCATTTAGACCTTTTGTTTTATCATAAAATAATTGTTTCAGTTCATACAAGCTTATTTGAAATAAAAAATAATAATAATAATTTATTAATATTCTGAAAATTAATAAGTGATTTAAAAAGTGAACATATTTACTGAATTAGTTCTAATAATTATGGCCATGCCAACAATTATCTATTTCAAATCGTTATTACCTTTTCTTTGGTCATATAACAGTTTTATTTAAACATTCAAGCTTATTTGGAATAAAATAATACTAATTTATTAATCTTTCAAAAAATTAATAAGTAAAAGATTTAAAAAATAAATCTATTTATCAAACTACTTTAAATAGTTATGACTATTTCAACAATTGTAAACTTCAAATCCTTATAACATTTTGTATTGTCATAAAACAATTATTTTTGTTCATACAAGCTTATTTGAAATAAATAATACTAATCTAATAATATTCCAAAAATTAATAACTAAGAGAATTAAAAAATAAATTTGTCTGCCAAACCAGTTTAAATATTTAAGACTATATGACAATTATCTATTTCAAATCATTATGACCTTTTATTTTGTGATAAAATAAGTTTTTTTAATTCATACTAGCTTATTTGGAATAAAATAAAATGAATTTATTAATATTTCAAAAATTAATAAGTGAGTGATTTAAAAAATAATTTTGTTTACCTAACCAGTTCAAATAATTATGACTATTGGAATAATTATCTATTTCAAATCATTATAACCTTCTATTTTGTCATAAAACAAATGTTTTTGTTCATATAAGTTTGTTCATAAAACAAACTTTTTTGTTTGCTACAGTGACTTGATGAATAGTTTTCCGTCTACTGGCTTCTAGAAATCTGAACAAATGTGTCTTCATCTATCGATAACTTCTCATATGGCTTTTTCTTGGTTAGAATAGCTTATTCTTCCATAGCATTTTCCAGGTTATGAAACTCTTCATCTTCTAAGTTAAAAGATTGAGGAGACATAGTCCTAGATTTGTTCCACATTTGCCATCCTTCTTGATATTAATAGAGAATTTCTTGGGATGGTCTAGATCTTCCATTTTTGATAATTGATGCAAAAGTTAGAGAGCTTTTGGTTTACTTTCTATCTCAAGATCTTCACATAGAGCATAATATGAAAGAATAAAAATTCATCTACCATCAGTCCATGCTACTATTCTTAGGAAGTTTAGTCTAGTGGCAAGATGGAGTAAATGTTTTGCTTTTTCCATCATAGAGATTCCTACTTGGAATTGATATTGGGAAGGGTTGGAGTATTTTTAAATGATTTTTTTTAAATCATTAGAATTTTCTAAGGCATCCATTGGTGGTTCTAATAAATTGCCACTGGTGAGTTTTTGAGTTTTCCAAATTTGGTATGGCTGATAAAATCTTTCTCTTTGAAAGATTCTGAGAAGACTGGTGATTTAAAAATGGACATCATAAAAGTGTTTGGAATATTTTACATATTTATAGAAATGATGTTTTATGAAGGCTAGAAAATCTTTTATTAGCTCGAAAAAAAAATTTAAAACTAATATTTGACCAACAATACCTAATTCAATACTGGTTATATCGAAAAAATCATGGTTTAATCAAAAATTAATTTTTGGAATTTGGTCACCAATATCTGTGGTAAAGATATAGGTAGAGAAATAATGTTCTGAAAATTTTTCAGTCAATAGTTTTTCTATTATCTGAGTATAGACAGGTTGATTTGCTAAAACAAATCTTTAGTTAAAATTGAAGTAGCTTTTTCAAATAGTAATATTATTTTGAGTTTGTTTAACTCAGCAGAATTTTCATTTTTGAAATATTCACTGAGATTCAAGAAATTGTTTATTTCTTGAAGACTATATTTATTTTCTTGCAAAGCAAAGTAATAAATATCTTGTTGTTTTAGCAAATTAAATGAAAGAAGGCTTTGGAACACTGATTCTTTAAATGTCTGAAATTCTTTTGCTTGGTTAGCTAAGAATTCAACTATTTTGGTCATCCCTTTTTGAAATCCTAATTTGTTTTGAGAAAGATGGGATTTCCAAATATAGTTTAATAAATAATAGACTTGGGGTTCTAGTCCAGGATTGTAAAAATCGTTCATCTCTAGGTTAGAGACCTTTGTTTCTTTTAATAGTTGTTCTGTTGAAGAAATGATTTGTGAATATGACATAAGAGTCCATTGGTTTGGATCTGGCTAAATTCTAGTTGAGAAAGAAAAGGGTCTTCTAGGTAGGTTATTTGGAAGGTAACCACAGGGTTGATAAATGAATAATCCTGGGTTAGGATTAAACATTTGTTGTAATGGAGAAGAAGAAGAAGAAGAAGAAACCTTTTTAGTTTGCTTCTTAGAAATAGTCTCCATCCTTCTGAATTTTGAAGAGGTTGTTTACCTCTATCCATAAGGTCTATTAAGATAATTTACAAGAAAGTTTTTATTTTCGTTAATAAAATCAATAATAAAGTTATACTGACATAAGAAATTATACTATCTGATCCTTCTTAGATTATCAGATAATTTTCTATTTTTAAGAAAATCTCAAACAAATTGATTATCAATTATGATAACAAACGTTTCAAGAGCCAAATAAATATGAAATCTTGAAATTGCATTTTTAATAGCTAATAATTCTTTTTCAAAAATAATATATTTTATTTCATTAAGTTTAAATTTTTCATAATTATATCCACAAATTAATTCATCTTTTTGGTGAAGATTTTTGGCCTTTAAAACGTATCCCCAGTGTTTTTCATTGGTATCTGTTTTCTAAAATAAGTAAATCCCCTTGTTTAGGAAGATATACTTTAGGAATATAAGTTAATTATGATTTTATTTGTTTAATAAATCATAATCTTCTTAAGTCCATTCAAACTCGATATCCTTTCGTAATTTTTTTTGTAAAATACTTTCCTTTTTAGAAAGATTTTTAAAATACTATCTACATAATTTAAAATACTAAAAATTGTCGTAAATGCTTTTTTATTTTCTAGTTGTTCTAGAAAATCTTTTTATTTTAGAAATAATATGGTCTTGTAAAGTAAGACCATTAGAAGAAAGATTTAAACCAAGAAATTTAATTTCTATTTTTTCTAACTCAATCATTTTTGGACTGAGTATAATTCCATGTATAATAAATTCTTGAGCAATGATGTTTAGATGTTTCTTATGCTCATCCAAAATTGCTGAAAAAAACTAAAATATCATCAATATAAACACAATAAAATTCCTTATGTTTGTTAAAAATAGTGTCCATCCAACACTGAAAGATTTGAGGACCATTGCATAGACCGAAGGGCATAACAGTCTATTAGTAATGGCCTGAAGGTGCACTAAAAGCTATTAAAGGTTTTAACTTTTCATAAATGAATCTGAACAAACTTATATGAAAGGTAAGAGAGAAAAGTATGGAAGATATGGAAGGTATGAAAGAAAAAATGGGTAAGTAAGAAAGAAAAGAAGAAGGGGGAAAAGCCTCTACCTAACAACTCGAGAGCTCCTCTATTTATAATACAAGTTTTTAACTATATGTAAGTGTTTAACATTATGTACAGTACCTAACTAAAGACATGAACAGTAGTCAAATGATTTTATCTTATTACTGTTTTGGTACTGTAGAAATTTTTTTGTCTGCTACAGTGACTTGATGAATAGTTTTCTGTCTACTGGTTTCTAAAACTCTAAACAAATGTGTCTTCATCTACTGGCAGCTTCTTGGATAGCTTTTTCTTGGTTAGAATAGCTTATCCTTCTATAGCATTTTCTAAGTCATGAAACTTTTCATCTTCTAGGTTAAAAGATTAAGGAGATATAGTCTTGGATTTGTTCCACATCCACCATCCTTCTTGATATTGAAAGAGAATTTCTTGGAGATGGTCTAGATCTTTCATTTTTGATAATTATGTAGAAGTTGGAGAGCTTCTAGTTCACTTTCCATCTCAAGATCTTCATGTAAAGCATAATATGAAAGAATAAAAATTTGTCTGCCATCAATCCATGCTGCTATTCTTAGGAAGTTTGTTTTGGTGGCAAGATGGAGTAAGTGTTTTGCTTTTTCCATCATTGAGATTCCTGCTTGAAACTGGTATTGGGAAGGGTTTGAGTATTTTTGAATGATTTTGTTTAAATCATCAGAATTTTCTAAAGCATCCTTTGGTGGTTCCAATAAATTACCACTGGTGAGTTTTTAAGTTTCCTAAATTTGGTGTGGCTGATAAAATCTCTCTTTGAAAGATTCTAAAAGACTGATGATTTGAAAATGGACATAGTGAAAGTGTCTAAAGTATTTTACATATTTATGGAAATGATGTTTTATGAAGGTTGGAAAATCTTTTATTAGTTCAAAAGAGAAATTTTGAACTAATATTTGACCAATAATACCTAATTCAATACTGGTTATATCGAAAGGATCATTGTTTAATCAAAATTTGATTTTTGGAATTTGGTCACCAATAATTGTGGTAAAGATATAGGTAGAGAAATAATGTTCTAAAATTTTTTCAATCAATAGTTTTTCTATTATTTTGAGTATAGACAGGTTGATTTGCTTAAACAAATCTTTGGTTAAGATTTAAGCAGCTTTTTCATATAGGAATATTCTTTTAAGTTTGTTTAACTTAGCAAAATTTTCATTTTTGAAATATTCACAGAGATTCAAGAAATTGTTTATTTCTTGAAGACTATATTTAGTTTCTTCCAAAGCAAAGTAATCTATATCTTGTTGTTTTAGTAGATTAGATGAAAAAAAATTTTGGATTCTTTAAATGTCTGAAATTCTTTTGCTTGGTTAGGTAAGAATTCAACTATTTTGGTCATCCCTTTTTGAAATCCTGATTTGTTTTGAGAAAGATGGGATTTCCAAATATGGTTTAATAAATCATAGACTTGGGGTTCAAGTCTAGGATTGTAAAAATCTTTCATCTCTAGGTTAGAGACCTTTGTTTCTTTTAACAATTGTTCTGTTGAAGAAACGATTTGTGAATATGACATAGGAGTCCATAGCTTTGGATCTTATGCAAATTGGGTCATAGGAATCCATTGGTTTGGATCTTGTGCTTGTTGATAGAATTCTGGTTGAATTCTAGTTAAGGAAGAAAAGAGTCTTCTAGGTAGGTTATTTGGAAGGTAACCATAGGGTTGATAAATGAATAATCTTGGGTTAAGATTAAACATTTGTTGAAATGGAAAAAAAGAAAAAGAAGAAACCTTTTTAGTTTACTTCTTAGAAGTAATTCTCCATCTTTTCGAATTTTGAAGAGGTTGTTTTCCTCTATCCATAGGGTCTGCTAAGATAATCTACAAGAAAGTTTTTATTTTCATTAATAAAATCAATAATAAAGTTATACTAACATAAGAAATTATACCATCTAATCCTTATTGGATTATCATATAATTTTTTACTTTTAAGAAAATCTCAAACAGATTGATTATTTGTTCTGATAATAAATGTTTCATGAGCCAAATAAATATGAAATCTTGAAACTGCATTTTTAATAGCTAATAATTCTTTTTCAAAAATAATATATTTTATTTGTTAGGTTTAAATATTTTAGAATTATAGTCACAAATTAATTCATCTTTTTTATAAAGATTTTTGGCTTTTAAAACACATCCCTAGTGTTTTTCACTAGCATCTGTTTCTAAAATAAGTAAATCCCCTTGTTTAGGAAAATGTACTTTAGGAATATAAGTTAATTCAGATTTTATTTGTTTAATAATATCATAATCTTCTTAAGTCCATTCAAACTCAATATCTTTTTGTAATTTCTTTTGTAAAATACTTTCCTTTTAGAAAGATTTTTAAAAAACTGTCTACCATAATTTAAAATACCTAAAAATGGTTGTAAATGCCTTTTATTTTCCAGGGGCATTGCATAGATTGAAAGGCATAACATTCCTTTGGTAATGGCCTGAAGGTGCACTAAAAGTGGTTAAAGGTTTTGATTTTTCATAAAGCATGATTTGCCAAAATCCTGATTTACAATCAAATTTAGAAAAACATTTAGCATTTTTTGCTAGATTTATTAAAACATCTTTTCGCGGAATAAAATATCCATCAAAAACTAAATTTTGGTTAAGTCTCTTATAGTTGATTACCATTTGAAGCTTACCATATTTGATCTCTACATGGTTTCTTACAAAAAATACAGGGCTTGAATGAAGGCTAGTAGTAGGTTCTATTAACCCTTTTTCTAATAATTCTGAAATTTGATTTTCAAATTCATCTATATCTTGTTTAGTATAGATCATAGGTTTAACTCTTATAATCTTTTTTAGATCAATAAGAATTAGATTGCAAAATCAAAAACTTCTTGTCCATAGTTTTAAAGGTTCTTTAAAAATATTTTCTTGTAAAATTGTATATAACCAGTGTTTTTTCATTGATTAATTTGGTTTCAAAATGATTTAAAAATTTAGGTTTAAAATTTTTATCACAAATATGCTCATGTTCTTTTAGCAAAGGAATATCTATAGACTTGTTATCTATAGTAAGAGAGACATGATCAGATGCAATAAAGAAAGGTAAATGTTTATGAATAAAATTGTTTCTTCGTAATAGTTCTCCATGCATATTAGGAAAACTGAGAATTTTGGAATAATAAATTTTTTATTATTTAGAAAAATAGGAATATCTTTTGCTTTATAAATAATGATGGTTTCTTTACCATCAATTCCTACTATAATGATAGGATGTTTCATAGGCTACCTTTTTTCTAATGGAATTGCATTACTATGATAGCTAGAGATGGTTGCTCCAGTGTTAAGAAGAATACGCAAACTATAGGGTTTATAGTTTTTGAAATGAAATTCTCCTTGTACTAAAGTATAATAACTTTGTTTAGGTTTATTTGAAAAATATATAGTTTCTAGTAAAACTTTGTAATTATTTATAAAATGGAAAGTTTTTATTTCTTCACATCATGTTTTATGACTAAAAGAAGTTTGATAATTTAAAACAGAGTTTACAGATTGAAAATAGGTTTTTTGAGATTGATTATCTCTGGGAAAAATTGGGATTTGAGAATTATTAGTACTAATTGTACTTGAAAATCATGAAAAGGAATTTTTGTAAGGTGCAGCAAAAGATTGGTTGCTACTAATACTTTCTAAATCATCTTCTTGATGATTAAGAAAGGCTGCTAGTGGTAAACCAGGTTTGGATTAAAGCTAGTTGAGGTTTGAAGATATTTAACATGAAGGTTTTTTCCTGAAGAGAAAAATTCTAAAGTATTTACCTTCTATTTTTCAGAGGTATTTTTAAAAATATTTTCAAGACACCATCCTGTTGGGATAGATAGGTCTTTAAGTCTGACTAATGTTAGTCTTATTTCAAAATCAAAGGAATTTGGTTAAAAAATTTCAATGATTCTTGGATCTATCTATTTGATAAATGTAGTAGTGACATTTGTAAATTCATAAATAACAGTCCAATTAATAGATAGATCTGTAGCTTTTTCTTCAATGTCAGAATTGGTTATTTTGATACAAAGACAAAGACATTTTGATATTAATTTGTCAAAAATAGCAATAAAATAATTGGGTTTTACTTTAAATAAAACTTTTCCCATTGCTAAATTGGATTGGATTCTTCCAATTATAGCATTTATAGGGTTTTTGAAACGATTATTTGATAAAACGGCTAAAATAGGAATAACTTTTTATAGGATAAAAAGTGGTTTTATAGTAATCATAATTAATCTTATATGGATGTATTTTACCTTTGGATAGTTTCAGAGAAAATGGTTTATTTTCTCTTTTGTAAAAAGAGGTATTTCAACAATTTCTTGTTTGGAATCATTAGCAGTAGTATCACCACAAACATTTTCAATATGGCGTTTATACCATGGTTGAAAAATTTTGAAATAGTTGGTTTTATAAATTTCTATCTTTTTGACCTATTGTAATTCTTTGATTTTTTCTTCAGAAATATGATGAGTTTTTTTTATCACGTTTTTTAGTTTTTCTAAAGATTCATTTGCTATTGGGTTAGTAGCATTAAAGCTTCTGATATAGTATCTTGATTATATTCTATATTCATCATAAAAATAAATTCAGTTTCACTATCAGAACTTTCTGAATCAGTTTAAAAAAAAACTAATTATTAATAAGTATTTATTATAGATACTATAATATCTATATAATATTTAATTAAATTTTTAACTACAATTTATGTTGTTAAATATTAGTTATGTAAATGTATAATATTTGGATAATATTATTATAAATATTAATATAATAAATTTATTATATTTTTATTAATTATTTTTTTAATAAGTAAGGATTTATATCCTTAAATCTTATATAATCTTATCTTATTAATAATAAATATTGATATGAATAATTGTTAATAATTGTCCAATCTGTAATTGTTAAAATTTAAAATATTTAAAATATTAATATCATAAAAATTAATCAAAGATAAAATAAATATTTTTAAATCTCTTTCATATTAATTTTCCAAATGTTAATAAATTAGTATTAATTTATTCGGAATAAGCTTGTATGAACTGAAATAATTGTTTTATGACTAAGCAAAAGATCAAAATGATATGAAATAGATAATTATTCTAATAATTTTAATCATTTGAACTGATTCAATAAACAAATTTATTTTTTAAATCTCTTACTTATTAATTTTTAAAATATTATTAAATTAGTATTATTTTAATCTAAATAAGCTTGCACGAACAAAACAATTGTTTTATGTTAAAAGAAAAGGTCATAACGATTTGAAATAGATAATCATTCATAGAGTCTTAACTATTTGAACTGGTTCGACAATTAAATTTATTGTTAATTTTCTTGGTTATTAAGTTTTGAAATATTTTTAAATTAGTATTATTTTATTCTAAATAAAATAGTATGAACAGAACTAATTGTTTGATGATAAAATAAAAGGTTATAATGATTTGAAATAAATAATTATTGAAATCGTCAAAACTATTTGAAATGGTTTGGTAAGCAGATTTTCTTTTTAAATTTCTTACAGATTTATTTTCTAAATATTAATAAAACAATATTATTTTATTTCAAACAAACTTATATTAACAAAAACAATTGTTTTATGACAAAACAAATCTTTAAATATTTTTACTTTAAAATAGATTTGAAATTAAATATTTAATTTTTAAATTAAACAAATTTAAACTTAAATTAGAATAATATTCAAATAGTTATGAATATTTGAATTATAAGATTTCAAATATAAAAAATTAATAACTAAGAGATTTAAAAGGTAATATTTTTCTAATTATTTAGCTATTGTTTTATGACAACTCAATTAAAAAACTTTTAACAAGTTTAAATTACAAAAGGTACAATTCAAATTTATTAATTATAATATTATATTATAATAATTATATTGTTATATAATTTATTAATAATTATTTATTATTTAATAAATTAATTATTTTATTATAATAATATATATTTCAATTTATAATATATAAATTAAAAAATAATTAAAAATATAGTCATTGATATTTTCATTTTTATTATAATGAAAATATACTCTTAAATATATTTTAAATAATATATAAATTTTAAAATATATATTATTATATAAATTATAATTTTAAATTATATATTATTAAAATGAATATATACTTATTAATCAATAATTTTATAATAATAATTTAAATAATTATTTTAATTCTAATCATATCATATGAACAGATTTAAATATTTATAATATTTGAGATTAATATTTTATAATAATCATTATTATTAAATTGTATTATGAATTGATATTAATATTAACTTTATTGATTAATAAGTATATATTCATTTTAATAATATATAATTTCATAAATAAGTGCTGTGAAATATATAACCATAATTTAACTATTTGAACATATTGATAATAATTAATTATCATATCTAGTTATGACTAAACTGTATGTTATTAATTAACATTTTTAATATAACAATAAATTTGAATAATAATATTGTTATAATTATTAATAACAATATATTAAACTTAATTAATTTAATTGTTACTTAAAAGAAATACTATAATTAATTACTTATAATAATAATTTAATTAAATATGTATATTTTAATTAATTCAAATAATTGTTAATAGATTCATATTAATATCTTTATGAAGTATTATATATTAATTAATCTTATTTAATAGATTATTAGTATTTAATCTAATTTATTTTAATGTTTAAATATATATTAGTTTACAATATTTATTAATATAATTATTATTTACAAATTATAAATATAAGAATTAAAATATATTATAATAATTTATTAATTTATGAAAACATGAATAATTGTTGCTTTATGTTATTATTAGCTGTGCAAATGTATTAATAAATATAATTAAAATTCTAATACTAAAAATATTTTAATACTAAATCTTGTTTAGTATTAATTATATAATTAAATTAAATTATTAAATATTAAACATCCTAAATGTTCCAAAAATTATTAATATTCATAGGAAAATTTGATAATTATACAAATATAATTATTTGTATTAATATTTACAATTTAAATATTATTACTGAAATTAGCAATTTCAAATAATTGTACTAATTTAGTATTAATTATTTAAAGAAAATAATATATCTTTAACAATATATTAAATAAATCCTTATTAATTATTTAATATAATAGAATCTAATTAATATTATTAATTATCTAAATATTAGTTTTATAAATTATACATAACTATTATTCAATTGTTTAATAAAATTAATATTATTATATAATTAAATTAATAATATAATTATATAATATTTATTATAATATAATAAAAATTTAATTTAAATATTTAAAAAATAATAATATTATATAATTAAATAAATTAAATATATTATAATGATAAACATTTACTTATTAATTATTATAATTTAACTTATTATATAAGTTAACTATTATATTTAATTTATTAACTATTATTATATCTATTAATATTTAATATTACATATTGTTATTAAATAATATTATAAATATTATAAGTTATTTATTATTATAATATATTATATTAGTTATATACTATTAATAATAAATTATCTTTATTATATTTAATTTGAATAAATTATTATTATTCAAAATTATAATTTATGTATAATCAATTAACATAATTGCTTACAATAATAATATATAATTTAATAATTTATTTAATTATAAATATTATAATTTATAATTATATATTATAATTTATTTGTCCCAAATTTAATATTATAATGATCAATTATAAATTAAAAAATATTTCAATGCTAATTAGATAGTTATAATTAATTATAAATTATTATCAATTAATAATTTGTTAATATTAATTAAAAATACTATCTTAAACTAATATTTATGTATTGTAATTATAATTTAAAATTATATAATTAATATACTATTATTAATTAATATTTAAATATAATTTAATAATGATAATATTTATTGTTTAATATATTTATTAATTATATTATTTCTTATTATATGTTTAATATCAAATTATTTATATTTTTATAAATTAATAATTAATATATAATTGTTTGTAACATTAAAAATATTATATAATTATTATATGTTATAAATATCATATATTAATACTTTATGAATATTATATTTATATAATAATCAGTTATGCTATTTATTTTAAGTAACAATTAAATTAATTAAGTTTAATATATTGTTATTAATAATTATAACAATATTATTATTCAAATTTTTTGTTATATTAAAAATGTTAATTAATAACAAATAGTTTAGTCATAATTGGATATGATAATTAATTATTATCAATGTGTTCAAATAGTTAAATTATGGTTATATATTTCACAGCACTTATTTATTAAATTATATATTATTAAAATGAATGTATAATTATTAATCAATAAAGTTAATATTAATATCAATTCATAATACAATTTAATAATAATGATTATTATAAAATATTAATCTCAAATATTATAAATATTTAAATCTATTTATACGATATGATTAGAATTAAAATAATTATCTAAATAATTATTATAAAATTATTGATTAATAAGTATATATTCATTTTAATAGTATATAATTTAAAATTATAATTTATATAATAATATATATTTTAAAATTTATATATCATTTAAAATATATTTAAGACTATATTTTCATTATAATATAATGAAAATATAAGTGATTATATTTTTAATTATTTTTTAATTTATATATTATTATAATAAAATAATTAATTTATTAAATAATAAATAATTATTAATAAATTATATAAAAATTTAATTATTGTAACATATTATTATAATTATTGTTATTATAGTTAATTATTAATAACAATAATTATTTTATTAGTAAACTAATATCTAATCGACTATTATAAATAATAATATATATTATATTATAAAACATTAAAATAATAGTATATAACTTATATAATTTATTTTATTATAATAAAAATATTTATAATAATTATTATAATATATAATTTTATATATTATAAGATAATTGTTGATTATATTTAAAATAAAATGATATATATTCATATAATATTATTTAATAATATATTAAATAACACATGTTTGACTATAATAATACTTTAATATGATATTGAAATTCTTGTATGAACAGAAACTATTGTTTTAACATAATATAAAATTATTATAATATATAACATTATAATATATATAATAATTTTATAAAATAACTTAATACTATTTTTATAATATTATAATAACTATAAATAATAAATAATATTATTGTTTATTATATAATTATAATTAATATATATTATAAATCTAATAATATATATAATTTTTTTATTAATTATTTAAATATATAACTATTAATATATAATTTTTTTATTAAATTATTTTATTAATAATTAATTAATTTAAATAAATTATATAGATATACTAATAAATTAATTAAAATTAATTACTAATATTAATATTTATTATTAATATTAAATAAATATTAATTATAATGTATGACTATATTATATTATATATAAATTGTTAGCATATTAATCATGTATTTAAATGATTTGCATAATTTAAATATTATAATTATTAATAAAATAATATTTATGGTATATATATTATATAAATTTAATTCAATAAAATTAAATATAATTTTAATATTTAAATATTTATATTATAATAATGATGTTAAAATATTGTAACTATAAATTTATTATAGAAATTAAATATTTAATTTTTAAATTAAACAAATTTAAACTTAAATTAGAATAATATCCAAATAGTTATGAATATTTGAATTATAAGATTTCAAATATAAAAAATTAATAACTAAGAGATTTAAAAGGTAATATTTTTCTAATTATTTAAATGTTGTTTTATGACAACTCAATTAAAAAACTTTTAATAAGTTTAAATTACAAAGGTACGATTCAAATTTATTAACAAATTATTAATTTAGTATGATTTAAAATAAATAAATGTTCAAATTGTTATAAAACAACTATAAATTACAATATTATATAATATTAAATAATATGGTATATCTTAAATTATATAATACTATTTTATTATTATACTATATAAAATATAATAATTATATTTAATCTATATTAAATTAGTATAATCTAATTAAGTATATTATATAAAATTATATATAATTATGAATAATTATATTTTTCAAATAATATTTAATTAATTAATTATATTTATTAAACTAATATAAAAATTGTACTACATTATAAATTTATATAATTAATATTATTAATTATAAAACTGAATAATTATAATTAAATTATAATATCTATCTCCAATTGTTATGATTTTTGCTTTGTCCTAAAACATTTAATTTCTATTCAACAAGCTTATTCAGAGTAAAATATTGTTAAATTAATAATATTCTAAATATTAATAAGTAAGGATTTAAAAAATAAATGTGTTTGTTAAATCAATTCAAATAGTTAAGACTATTAGAATAATTATCTATTTCAAATCGTTTTGACCTTTTGTTTAATCATAAAAGAATTGCTTCAAATCATACATGCTTATTCGAAATAAAACAATACTAATTTATTAATATTCAAAAAATTGTTAAGTAAGAAATTAGAAAAAACATGTATTTACCGATCAATTTTCAAATTTTTTTGACTAGTTGAACAATTATCTATTTAAAATCATTATGACCTTATATTTTATAATAAAACAATTGTTTCAGTTCATAAAAGCTTATTTGAAATAAAATAATATTACTTTATTAATATTATAAAATTTGATAAGTTAGAGATTTAAAACATAAATCAGTTTATCAATTCAGTTCAAATAATTATGGCCATTTAAACAATTATCTATTTCAAATCATTATGAACTTTTGTTTTGTCATAAAACAATTGTTTTTCATCATACAAGCCTATTCAGAATAAAATAATACTAATTTATTAATATTTAAAAAGTTAATAAGTAGGGGATTTAAAAAATAAATCTGTTTATCGAATCAGTTTAAATAGTTATGACTATTTGAACAATTATATATTTCCAATCATTATAACCTTTTGTTTCGTCATAAAATAATTATTTATCTTTATACAAGCTTATTCGAAGTAAAATAATACTAATCTAGTAATATTATGAAATTTAATAACTGATAGATTTAAAAAATAAATTTGTTTACCAAACCAATTCAAATAGTCAAGGCTATATGAATAATTATCTATTTCAAATCGCTATGACCTTTTGTTTTGTCGTAAAACAAATGTTTTTGTTCATATAAGTTTGTTTGAAATAAAATAATATTAATTTATTAATATTTCAAAAATTAATAAGAGATTTAATAAATAAATCTATTTACCATACTAGTTCAATTAGTTATAACAATTTGAACATTTATTTATTTCAAATCGTACTAAATTAATAATTTGTTAATAAATTTGAATCGTACCTTTTGTAATTTAAACTTATTAAAAGTTTTTTAATTGAGTTGTCATAAAACAACAGCTAAATAATTAGAAAAATATTACCTTTTAAATCTTTTAGTTATTAATTTTTTATATTTGAAATCTTATAATTCAAATATTGATAACTATTTGAATATTATTCTAAGTTAGGTTTAAATTTAATTTAAAAATTAAATATTTAATTTCAAATCTATTTTAAAGTAAAAATATTTAAAGATTTGTTTTGTCATAAAACAATTGTTTTTGTTAATATAAATTTGTTTGAAATAAAATAATATTGTTTTATTAATATTTAAAAAAATAAATTTATAAGAGATTAAAAAAGAAAATCTGCTTACCAAACCATTTCAAATAGTTTTGACTATTTCAATAATTATTTATTTCAAATCGTTATAACCTTTTATTTTATGATCAAACAATTGGTTCTGTTCATACTATTTTATTTAGAATAAAATAATACTAATTTAATAATATTTCGAAACTTAATAACCAAGAAATTAAAAAATAAATCTAATTGTCAAACCAGTTTAAAGAGTTAAGACTCTATGAATAATTATCTATTTCAAATCGTTATGACCTTTTCTTTTAATGTAAAACAATTGTTTTGTTTGTACAAGCTTATTTGGATCAAAATAATACTAATTTAATAATATTTTAAAAATTAATAAGTAAGAGATTTAAAAAATAAATTTGTTTATTGAATCAGTTCAAATGGTTAAAATTATTAGAATAATTATATATTTCATATCATTTTGATCTTTTGTTTAGTCATAAAACAATTGTTTCAGTTCATACAAGCTTATTCAGAATAAATTAATACTAATTTATTAACGTTTAAAAAATTAATATGAAAGAGATTTAAAAATATTTATTTCATCTTTGATTAATTTTTACGATATTAATATTTTAAATATTTTAAATTTTAACAATTGCAAATTGGACAATTGTTAACAATTATTCATATTAATATTTATTATTAATATGATAAGCTTATATAAGATTTAAGGATATAAATCCTTACTTATTAAATAAATAATTAATAAAAATATAATAAATTTATTATATTAATATTTATAATAATATTATCCAAATATTATACGTTTAAATAACTAATAATTAAATGATATTAAATATTAATAATATTATTAATGTATTAAAAATAGATAACCATTAATATTAAACTATTTAATTATAATTTTTGTTAACATTTAAATTATATGTAATTAAATTAATTAAAACTTTTGAAATTACTATTTGATTTAATTATATAAATAAATTAGATTTAATATTTAAAATTAATATATATTATAGTATTAAATACTATATATTTAATTAAAAAATAATAATATTATATAATATTAAAATTAAAATATCTATTTCAAATTGTTATATATTTTAATTATAATATTAAACAATTAAATATTATTAATTAATATTTTAATATTAATTTGTAAAATATTAAAATTAAAATTATTTGAAACTAAATTTAATTAATTAATAGAAAAGTAATAATCTATTAACATATTTATTAATTTTTAATATAATTAACAACTATTTTTAATTTTTCAAATGTTAATAAATTAGTATTAATTTATTTTGAATAAGTAATATAAATTAACTACTTACTAATATAATAACAAATATAAGTTGCTATTCAGACTTAATATAATTATTAAACTTAATTTATTTTTTAATATTTATAATATATAATATATAATATAATTATTTCAGTTCATACAAGTTTATTAATAATAATTAAAGCAATATAAATTAATTATAAATTATTATCAATAATAATAAGCTTTATATATTTATAAAAATATATAAATATTTTCAAAACCTAATTATTTGATATGGTATAATTAATATAATGAATTAATAAATATATTATAAATAATTATTTAAATTAATAGTTATAGTCATTACTTTTTAATTAAAGTTTTGTATAATAATATACAAATAATTTAAATAATAGCTTATTATTAAACTTAATAAATTATCATAATAATATTAATTAAATTATTAAACAAATAATTTTATAATTAAATATATAATATTTAATAAATAATTATAATTATTTTCATATTAATTTTATAATTAATTTATAATAAGATTATAAGATTATAATAATTTATATAAATTAAATATAATAAATGATTTATTAACATTATTAATTAATTAATATAAAACATATAAATATGTTTATATGAACAAAGATATATTAATATTGCTAACTATTAATAACTATTATTACTTAATATTATAAATTAAGTTATATAATTTACTAATAATATATAAGTAAATTATATATTTAGAACTATATAAATGTTTTTGTTTATAAAAATTAAAAACTTCTTACTAATATATTCAAAAAATAATATTAAATAGAAATTGTATTAATTATAGTTCTAACTATTATATAATTATTTGTTTAGTC
This sequence comes from Durio zibethinus, assembly GCF_047325235.1. NCBI lineage: Eukaryota > Viridiplantae > Streptophyta > Magnoliopsida > Malvales > Malvaceae > Durio > Durio zibethinus. Next base: position 20,918,767 of record NC_143170.1, read on the forward strand.
CTTATATAATTAAATTAATAATTTAGATTTATTATTATCTTATAATAATATTATATAGTTAATTTTAATACTATTAATATTACTAATTTATTAATAGTTTATTATAACCCAAATTCAAAATTATATATTCTGAATAAAAGCTTATTCAGAATAAAATAATACTAATTTATTAATATTTCGATAATTAATAACTAAGAGAATTAAAAATAAATTTATTTATCAAACCAGTCCTAATATTTAAAGACTATATGAACAATTATCCATTTCGTTGTAATATTATATAGAATAAAATTTATTGTTTATAAATTATTTGATTATAATAATTTTTGGAATAAATAAGAATTAACTTAATTAAATTAAGTATTAATAATAATGTAAATTAAAATATATAATAATTGTAAATATATTAGTGTTATTTTTTTATATTATTAAGTCATAATAATAACTTCTACATATTTATTAGTTATAGGATAACTAAATATATGATAATTATAATAGATAATATATTAAATAATTATTAATATTTATTATATTAAACTATCAATTATATAATAATTTATAATTGTTATAAATAACAATTTATTAGTATTTGTTATAATTATCTTAAATTTATATAATAAATTAATAAATAATATATACCATACAAATTATATAATAATTATATGTTATTATATAATTATAATAGTCATAACTATATTTATTAATAGTTTAATAATCCTTATTAATTATATCATTAATTATAATATTATTGTTAATAAATTATTTAATAATACTAATATAATAATACTCTAAAAATTAATATTATTGTATTAAATTATATATTTATAACCTAATTGTATAATTTTTATCATTATAAATTTAATATAATTTAATTATATTACTATTAATAACTATAAATAAATATTATTAATTTATTATATAATTTATTTAGTACAATATTGTCTAATAATATGGAATTATTATCTTATAATATAATGTAAATATAATATATTTATAAATTATATTATATATAATTAATATTTATAATATTATAAATAATTATTATTTAAAAATATATTAATTTCTAAAATCATATAATTTATTAAAATAATTACTAAATAATATAATTATTTAACTTTTTTATTTATTATAATTATAGCTTATAATATGAATGTAATTTATATAATAAATATATATATATAAATTATTTATATATAAATAAATAATATATAATAATTATAATTTTTATAATTATAATAATTTATAATATATTCATTATTTATTAATATTGATATAATTCTATTATTTGTAATAATATGAACAATAATAAGACAATTTTCATATTAATAATATTTGAATTTAATATTATATTAATTAATTCTATATTAATAATTTGATATATAATAATATAATATGTATTAGTTATGAAACTTTATAACCAATATTATACAATAATGATAATTTATTCTAAGTATTATATAAATAAATTATTAATTAATAATGACAATATTTTAATAATATATTTGTATCAGTTAATATTATAATTAATTAAATAATTAATATAAAATTATATTTATTTATAATTTATAATAATTATAAATTCTATTATTTGCAATTAATAAATATTAATTTATAGCAAAATTATATAATTACTTAATAATATAATTATAATTTTAATAATTATAATTTACAATTATTATTATAATATATTATGAATTTATTATAATTTATAAGTTTATAAATAGCATATATATTGTTTATAAGCTAATAAACAATTTGTTATAAGTAAATATATAACAAGAGCAATATAGTTATATTTATTATAATTATTATTTAATTAATTATAATAATTAAATATTTTCAATTATTATAATTAAACTATATATTTCTTATTATTATTATTATATGTTTAAAATTTAATATTAATAAATTAGTATTATAATATAATACTAATTTATTAATATTTCAACAATTAATAAGTTAACATACCTACTGTTTCTATTGGTATAATTTACTATTTATATAATTAATTATTTTATTAATTAATTATATTAATAATATCAAATTGTTCTTCCTTGTTATATATCACTTACTTATAATAATAATTTATTATTTATAATATTTTAGCAAATATGTAAATTCTTTTACATATAAATTATACATATATTTATTATATATTATGATTACATTATAATAAATAATATATTTGTATATCAATATTAATATTAAAACTAATAAGTAAGTTAATATTTAATTTTAACTTATTAATTAAAATACGTAATAATTGGTACAACAATATCAAATATATAATTATTATATTATATTATATTATATTTTAATTATAAGCAAAAGATTTTATTAATAATATTTAATATTTATAATAACATATTTATTATAAATTAACTATAACTTATTCTAAATTATAATCTAATTTTAATAATTATAGTATTAAATTTATAATTCTAATATAATAATTGCTAAACTTTATAAATTGAGTTAATATTATTATCTATTACAAATAGTTAGGACTATTCAAATCTTATTAATATTATTGAATTAATTAATTCAGTATAATTAAAATTAAAATTAAAATTTATATTTATTATAATTATATACAAATGTTAATATAATATTAATTTTAATATTAATAATTTTAAATTATTAACATTATCATGAATAATATTAAAGACTATTTTACAAATAATTATTATAATATTATTAAAAAATTAATAATTTAATTTTACAAATAATTATATAGATAAATTTATTAGATAATATTAATAATATTTCATATTTTAACTATTATTTAATTAATATTTATAACAATTATATATTTCATAATATTTGTTAATTAATATGAAAATTATTATTTTAATTAATAACAATAATAAATCATTAAATAATAAAATTAATAGAACATTTTATAAATTTAATTAAAACAATTATCAATGCCATAAAACAATTGCTTATAATAGTTATTATTATATAATTATAATAACTATTATAATTATATAAACTAGGTTGACTGGTTTATATAATTGTATCTCTACCTCAAAGCCTCTCTCTCTAAAAACCCAAATTTTATTATTATAATAATTAAATTTAATTATAATACTAAAGAATTTAATCAATATATTAAATTAAATTTTATATTTTATTAATTTATCATATTTAATTATTTAATTTATAAATTAATAAAATAACTCATTAATTAAATAATAAACTAATTTATAATTAATCAAATAATTTAATTTATTATATAATAATTAAATTATATTATGATAATTTAATAATAAATAATAATTATTTTTAAGTATAAGAATTTATAATAATTATATAATTAAGTATAAGAAACTGGAGCTGCTAAATTAAAGGAAAAGCATAATGGTAGGTTGATACCCCATGACTATTTTTCCTTGATTGCGAATTGATTTTGCATATGATTGCATTCCACTAGAAAGTCATCATTAGAGTCGGTTTGAATATCTACTAATGCAAAAATATATGACAAAAAGAGAAAGCCATGAGCTCTTGTTAATGTGGATGCAAATGATGATGGCGGATAACTACTGTTGGTTTGCAGCTACTGTAGAGAAAAAGTAAAAGCTGTGGGTTTTGAGAAAATTTTAATGAAAGCTATGACAGATTGTTATAAATTATTAATATTAATTAAATTATTAAGAAATAAATAATTTATATATTATTTATTCAAATAATAATATTATTATTATTTAAATTAATATTTAACTATTTATAAATATATTTATAAAAATAATTAATTGTTTGATCATTTACATATATTATAATAATTATATTTTATAAAATAATTATATATTAATAATATATTATTCATATAAATATAATTATTATTTATATTTAATAAATTTATTTTTATATATAATTATATATAATTATATTATTTAATAATTATTTTAATAAATTATATTATTATATTTTAACAATTAATATATTATTATATATATTCAATCAGTATAACTATTATTATTTTAAAATCTTATATTTTATTTATTAATATTTCAAAATTTAATAAGTAAAAATTTAAAAAATAAATTTATTTTTTGAATATGTTCAAATAGATCTGACTATTTGAATAATTATCTATTTCAAATAGTTATGACCTTTTGTTTTGTGATGAACCAATTATTTTTGTCTATAAAAGCTCATTCAAAATAAAATAATACTAATTTAATAATATTCCAACAATTAATAAGCAAAAGATTTAAAAAATAAATATGTTTACTGAGTAAGCTCTAATAGTTATAATTGTTTGAACAATTTTTTATTTCTAATAGTTATAATCTTTTGATTTCTCATAAAACAATTGTTTCTATTCATACAAGTTTATTCAAAATAAAATAATACTACTTTATTAATATTTTTCAACTTAATAGGTAAGAGATTTAAAAAATAAATCTGTTTACTGAACAAGTTTAAATAGTCATGTCCATTAGAACAATTATCTATTTCAAATTGTTATGACCTTTTGTTTTGTCAGAAAACAATTGTTTCTATTCATACAGAACTATTCAAAATAAAATAATTTTGATTTATTAATATTTTGAAAATTAATAAGAGATTTAAAAAATAAATATATTTACTAAACCAATCCAAATAGTTATGATTATTTGAATAATTATCTATCTCAAATCATAATGATCTTTATTTTGTCATACAACAATTGTTTCCTTTCATACAAGCTTATTCATATTAAAATGATACTAATTTAATAATTTTTCAAAAATTGATAAGAGATTTAAAAGATAAATATGTTAGCCGAACTAGTTCAAATAGTTAAGATTGTCAGAATAATTATCTATTTCAAATCATTCTATCCTTTTGTTTAGTCATAAAACAATTATTCCAGTTCATACAAGCTTATTTGGAATAAAATTAGTATTATTAAACTAATTAACCATTTATGAAATATTAGATTAATTATATTAAGTTATTATTCATACTAAAATAATTAGTTTTGTGAATAATAATAATATATAATATATTAAATAATAATTAAATAATTTATTAAATTTAATACTATAAATTAATAATATATTATTTATTCATTTAACATCAATTAAAAAATTTTAATTTAATTGTAATTTATTAATTAATTAGTCATGTAAAGGTATCAGAGCTGGTTCTGGTTAAGGTCATGTATAAATTAATTTTAATATTTAATATAAAAAATATTTTATTTAAATATATATAATGGAAAATTATTATTAACTTTATTTGAATAATAACAATTTTTAATTAATATTTAATATTAATAAATAAAAATATTTATTCATGTTAAATATAATATGTTAAACTGAATTTAACATTTATTATATATATTTAAATAAAATATTTTTAATTAAAACAATTTATTTTAATATTTAATATTATATCTATTATTATTAATTTTAATAAGCCTCCAATTTAATTAATAAATATTTAATTTAAATATTATTAAAATATTTAAATAATTAATATCTTTATTTAATACGAATAATTTAATTAATTATTCAAAATATTTATATCAAATAGATTATAATTTATTTAAATAATAATTCATAATTAATAAATTGTAAGAATTTACTTTTCATCAAAATTAAAAGTTTATTATTCAAATGGTCATAATTATTTGAACCAATTCAATAAATTGACTTATTTTATTTTTTTATTAATAAAATAACATTATTTTATTAACAAAGAAATATTATTTTATTTCGAATAAGCTTTTATGAACTGAAACAATTATTTTATGATAAAACAAAAGGCCATATTTGTTTTAAATAGATAATTGTTCAAATAGTCATAACTATTTAAATTTGTTCGATAAACAAATTTATTTTTTTAAATTTGTTGTTCATTAATTTTTTGAATATTAATAAGTTGGTATTATTTTATTCTGAATAAGTATGTATAAACTAAAACATTAATACTAGAGGTGATAAAGAGATTGTATTCAATGATCCATTCGGCATTCTTGGTGCTCTTACTCTGCATAGTATGGGCTATATACCCAAATGCAACTGGTTTGTAGGTTAGAAAAACTAAAATTGGAGCTGTGCAAGAAGAAGGAGAAGAGCATGATATCCCAGATATTCCTTATGCACCTCAAGGAGAACCTTTTACCCCATCATTTGATACCAATGAGCTTTAAAAATGCTTATGCTTCAGATGAATAATCTACATTCTATGGTTGGGAATACGAATTCTAGATTGAAAATTATGGAAATGATTAGGCTTTGAAAATAGTTATATTATTAAATTTATAATAATCATTATAAATTAAATATTAAATATTAAATATTTTATAAAATAATTAATATTTTATTTAGTTTAATTATCAAATTAAATAAAATAGTTATATTAATTTTATATTAAAATACCTAAACTTTAATTATAATTATACATAATTATATAAATTATATAATTTATATATTATTAATAAATTAAAAATAGCTTATTTTTAAATATTATAATAATAATATTTAATTATTATAATTAATAATACTAATTTAATTAAACTAATTTATATCCTTCAAGCCTAACTAGATAAATATTAATGTCATTATAACAATTGTATAATAATTTAAATATACAAAATTTAATTAATTCTCATAATAATAATTAATAATTGAATATTGATTAGGCAATAATTGTACTAATCAAAAGGTAATATTATTAGATTAAAAATTATTGAACATTAATAATTTATGATTTTGTAACAACGCGCGGATGTGTTACTAGTATTTATAAATTTTAAACTAAAGTTTAAATTTTTTTTGAAAAGGAAAAGATCAATTAAAATATGATAAAAGTTGAAAAAAATAAAAAATATATAAGGTAAAAGTTGAAAAAGTAAAAAAGAAAAGAAATGGTCGTAAAGGTATGTCCACCAACTTCATCAAACTCTTTTATAAAACCCAAAAACAATTGCACCTCTTCCCGCCTGTCCTCACCACTATTGCTATTGCCAACTCCCTTCTTTTCTACCTTTACTCGACGAGATATGGATCCAGTGAACGCTTGGGGTAACTCCTCCCTAGAATCCATCGACCCCCAAATCCATGACCTCATCGAAAACATCAATGCCGCGGCATCCGGCTCATTGCTTCCGAAAACTTCACTTCCTTTGCTGTAATTAAAGCCCTCGGTAGTGCCCTCACTAACAAATACTCTGAGGGCATGCCTGGGAACCGTTACTATGGAGGAAATGAATTCATTGACGATTTAATTAATAATTTTATAAATTTAATAACTATATTTATGTAATTAATATTATAATATGAATAACTATTTTAGATATTAAATTGTCATAAGTAATAAATAGTCAAATAATTATTCAATAAATAATTGAATTGTTAATTAAAAATTAATATATTATTAGTAATAATTTTATATATTAAATAATTAACTAAATTAATACAATAATAACTATATTGAATTATAGTTAATAAATTTAAATTAAATTAATTTATTATTAATACTATAATAATTAGATTAGATTATATTATAATATTAATTTGTAATTACAGTACTATAATATAAGTTATTATAATACTTAAATTAATTTAATTTAAATTAATATACTATTAATAATAACATTTTAATTATAACATTTAATTGTATTCTATATATTTAATTATAACCTTTTTAATGTACTATCGATTAGTAGTTATTAATTAACTAAATTAATTTTTTCAATTATTAATATAATTGATTGTTTATAATTATAATTAATAATTATAATTATAATTTAAAATATAACATTTAATAACTATTAATTATTAATATATTTTATTATAATAAATAACTTTTATTAGTTATTTATTTATTTTAATAATTATAAAAATTAATCAAAATTATTTTATCAAATTATATTAATGAGTAATTAATATAATATATATATTCTTAACAATTGTATATTAATTTAAGATATTGAATGAGTAATAATCGATTCTTAGTTATAATTATTAACTGTGTAGATTATAACTAAGAATTTAAATGATTCTTAGATATAAATCTAATTGTATTTATTTTAAATTTTATTTTATTTAATTTTAATAATCAATTTAAAATAAATATTATTTTCAATATATATTAAATAATATAATCAATTTAATTTAATTATTTATATAAAAATGATTAAATATTAAATATTAAATATTAAGAATATTTATTTTTATATCAAATAGATTCATATTTTAAATTATTATTTAATAATAATTATTATAATAATATTATAAAATAATATTAAATCTAAGGGATTATAGATAATTAATAAAATTATTAATAGGTATGAATAAATAATTAGATTTATTTTTATTAATTATCCAAAATAAAAATAATTAATTATCATAATTTAAATTATAATGTATTAGTTTTGATAATATTATTAATACGATAATAATAAATATTTATTATAATTATTATATATATTAAAATACATTTAAAATAATAATAATTTTATATTTTACATATTAATAATGTCATAATAGTTTAATAGATATAATAATGATAAACTATATTATTATCTTAATTATTGTTAATTATAACATTATTATTATTATCTTAATAATAACAATTAAAGTTATTAGTTATTTTACTAATTTATAATACTAATAATATTATAATTATCCTAATAATTACTAATAATGATTAGCTTTAATTAATTAAAATAGTCATAACTATTTGAACTAGTTTAGTAAATAGATTTAGTTTTTAAATCTCTTATTAATTTTCAAAATATTAATAAATCAAAATTATTTTATTTTGAATAATTTTGTACTAACAGAAACAATTGTTTTATGACAAAACAAAATGTCATAACAATTTGAAATAGATAATTGTTCTACTGGACATGATTATTTGAACTTGTTGGGTAAACATATTTATTTTTTAAATCTCCTACTTATTAATTTGAAAAATATTAATAAAGTAGTATTATCTTATTTTGAATAAACTTGTATGAATAGATGACAAAACAAAAGATCATAACTATTAGAAATAAAAAATTGTTCAAACAATTATAACTATTTGAGCTTACTCAGTAAATAGATTTATTTTTTAAATCTTTTACTTATTAATTGTTGGAATATTATTAAATTAGTATTATTTTATTATATTTATTATCATTATAATTAATTGGCAAATAGTCTTATACTATATATATTAACTTATAAAATATTGAATATATAATTTAATAATTATAGTATGAATTTAATAAACCAACACAAGTATTATTTTATAAAATACAATATTATTATTATATAGTATTTTTTTTTCGTCTAAGCTTGTATTAACTAAAACAATTGTTTTATGATAAATCAAAAGATTATAAAGATTTTAAATAGACAATTGTTAAAATAGTAATAACTATTTGGACTTGTTTGGTAAACAGATTTATTTTTTTTTAATTCTCTTTCTTATTAATTTTTCAAATATTATTAATTAGTACTAATTTATTTTGAGTAAGCTTGTATGAACTAAAATAATTGTTTTATGACTAAACAAAAGGTAAGATATTATAATAATTGACTATTTCAATTTAGTAAATATTTATTAATAAATAATTATCTATTTTAAATCATTATTAATATTATATTTTAAATCATATTATAATTATGATACTATTTGTTAATAACTTAATTAAAAAATTAATTGTTAATTTTTTATAATCAGTTTATAAAAAAAAACTATTTTATTCTTATTTAGATTAATAATAATTTAAATAAATATTATATTAATAACTTATTAATATAACTTATTATTTATTAGTATACTATAACTAATTTATAGTATAATATCAAGTACAAATTATGAACCAATTAAAATTATTATATAGATATTATAGTATAAAGATTAATTTATTAGTAATTTATTATTAATAATATCCTTAAACAATAAATTAGTAATTCTATTCATTAGAGTAATTCATTAGATGATAAACTAATCGATAATTAATAAGTTAATGTAATTAATTTTAATTATATAAATAATTAAATATTAATATTTTTTTATACATAATTGTTCCAATCATTAATAGTTAACTATTTTATATTTATAATTACAATTAAATATTTATATTTATAATTTAATTAATCCTTAAATTTTAAATATTTAAATATTTTAAAATTAATTAATGATTGTTAATAATTGTCCAATCTGCGATTGTTAAAATTTAAAATATTTAAAATATTAATATTGTAAAAATTAATCAAAGATAAAATAAATATTTTAAATCTCTTTCATATTAATTTTCCAAATGTTAATAAATTAGTATTAATTTATTTTGAATAAGCTTGTATGAACTAAAACAATTGTTTTATGACTAAAAAAAAGATCAAAATGATATGAAATAGATAATTATTCTAATAATTTTAACCATTTGAACTGATTCAATAAACAAATTTATTTTTTAAATCTCTTATTAATTTTCAAAATATTATTAAATTAGTATTATTTTAATCCAAATAAACTTGTACGAACAAAACAATTGTTTTACGTTAAAAGAAAAGGTCATAACGATTTGAAATAGATAATCATTCATAGAGTCTTAACTATTTGAATTGGTTTGACAATTAGATTTAATTTTTAATTTTCTTGGTTATTAAGTTTCGAAATATTATTAAATTAGTATTATTTTATTCTAAATAAAATAGTATGAACATAACCAATTGTTTGATGATAAAATAAAAGGTTATAACTATTTGAAATAAATAATTATTGAAATAGTCAAAACTATTTGAAATGGTTTGGTAAGCATCTTTTCTTTTTAAATCTCTTAAAGATTTATTTTCTAAATATTAATAAAACAATATTATTTTATTTCAAACAAACTTATATTAAAAAAAACAATTGTTTTATGACAAAACAAATCTTTAAATATTTTTACTTTAAAATAGATTTGAAATTAAATATTTAATTTTTAAATTAAACAAATTTAAACTTAAATTAGAATAATATTTAAATAGTTATGAATATTTGAATTATAAGATTTCAAATATAAAAAATTAATAACTAAGAGATTTAAAAGGTAATATTTTTCTAATTATTTAGCTATTGTTTTATGACGACTCAATTAAAAAACTTTTAATAAGTTTAAATTACAAAAGGTATGATTTAAATTTATTAACAAATTATTAATTTAGTACGATTTGAAATAAATAAAATGTTCAAATTGTTGTGACTAATTGAACTAGTATGGTAAATAGATTTATTTATTAAATCTCTTATTAATTTTTGAAATATTAACAAATTAATATTATTTTATTTTGAACAAACTTATATGAACAAAAACATTTGTTTTACGACAAAACAAAAGGTCATAACAATTTGAAATAGATAATTATTCATATAGCCTTGACTATTTGAATTGGTTTGGTAAACAAATTTATTTGTTAAATCTATCAATTATTAAATTTCATAATATTACTAGATTAGTATTATTTTATTTTGAATAAGTTTGTATGAAGATAAATAATTATTTTATGACAAAACAAAAGGTTATAATGATTGAAAATATATAATTGTTCAAATAGTCATAACTATATGAACCGATTCGATAAATAGATTTATTTTTTAAATCTCCTACTTATTAATTTTTCAAATATTAATAAATTAGTATTATTTTATTTTGAATAGGCGTGTATGATGAAAAAAATTATTTTATGACAAAACAAAAGTTCATAATGATTTGAAATAGATAATTGTTTAAATGGCCATAATTATTTGAACTGATTCAATAAATTGATTTATGTTTTAAATCTCTAACTTATCAATTTTTATAATATTAATAAAGTAATATTATTTTACTTTAGATAAGCTTTTATGAACTGAAACAATTATTTTATGATAAAATATAAGGTCACAATAATTTTAAATAGATAATTGTTCAAACAGTAAAAAATATTTGAACTTGTTCGGTAAATAGTTTTTTTTCTAATTTCTTCTTAATAATTTTTTGAATGTTAATAAATTAGTATTATTTAATTTTGAATAAGCATGTATGAGTTGAAGCAATTATTTTATGACTAAACAAAAGGTCAAAATGATTTGAAATAGATAATTGTTCTAATAGTCTTAACTATTTGAACTGATTCAACAAAAACATTTATTTTTTAAATCCTTACTTATTAATGTTTAGAATATTATTAATTTAGCAATATTTTACTCTGAATAAGCTTGTTGAATACAAATTAAATGTTTTAGGACAAAACAAAAATGATAACTATTGGAGATAGATAATTTTTCAAATAGTTATAACTATTTGAACTAGTTCGGTAAAGAGATTTAGTTTTTAAATCTCTTATTAATTTTCAAAATAGTAATAAAATAGTATTATTTTATTCTGAATAATTTTGTATGAATAGAAACAATTGGTTTTGGAATATTGATTTTTAAATAAATTTATTTTTAAAATTTTTATTTATTAATTTTTGTAACGTTAATAAATTTATATTATTTTATTTGAAATAAGCTTGAATGAATAGAACCAATTGTTTTATGATAAAATAAAAGGTTGTAATGTTTTGAAATAGATAATTATTAAGATAGTCATAATTATTTGAACTTGTTCGATAAACATATTTATTTTTTTAATTCTCTTACTTTTTAATTTTTGAAATATTAATAAATTAGTATTATTTTATTTCAAATAAGCCAACATGAATTGAAACAATTATTTTATTACAACACAAAATGTTACAATGATTTGAAGTAGATAATTATTCAAATAGTCATGACTATTTGAACTTGCTTAGTAAACTTATTTTTTTAAAATCTTTTACTTATTAATTGTTGAAATATTAATAAATCAATATCATTTTAATCTGAATAAGCTCGTATGGATGGAAACAATTGTTTTATGACAAAACAAAAAAGTCATAAGAATTTGAAATAAATAATTATTCAGATAGTCATACCGATTTGAATTTATTCGATAAATAGATTTATTTTTAAAATCTTTTGCTTATTAATTGTCTTAATATTAATAAATTTGTATTATTTTATTCGAAGTAAGCTTATATGAATAAATAAAATCATTATATGACAAACCAAAAGGTTATAGCGATTCCAAATCAATAATTATTCAAATGGCCATAATTATTTAAACTTGTTTGATAAATAGATTCATTTTTTAAATCACTTATTTATTAATTTTTAAAATATTAATAACATGGTATTATTTTATTTTCAATAACCTTATATGAACTGAAATAAGTTTGTTAATATTGTATTATAGTAAATATTTAAAATAATAATTGTATGATTTATTATAAATGTTATGTTATAATATAACAAAGAATATATGTTTATAATTATAATTTATTAATTAATAAATTTAGTTATTTTATAATAACTAATTATTAAAAAATTGTATTCATTAAAATAATTTATATATTTATTTATATATAATAATTCATTTATAATATTTTACTAGTTATTAACTGTATAGATTAACTTTTATTAATCTGTTTGATTTAATTATATAAATAAATTAGATTTAATATTTAAAATTAATATATATTATAGTATTAAATATAACTAGTAAAATTAATATTTAATTTTAATAATCCTAACTATTATATAATAATAATTTAGTATTATTATATTCTAATTGATTATTTTACAGTGTAAAATAATTTAGTGGAGTATATTTAATTTATTTAATTAAAGAAAGATATTTATATTAGAGTAAATTTATTTAATTATCTATTAAATTCAGTTAATTATTAAATTTATTTATCTTTATAAATTATATTATAACTAGTATAAATTAATAGTTAATTTATAGATAATAATTCTTATGATTTAATTATATAATTTAGTATATTAATTATTATATATAATTCCATTTAAGCTTGCATTATATTATAATTATGTATGAATCATAATACTTATTTATTTTAAATATTATTTTATTTAAATTAATTAATAATTAATAATTATAAATAAATAAATATTATTGATTAAATCATAACTATTTAATATGAATAATTATATGAAATTATAATAATTAAATTAAAATAATATTAATATTAATATTAATATTAAAATATTAAAATCATTTATCTATTTATTAACTATTAATTTATTTAATAATTAATAACTCTATATCATAATAAAAAATATATTATAAAAATTATTAATTAATAATTAATATATATGGGAGCTTTTTATTGTTTAATAGATATAATAAAAATTATTATTATGATGCTAGATAATATAATTGATAAGAACAATTATCAATATTGTCCATTTGTTTTGTCATAAAACAATTATTTTAGTTCATAAAAGTTTATCCAAAATAATACTACTTTATTATTATCAATATTATAATATTGTAAATATATTAATTTAAAGTTATTAATTATTAGATTAATTATTAGATTAATTATTAAATTATTAAATTATTAAATTAATTTAGAATTAATTAATTAAATACAAATATTTATTTAAAATATTAGTTAATAATCTCTATTTAAAATATTTATATATTTTAAATAACTAATATTTAAATGTTCATTTAAACTTAAATGATTTATTATTTGACTAAAGAATGTTATATACTAAGTTAATATTGTTTTTTATTATTATCTAAATTAGTTTAATAATATTAGTAAATATTACTTAATAAATTAATTATTTTAAATAATTTATATATTGTTTAAATTAAATTATTATGGATATATTAATTTAATATATTAAATTTATAATAATAAATTACTAATAAATTAATATTTATACTATAAATTAATAACAATAATTAAAATGTTTAAAACATTTATTAAACATTAATAAAAATTAACTTATTAAAGAATATTATATAATAAGTTATTCATTATAATAATTATTAATAATTAGTTAATAATAATTAATTAACCATCAACTTTTCTTCCCCTATTTTCTTGAGCAAATAGTAGGATTAAATGATAGAGAAGAACTTATAAATATGCAGTATTTCAAATTCATTTTTCATGATGTTATTTTTGTTGGCTAGAATAAACTTCAAAAACTGGAGCTGCTAAATTAAAGAAAAAGCACAACGGTAGGTTGATACCCCATGACTATTTTTCCTTGATTGCGAATTGATTTTGCATATGATTGCATTCCACCAGAAATTCATCATTAGAATTGGTTTATATTTTATAATATTTTATATTGATTAATCAAATAATAAATTATTATTAAATTGATAATTACTTTAAATTTATAAACCATATATTTGAATAATATAATATAATTTTACTATTTGATTAATTAATAATTGTTGAAATATTACTACTATTATTAAAATTGAATACTAATTAATATAACATGTCACTTGTTAATTTATCATTAATTTTATAATATTAATTAATTATAAAATATTATAATACTTATAATATTATAATTAATATTATTAAATTATTACACTATTTATAACTTTAAAGTAATAGATAATTTAATAAATTACTACAATAATTTATTTTACTAATTTAACAATTAGGATTTGGAAAAGTCTTAACTAGGCTTCAAATATAACGATAATTATAATTATTAAATATTAATAAATTAGTTAATTAATCTATTTCAAAACATTACAACCTTTTGTTTTGTCATAAAACAATTGGTTCTATTCATTCAAGCTTATCTCAAATAAAATAATATAAATTTATTAATGTTCCAAAAATTAATAAGTAAAAATTTTAAAAATAAATTTATTGAAAAATTAATGTTCCAAAACCAATTGTTTCTATTCATACAAAATTATTTAAAATAAAATATTACTATTTTATTACTATTTTGAAAATTAATAAGAGATTTAAAAACTAAATCTCTTTACCGAACTAGTTCAAATAACTATGACTATTTGAACAATTATCTATCTCCCATTATTATGATTTTTGTTTTGTCCTAAAACAATTAATTTTTGTTCAACAAGCTTATTCAAAGAAAAATATGGCTAAATTAATAATATTCTAAACATTAATAAGTAAGGATTTACAAAAAAGATGTGTTTGTTGAATCAGTTCAAATAGTTAAGATTATTAGAACAATTATCTATTTCAAATCATTTTGACCTTTTGTTTAGTCATAAAATAATTGCTTCAACTCATACATGCTTATTCGAAATAAAATAATACTAATTTATTAACATTCAAAAAATTATTAAGTAAGAAATTAGAAAAAAAACTATTTACCAAACAAGTTCAAATATTTTTAACTATTTGAACAATTATCTATTTAAAATCGTTATGACCTTATATTTTATCATAAAATAATTGTTTCAGTTCATAAAAGCTTATCTAAAATAAAATAATATTACTTTATTAATATTATAAAAATTGATAAGTTACAAACAAAACTATTTTTTAAATCCCATACTTATTAATTTTTTAAATATTAATAAATTTGTTTTATTTTATTCTGAATAAGTTACTAAGAATTGAAAAAAATATTTTATGAAAATAAAATAATTATCGATATATTGTTATGTTAATTATAACAAATTATTACTTATTAAATTATTGAGATATGATTATTTTAAAATATATCTAAAACTTTATTATTCTTATGGCTATTTTGTTAAGTGGTCAATTATTAAATCAATTATCTTTTAAATTAATAATTAATACTTATTTTTATTTATTATTTTTAATTAATATTTAAGTAATTATTATTAATTTGTTTACAATGACCAATATTTATTAAATTATTTTAATATTGTTATTTATTTAATCAATATATTTTGTTATTAATAATTAATATTCAAGTAATTAGAACTGAAACCTAAGGTGATTTGTTTAATTTTATAATAGTTATATAACTATTTAAACAATTATCTATTTCAAATCATTATAACTATTTGTTTTGTTATAAAACAAATGTCTTTGTTCATACAAGCTTATTATGATTTGTCATGAAACAAATGTTTTTGTTCATATAATTTTAAAAATAAATATATTTACCAACCAAGTTCAAATAGTCATAACTATTTAAGTAATTATCTATTTAAAATCATTTTGACCTTTTGTTTTGTCCAAAAACAATTGTATCAATTCATATAGGCTTATTCAAATTAAAATAATACTAATTTATTAATATTCCAAAAAATAATGAGTAAGAGATCTAAAAAATGAAACTATTTTCTGAACAAGTTCAAATAGTTATGACTATTTGAACAATTATCTATTTCAAATTGTTATGACCTTTTGTTTTGTCATAAAACAATCGTTCTTGTTCATACAAGTTTATTTCGAATAAAATAATATAAATTTATTAATTTTTCAAAAATTAATAAGTAAAAATTTAAAAAATAAATTTTTTTTCAAACATGTTCAAATAGTTATGACTATTTGAACAATTATCTTTTTCGAATAGTTATGACCTTTTGTTTCATTATAAACCAAATGTTTCTATTCATACAAATGTATTTGAAATAAAATAGTACTAATTTATTAATATTCCAAAAATTGATAAGTAAAAGAGTTAAAAAATAAATCTGTTTACCATGCAAGTTCAAATAGTTATGACTGTTTGAACAATTATTTATTTCAAATAGTTATGATCTTTTTTTATCATAAAACTGTTGTTTCAATTCATACAAGTTTATTCGAAATAAAATAATACTAATTTATTAATATTCTGAAAATTAATAGGTAGGAGATTCAAAAAATAAATATGTTTTTTCGAATAATGAGTATGAGATTTAAAAATATAAATCTGTTTACTGAAAAATTTCAAATAGATTTGACTATTTGAAAAATTTTTTATTTAAAGTCATTATGACCTTTTATTTTGTAATAAAACAATTGTTTCGGTTCACAAAAACTTATATGAAATAAAATAACACTATTTTACTAATATTTCAAAAATTAATAAGCAATATATTTAGAAACTAAAGCTATTTTCAAACCAGTTCAAATAGTTATGACTATTTAAACAAATATCAATCTCAAATAGTTTATGATCTTTGTTTTCTCATAAAACAATTATTAATAAGTTAAAAAATTGAATAAAATAATATTAATCTAATTATTAATAAAAGTATATATTAATATTAACATATTATTAATAAAACTATATATTAATATTAACATATTAATATATAGGAGCTTTTTATTGTTTAATTGAAACAATATTAAAACATTAAATATATAATGTTTATTGTGTTCTTATTGTTTTATTATATAAGAAATATTGATTATTAGATAATTAATATTAATAATTAATTTTAATATTAATAATCATTATTAATTGATTATTAATGTTGATTATTTAATTATTATTAAGCTCAAATAGTTATAACTGTTTGAACAATTTTTTATTTCTAATAGTTATGATCTTTTGTTTTGTCATAAAACAATTGTTTCTATTCATACAAGTTTATTCAAAATAAAATAAAACAATTTGAAATAAATAATTAATATTTTGCAAATTAATAGGTAGGAGATTTAAAAAATAAATATGTTTACTGAACAAGTTCAAGTAGTCATGTCCATTAGAACAATTATTTATTTCAAATTGTTTGACCTTTTGTTTTGTCATAAAACATTGTTTCTATTCATACAGAATTATTCAAAATAAAATAAATTTGATTTATTAATATTTTGAAAATTAATAAGAGATTTAAAAAATAAATTTATTTACTAAACCAATTCAAATATTTATGACTATTTGAACAATTATCTATCTTAAATCATAATGATCTTTATTTTGTCATACAACAATTGTTTCCTTTCATACAAGCTTATTTAGATTAAAATGGTACTAATTTAATAATATTTCAAAAATTAATAAGAGATTTAAAAAATAAATATGTTAGCCGAACTAGTTCAAATGTTAAGACTATTAGAGTAATTATCTATTTCAAATCATTCTATCCTTTTGTTTAGTCATAAAACAATTATTTCAATTCATACAAGCTTATTTGGAATAAAATAATACTAATTTATTAACATTCAAAAAATTAAAGCAAGAGATTTTAAAAAATAAATCTATTTACTAAACAATTTGAAATAGATATGACTATTTAAACAATTATCTGTTTAAAATTATTTTGACATTTTGTTTTATAATCAAATAATTGTTTCAGTTAATAAAAACTTATTTGAAATAAAATAATCTACTTTATTAATATTTCAAAAATTATTAAGCAAGAGATTTAAAAACTAAAGCTATTTTTCAAAGTAGTTCTAATAGTTATGACTATTTGAACAAATATTAATCTCAAATTGTTATGATCTTTATTTTGTCATAAACCAATTGTTTTTTATCATATAAGCTGATTCATATAAAAATAATACTAATTTAATAATGTTTTAAAAATTAATAAGTAAGAGATTTAAACAATAAATGCATTTGCCAATCAGTTCAAATAGTTAAGATTATTAAAATAATTGTCTATTTCAAATTGTTATGATCTTTTGTTTAATCATAAAATAATTGTTTCAGTTCATACAAGCTTATTCGAAAGAAAATAATACTAATTTATTAA
This sequence comes from Durio zibethinus, assembly GCF_047325235.1. Classification (NCBI taxonomy): domain Eukaryota; kingdom Viridiplantae; phylum Streptophyta; class Magnoliopsida; order Malvales; family Malvaceae; genus Durio; species Durio zibethinus. The sequence goes on from NC_143170.1 coordinate 20,938,238, forward strand.
CTTTTGAAAGATTAATAAGCAAGATACTTGAAAAACTAAATTTGTTTACCGAACAAGTTCAAATAGTTATGACTATTTGAACAATTATCTATTTAAAATCATTGTGAATTTTTGTTTTGTCATAAAACAATTGTTTTAGTTCACAAAAGTTTATCCAAAATAAAATAATACTACTTTTCTTAATATTTTGAAAATTAAGAGATTAAAAAAAAATCAGTTTACTGACTTAGTTTAAATAATTATGGTCATTTGAATAATTATCTATTTCAAATTGTTATTACCTTTCATTTTGTCATAAAACAATTGTTTTTCAACATACAAGCTTATTTGAAATAAAATTGGTAGTACTTTTTATTTTGTCATAAAACAATTATTTTTGAATGTATAAGTTTATCTGAAATGAAATAATACTAATTTATTAATATTTTAAGAATTAGTAATGAACTAGTTTAAATAGTTATGACTAGTTGAACAATTGTATACTTCAAATTGTTATAACCTTTTGTTCTATCATAAAAAAATTATTTTTATTCATACAAGCTTATTCGAAATAAAATAATATTAATATAAAAATATTCCAAAAATTAATAACTAAGAGATTTAAAAAATAAATTTATTTGACAAACTAGTTCAAATAGTTAAGACTATATGAATAATTATCTATTTCAAATCATTTTTGTTTTGTCATAAAATAATTTTTTCACTTCATACTAGTTTATTCGGAATAAAATAAAATGAATTTATTAATATTTCAAAAACTAATATGTAAGAGATTTAAAAAATAATTTTGTTTACCTAAGCAGTTCAAATAATTATGACTATTTGAACAATTATCTATTTTAAATTGCTATGACCTTTTGTTTTGTCATAAAACAAATGTTTTTATTCATATAAGTTTGTTCAAAATAAAATAATACTAATCTATTAATATTTCAAAAATTAATAATAGATTTAAAAAATAAATTTGTTTATCAAACTAGTTTAAAAAGTTACGACTATTTGAGCAATTATTTATTTCAAATTTTTATATTTTTTGTTCTATTCTGGAACAAGAATTTATATTCATAAAAGCTTATTTAGATTAAAATAATACTAATTTATTAATATTTTGACAATTAATAAGCAAAATTTTTAAAAATAAATTATTTACCAAGCTAGATCAAATAGTCATGGTGAATAAGTATTTATTTTAAATCATTATGACCCTTTGTTTTGTTATAAAAAAATTATTTTAGTTCATGTCAGCTATTTGAAATAAAATAATACTAAGTTATTAATATTTTAAAATTAATAATTAAGAGGTTTAAAAAATGAATCTGTTTACCGAACAAGTTTAAATAATTATGACTACTTGAACAATTATCTATTCAAATTGCTATAACTTTTTGTTTTGTCCCCAAATGATTTTTTCTATTCATAGAAGCTTATTTTGAATAAAATAATACAATTTATTAATATTAAGACAATTAATAGGTAAAAGATTTAAAAAATAAATTTGTTTACTAAACAAATTCAAATCCTTATGACTAATTGAACAATTATTTATTTCAAATTGTTATGACTTTTTGTTTTGTCATAAAACAATTGTTTCTATTCATACAAGCTTATTCATATTAAAATAATATTAATTTATAAATATTTCAACAAATAATAAGAAAAAGATTTAAAAAATAAATATGTTTATCGAACAAGTTCAAATAGTCTTGACTATTTGAATAATTATCTATTTCAAATCATTGTGACTTTTTGTTTTGTAGTAAAACAATTGTTTCAATAAGTAAAATTTTTAAAAAATAAATATGTTTATTGAACTAGATCAAATAATCATGATTATTTGAATAATTATTTATTTCAAATCGTTATGACTTTTTTTTTTATCACAAAAGAATTGTTTGAATTCATATAAGCTTATTGGGAATAAAATAATACCAATTTATTAATAATCCCAAAATTAATAATAAAGAGATTTAAAAAATGAATCTATTTATTGAACCAATTTAAATAATTACGACTGTTTGAACAATTATCTATTTGAAATCACTATAACCTTTTGTTTTGTTATAAAATGATTTTTTCTGTTCATACAAGCTTATTTCAAATAAATTAATACAAATTTATTAATATTAAGATAATTAATAAGTAAAAGATTTAAAAAATAAATCTGTTTATCGAATAAGTTCAAATCGTTATGACTATTTTACAATTATTTATCTCAACTTATTATAACTTTTTGTTTTGTCATAAAACAATTGTTTCTAATCATAAAAGTTTATTCAGATTAAAATAATACTAATTTCTTAATATTTTGACAATTAACAAGTAAAAGATTTTAAAAAATAAATATGTTTACTAAACAAGTTCAAATATTCATAACTATTTGAATAATTATCTATTTCAAATCACAATGACCTTTTCTTTTGTAATAAAACAATTGTTTTAGTTCTTATAAGTTTGTTTGAACTAAAATAATACTAATTTATTAATATTCTTGTTAGTCTTGAATTGATCATTATTTTGAAATGACAAAACATTAAAGCTAAATAAACTTGATCAAGATTTTGAAAAAGATTTATTTAGTACATGTTCTTAAGTTTTATATTTTGGTACTAAATAAATAATATGATTTTCAAAGTTTAAACAAACCTTTCTTGGTGTCATATTTCTCAAACCAAATCTACCTTTAAAGATTATTTATTTGAGCTTAAATGAAAGTCCAATTGTTGTTTCTAAAGTGAACTTATTCATTTTGGACTTAATACAATTTTGATAATATTGGTTTTGGGAAATAGATTAAGTTAGGAAAGTTGTTTTTACAAGAACAAAGTTTTCCAACATTGAACTTATTTTATTTTTTTGTATAAATTCAAAAGGTTTTAATACTTGAATTTTATATGGTTGGAAAGCTCTTTGAGTCTAATTTCTAATGGATCAAACAAAATGAAAATCCAAATTTTCTAAGAAAAGATTTTGAATTTTTACTAGACACACTGCAGTTGTCCAGAAAATTACACAACGGGTAGATTTGAAAATTCACTATAATTCATACATAGTGAATTAGGGGATGAACTTTATATGATTAAGCCCTTTAGGTTTATTTTCTAAATCTTTAAATGGTTTGTGATTTGGATTTGTATAACTCAAGTTATGATCAAATTAGTGAGTAGAGTACAGAACGGGAAACAACCACCAGCTTGGATAGGATCGATCCCCTCTAGAAGGGATCGATTGCTTCCTCAAACAGAATGCCCCCCAAGCTGAAAATCCAGAAAAGGGATCGATCCCCCCACATAAGGGATCGATCACCCAAGCAAGGGATCGATCCCCTCAAGGAAGGGATCGATCGAGTAAGGCTTTTCAAGCACAAAATCATGCTTGAACCAACATGAACCAATCGATCCCCTCAAGAAGGGATCGATTGGTTCTGGGCGTGAAGACCTCCAACGGTTACTTTTTCATCATTCCAATAGGCATTTCTTCACTCCAAGCTTTTTTAACGAATAGTTTCTCAATTTTTCTATAAATTGGGCACTCTAACACACCAAGAAGCAAGAAGAAACAAGAGGAATCAATATGAATCAAGAGAGCAAGAGCTAATAAGTAATTTTTTTTTCTTAAATAATCAAGAGTTCTAGAGCTTTAAAGTCTATATCCTTGCATTCATTGTATCCAAATTATCTTTCTATTATTCATTCATCTTTGTCTTGTCTATACTTTTATGTACTTCAAATTAGCCAACACCCAACCTTTGAGAGGTTCTTAGAGTTTGACAAACACTTGAAATTTTGTATTGTGTGATTGTAAGCTTAAGGAGGAGGATAACCCTTAAGAGTGTATTGTGTTGAGTTTGTAAAGCTTGGAGAAGCTTGTTTGTAATCTTCAACACATAGTGGATTTGAGCCTTGGTGTGGAAAACCAAGAGAGAGGACGTAGGTGCCTTATGGAGAAGGATCGAACCTCTATAAATCATTGTGTTTGATTTTTTTATCCCTATCTCCTTATAATTTATTGTTGTCCATATTTGATTTTAAGTTCTTTGATTGTTATTGCCTTCATTATATTTTCATCAAAAAAGCTTATTATCTTAATTTTCATTCAACTATATTGAAATCATTATTTGGGAGGAATTTGGATAGATCCAATTCACCCCCCTCTTGGATCACCATCTAACCTATAAAGCTAACAATTGGTATTAGAGCTTTGGTATCTTTTTGTAGGTTTAACCACCTTGAGAAAAGATCTTATGGCTCAATTTTGGTTCCAAGATGGTGAAGAAGTCATCAAAGCTCCTATGGTTGATAAATTTGAATTTTGTGAATGGAGAAGAAGGATGAAGATGTTCATTATGGCCCAAGATTTTAGAGCTTGGAATATGATTGAAAAAGGGCTTGACACTCCTTCAAATGATGCAAACTACATGAGGCAAGTGATGGATGATGCCAAGGCCAAGTGCTTACTATATGGAGCTCTTGACTCCTACAATTCAACTTGGTATCAAAGTGTCCAACCTCAAATGAGATATAGGAGAAGTTGGATGAAATACATGAAAGACAATAATCCAACCGAAATACATCATGTCTCATGGCTCTTGAAGATTTGGAGGTAACCTCTAATTCTATTGATTCAAATTCATATGCTTTTGATGAATTGCAAGATGCTTGTAATGAGCTATATGTTGAATATGAATCAATGAAGAGGAAATATAAGAAAATGATTTCAAAGTTGAATGTAGAGAATGAGTTTTTAATGAATGCAAAAATTATTTTGGAAAAAAGAAATGAAAAATTGAAAATAGATTTTGAAACCTCTCAAAATAGGTATGAAATTCTAGAAAAAGAGAATTTAGAATTGAAAAAGAAATTTGAAGTTTTGATGAATGAAAAACAAGAGCTTTTAAATAAGAGTTTAAGTAGTAAAATGATTAAATGCAATTTTTGTAATTTTCATGATCATACTATACATACTTGTCCTATTAGAAGAAAAGTCCCATTTAGAATTAGGCAAGTATGGGTTCCTAAAAGAACAAGAGACTTGTTCACTAACTCTCAAGGACCCAAAGCAATTTGGGTACCAAAAATCAAATGAGATTGTCTCTTGTAGGTGTGCTAGAGCAATGAACTAAAATGTGAGATTGAAGGTTGAATACTCTAGACACACAATGGAGATGGGTAACCTCTAAACTCTTATTTGAAGAGAATTTGAATTTGGTTACCTATTCTTGATGAAATTTGTGAATGCTTGATTGATTATGCAAAATTTGGTTCACATTGATAATAAGACATATGTTGCATAATTTAAAAAAAAAATGTGAGCTTGAATTGAACATGCATTTATTTTGCATATATATATATGTGCTTAAATGATTTTGGCATAATAGAAATAATTTTGCGATTTTTATGCATATTGATTTGTGATTATTGAATATGCCTATATGACCATGTTGATTAAAATTACTTAATTTGTTCTCAATGCTTGGATAGTGTGAAATATTTTTTAAACTTGATTGTCATATTCTAAATTGTTATAACTCTTGATTTGTGAATTGATGAACATCTTGTGCTTAAATCATATATTGATGTTTGATTGTTAATCTCTAGATTTCTTATGAAATAGTCTTGAAATATGCTTTAATTATTTATCCTTATTAATTCAAGATTTGTTTCTTCTTTTGTGTTGATGAATTGATGAACATTATGTGCTTAATGGAATATATTGATTCTTTGTTCATCTATGTTTTTGGTCAAGAAATGTACTCATATGATGATTGATTCAACTTAACCTTAATACTTGTGATTTGAAAGTGCTTAAATTGTCTATTTTTCATTTGTGAAATAATTTTGTGAAATATGCTTATTTTTGTGCTTAAACGTTTTAATAATTTTGTGAAATATTTTGGATATTGTGCTCAATTGATATATTTCTTGATTTGTGATTTTAAATTGATGAACTACTTGTTGGTAAATGAAATATGTTGTTAGTTCACCTATTGCTCTTGTCAAGTGTGTGGTTATATGTTAAATATTATTTATCTTTACTTGACATGCTAGCAACATGACTTAAGTAAATGAATTTCTTATGATGCTTATTTTTAGCTTAAGTCATTGATGATTATGGCCTATTATTTGTGTAGACATATTTATGCTTTTGAGCTAAAATTTTCTTAAATATGTTTTTGATGATAAATATGTCTACCTTGAGTTTCTAGTTTTCATATGGCCTAAAATTTATTTTGGCATATTCTTTGGTGATTTATTGAATATATATGAATATTGAATATGTCTATCTTGTGTTCATGAATGACCTAAAAGGTTTGATTTTTGCACATTACATTAGAACTTTTGCTTTAGTGCCATTCTTGTGCTATTTGATGTTTAAATTGATATATGGCCTCTAGCTTAAGTATATATCTCCCTTGCAATTGGCAACTTATGCTTGGTGAATAAAATTTCTTTTGCCTATAATGACTTAGAATATGGAATTGTTTTCTAACAATTGGTAAAATTTTTTATCAATTGATTTTCTTGGTGCTTCTAATGAAAATCTTTTGTCAAGAAATTTTTCTAAGTCTATGTTAGGAGAACTTGAAATGAGCATGAATGAGCCTAAATTTTTGAAATTTCAAGTATAGCAAGCAAAGCATGTCATCCTCATCAATCAAGCCTAGTTTTGCTCAAATAAAGCGGATTGGAGAATTCAAAGCCAAATGAGCACAACAACAAAGTTTGACATGGATGGAGGTAAATGTATCAACTTTATGATATGATGTATGAGTTTGAATACATATACATGCTTGCTTTAATAAGTGCAAATATATGATTTTGTGGTTGAATATATGAACATATTGCACAAATTAATCACCAAGCCACTTGGTAGATATTGTTCTAATTTTTTTAAAGCTTGGATTGATTAACTCACCTTCATTGATATTCATGCCTAGTTCTTAATTGCTTTGATAAGATTGATCGTTTTAATGCATGAATATTTGCATGAACCCTTGAACATGGATATGAGTTAAATTGATTGATTTCTTTATACATGTTCATTGATTGAGTCCATTGAAATAGCATATACCACATTTTGTCTAAATGTTTGTATGTTTTTTGGTATATTGCTATACATGTTTTTGAAATGTTCTTGCATATGCTTATGTGATTTTGATTGAAATATATGATTGAATACTTGCATATGTTTGAGTTAAGTACTTTGCTATGCATTGAAATAAATTGAAATATATTTGAATAATTATACTTTTATTATTTCTTTGCTATAGCTTATGTGTTCATCATGTTTGGAAAATCATGCTTATATAATCTTTGTTAGGACATGATGATTGAACCTTATTGCTCATTAGTATTCATGTTTTATTAAATTCATATGAGCTTTTGGTTCTTGTTTGGATAGGTTAGCTTATGAAAGACTATTGTTATCATTTATGGATCTATTGAATGAATCTTTCATATGCTTGAAGTATGTTTGTTCTATGAAGTTGTTGAATAAAATTGCTAACAATTGGTAACAATTGGTATCAAAATTGCTAAAGATTTTTTTTAATTTTCATAGATGCTTATTTATGTGCCTATCCTTGATATAGCTTGTACATTTCATGCAAAATTGTGTGTGCCTTATATTGATTAATCCTTATTTTGAAATTGATGAGAAATTTTAGAATACAATTTTGCTTAATTTGTTTTGTGATAACAATTGGTATGCTTTTTGATGACATATCTTTAACAATTGGTATGAGCTTGTATGCATGTGCTTGAATTTATGCTTAATTGCTATCGATGTTTTAGGTTCTAAGCACATCTTACGAGAACATGATTTATGAGTAGATTGCATATCATTCATTATCCTTTGCTCATAAATTTCATACATGAAATTTGATGACTTGTGCTAAAATGCCAAATTTGGATACACTTATACTTTTGTGCTTGAATACATGTATGTGAACTTCATTGTACATATTATACTTGATTACATGCATTCAAAATACTCTTGATGTTATTGGTATCAAGCATTTTGTCTTATGCCTTGAATTGGTCTCTCTTTCTTTTGAAATGACAAAAAGAGGGAGAGAGTTTAGAGATATTTCTTCTTGTATGCTTATTGCAATTGATATAGGAGGTTAAACATTTGGTATAAAGAGCATAAACAAAAGGGAGGAGAAATGTTTCATGAATATATTTGTTAATGATGCTTCTTTGTGTTTATTTGCTTATTAATATGCTCATGCCTTTTTGCTATGACAAAAAGGGGGAGAAATATCATATAGATAAATTTGCTTATGCTTGACATGCATATGTTTGATTGTGCTTATTTCATATATTTGACTAGCATATGTTTGTTAAGTTGTGTTGGATTAGGATGAACAAATTGAGGGGGAGTTTTGCCATGCATTGTTTAAGGGGGAGTTTTCCAAAATGTCTTTCAAAATCTTAAATGTTTCAAAGAAAGTTCTTCATCAAGCAAATTTATCTTTAAGTTTTGTCATATCAAAAAGGAGGAGATTGTTAGTCTTGAATTGATCATTATTTTGAAATTTCAAAATATTAAAGCTAAATAAACTTGATCAAGATTTTGAAAAAGATTTATTTAGTACATGTTCTTAAGTTTTATATTTTGGTACTAAATAAATAATATGATTTTCAAAGTTTAAACAAACCTTTCTTGGTGTCATATTTCTCAAACCAAATCTACCTTTAAAGATTATTTATTTAAGCTTAAATGAAAGTCCAATTTTTTTTTTTTAAAGTGAACTTATTCATTTTGGACTTAATACAATTTTGATAATATTGGTTTTGGGAAATAGATTAAGTTAGGAAAGTTGTTTTTACAAGAACAAAGTTTTCCAACATTGAATTTATTTTATTTTTTTGTATAAATTCAGAAGGTTTTAATACTTGAATTTTATATGGTTGGAAAGCTCTTTGAGTCTACTTTCTAATGGATCAAACAAAATGAAAATCCAAATTTTCTAAGAAAAGATTTTGAATTTTTACTAGACACACTGCAGTTGTCCAGAAAACTGCTCAAGGGGTAGATTGAACAATTCACTATAATTCGTATACAGTGAATTAGGTGATAAACTTTATATGGATCAAAAGCCCTTTAAGTCTGGTTTCTAAATCTTCAAATGGTTTGTGATTTAGACTTGTATAACTCAAGTTATGATCAAATTAGTGAGTAGAGTACAGAACGGGAAACAACCACCAGCTTGGACAGGATCGATCCCCTAGAGGGGATCGATCCTGTCCAAGCTGGTGGTTGTTTCCCGTTCTGTACGAAGGGATCGATTGCTTCCTCAAACAGAATGCCCCCCAAGCTGAAAATCCAGAAAAGGGATCGATCCCCCCACATAAGGGATCAATCACCTAGGCAAGGGATCAATCCCCTCAAGGAAGGGATTGACAGGTAAGGCTTTTCAAGCACAAAATTGTGCTTGAACCAACATGAACCAATCGATCCCCTCAAGAAGGGATTGATCGGTTCTGGGCGTGAAGACCTCCAATGGCTACTTTTTCATCATTCCAAAGGGCATTTCTTCACTCCAAGCTTCCCCAATGGATAGTTTCTCAAATTTTCTATAAATTGGGCACTCCAACACACCAAGAAGCAAGAGGAAACAAGAGGAATCAAGATGAATCAAGAGAGCAAGAGCTAACAAGCAATATTTTCTTTTTCTCAAATAATCAAGAGTTCTTAGAGCTTCAAAGTCTATATCCTTGCATTCATTGTATCCAAATTATCTTTTTGCTATTCATTCATCTTTGTCTTGTCTATACCTTTTGTGTACCTCAAATTAGCAAACACCTAACCTTTGAGAGGTTCTTAGAGTTTGACAAACACTTGAAATTTTGTATTGTGTGATTGTAAGCTTAAGGGGGAGGATAACCCTTAAGAGTGTATTGTGTTGAGTTTGTAAAGCTTGGAAAAGCTTGTTTGTAATCTTCAACACATAGTGGATTTGAGCCTTGGTGTGGACAACCAAGAAAGAGGACGTAGGTGCCTTATGGAGAAGGACCGAACCTCTATAAATCATTGTGTCTGATTTCTCTATCCCTATCTCCTTATAATTTATTGTTGTCCATATTTGATTTTAAGTTCATTGATTGTTATTGCCTTCATTATATTTTCATCAAAAGAGCTTATTGTCTTAACTTTCATTCAACTATATTGAAATCATTATTTGGGAAGAATTTAGAAAGATCCAATTCACCCCCCTCTTGGATCACCATCTAACCTATAAAGCTAACAATTCTAAAAATTAATGAGTAAGAGAATTAAAAAAAAAAAAGAATCTATTTACTAAATAAGTTCAAATAATTATGATTAGTTTAACAATTATCTATTACAAAACATTATGACCTTTTGTTTTGACATAAAACAATTGGTTCTGTTCATGCAAGCCTATTTTGAATAAAATAATTTAAAGTTATTAATATTCCAAAAATTAATAAGTAAAAATTAAAAAAAATCTATTTTCTGAACACGTTCAAATAGTTATGACTATTTGAACAATTATCTATTTCAAATCATTATGACCTTTTGTTTTGTCATAAACCCATTGTTTCTGTTCATAAAAGCTTAATTGGAATAAAATGATACTAATTTATTAAAATTCAAAAAATTAGTAAGTAAAAGATTTAAAAAATAAATTTGTTTACCGAGCGAGTTCTAATAGTTATCACCATTTAAACAATTATTTATTTCAAATTGTTATAATCTTTTGTTTTGTTATAAAACAGTTGCTTTCATTCATACAAGTTTATTTGAAATAAAATAAAACTAATTTATTAATATTCTAAAAATTAATAATTTGGAGGTTTAAAAAATAAATCTGTTTATCAAATAAGTTTAAACAGTCATGTCCATTTAAACTATTTTCTACTTCAAATTATTATGACATTTTATTTTGTCATAAAACAATTGTTTTTATTCATGCAAAATTATTCAAAATAAAATAATACTAATTTATTAATATTTCAAAAATTAATAAGAGCTTTAAAAACTAAATTTGTTTACAAAATCATTTCAATTAGTTATGACTATTTGAATAATTATCTATCTCAAATCGCTAAGATCTTCATTTTGTCATAAAACAATTGTTTCTATTCATACAAGCTTATTTAGAGTAAAATATTGCTAAACTAATAATACTTTAAAAATTAATAAGTAAGAGATTTAAAAAATCAATGTGTTTATTGAACTAGTTCAAATAGTTAAGAGTATTACAATATTATCTATTTCAAATCATTTTGACCTTTTGTTGAGTCATAAAATAATTGTTTCAGCTCATACAAGCTTATTTGAAATAAAATAATACTTTTTATTAACATTCAAAAAATTATTAAGTAAGAAGTTAAAAAAATAAATCTGTTTACCAAACAAGTTCAAATAATTATGACTATTTGAACAATGATCTATTTAAAATCATTATGACATTTTGTTTTATCATAAAACAATTGTTTTATTTAATAAAATTTTATCCAAAATAAAATAATATTACTTTATTAATATTTCAAAAAATTGAGAAGTTGGAGATTTAAAAAATAAATTAGTTTATCGAATCAGTTCAAATAATCATTGCTATTTGAATAATTATCTATTTGAAATTTTTATGATCTTTTCTTTTGTCATAAAACAAATGTTTTTCATCATACAAGCTTGTTCTGAATAAAATAGTACTAATTTATTAATATTTCAAAAAATTAATAAGTAGGGGATTTAAAAAATAAATATGCTTATTGAACCAGTTCAAATAGTTATGACTATTTGAACAATTATATATTTCAAATCGTTATAACTTTTTGTTTTGTCATAAAACAATTATTTATGTTCATACAAGCTTATTCGAAATAAAATAATACTAATCTAATAATATTATAAAAATTAATAACCAAGAGATTTAAAAAATAATTTTTTTTGCTGAACCAATTCAAATAGTTAAGGCTATTGAATAATTATTTATTTCAAACCATTATGACCTTTTGTTTTATCGTAAAACAAATGTTTTCGTTCATATAGGTTTGTTTGAAATAAAATAATATTAATTTATTAATATTTTGAAAATTAATAAGAGATTTAAAAAGTAAATCTATTTACCAAACTAGTTCAAATAGTTATAATAATTTGAACAATTATTTATTTCAAATAATTATAACCATTTGTTTTGTCATAAAATAGTTGTTTCTATTGATATAGTTTGATTCAAAATAAAGTAATACTAATTTGTTAATACCCTAAAAATTAATAAGTAAAGGATTTAAAAAATGAATTTGTTAGATTGACCAGTACAAATAGTTATAATTGTTTGAACAATTATCTATTTCAAAGTGTTATAACCTTTTGTTTTGTTACAAAACAATTGTTTTTGTTTGTACAAGTTGACTCATAATAACATAAATCTAATTTATTAATATTTCAAAAATTAATAAGTAAGAGATTTAAAAATCAAATCTGTTTATCGATCAAGTTCAAATAGTTACTACTCTTTGAACAATTATCTATTTCAAATTGCTATAACCTTTTGTTTTGTCATAAAATAATGTTTTCTATTCATACAAGCTTATTTCATTTAAAATAATACAAATTTATTAATATTTAGAAAACTAATTAGTAAAAGATTTAAAAAATAATTCTGTTTACCGAATAAGTTCAAATAGTTATGACTATTTGAACAATTATTTTTTTCAAATTGTTATGACTTTTTGTTTTGTCATAAAACAATTGTTTTTGTTCATACAAGTTTATTCGGATAAAAATAATATGAATTTATTAATATTTTGATAATTAATAAGTAAAAAATTTTAAATATAAATATGGTTACCTAACAAGTTCTAATTGTCATAACTACTTAAGTAATTATCTATTTCAAATCATTATGAACTTTTGTTTCATCATTAAACAATTGTATCAATTCATATAGGCTTACTAAACAAGCTTAAATAGTTATGACTGTTTGAACAATTATTTATTTCAAATAATTATGATCTTTTATTTTTTCATAAAAAAATTGTTTCTATTCATACAAGTCTATTTAGAATAAAATAATACTAATTTATTAGTGTTCTACAAATTAATAGGTAGGAGATTTAAAAAATAAATCTATTTACCAAATATATTCAAATAGTCATGTCCATTTGAACAATTATCTATTTCAAATCATTATGACCTTTTATTTTATCATAAAACAATTTTTTCTATTCATACAAAATTATTTAGAATAAAATAATATTGATTCATTAAGATTTTGAAAATTAATAAGAGCATTAAAAACTAAATCAGTTTATTAAACTAGCTCAAATAGTTATGACTTTTTGAACAATTATATATCGTAAATCATTGTGATCTTTATTTTGTCATAGAGCAATTGTTTCTTTTCGTATAAGCTTATTTGGATTAAGATAATACTAATTTAATAATAAAAAATAAATGTGCTTTGCTAAACCAGTTTAAATAGTTAAAACTATTAGAACAATTATCTATTTCAAATTGTTCTAACCTTTTGTTTAGTCATAAAACAATTATTTCAATTCCCACAAGCTTATTTAGAATAAAATAATACTAATTTATTAAAATTAAAAAAAATTAATAAGTAAGATATTTAAAAAAATAAATATGTTTATCGAACAAGCTCAAATAGATATGACTATTTGAATAATTATATATTTAAAATCATTATGGCCTTTTGTTTTGTCATAAAACAATTGTTTTAGTTCATAAAAACTTATCCGAACTAAAATAAAACTACTTTATTAATATTTCAAAAATTATTAAATAAGAGATTTAAAAACTAAAACTATTTTTCGAACTAGTTCAATTTGTTACGACTATTTAAACAAATATCAATCTCAAATTGTTATGATTTTTGTTTTGTCACAAAAATTATTTCTAACCATATAAGCTTACTCGGATAAAAATAATACTAATTTAATAATATTTCAAAACTTAATAGGTAAGAGATTTAACAAATAAATGTGTTTACTGAATAAATTCAAATGGTTAAGACTATTAGAATAATTATCTATTTCAAGTTGTTTTAACTTTTTGTTTAGTCATAAAACTATTGTTTCTGTTCATACAAGCTTAATTAGAATAAACACTAATTTATTAACATTCAAAAAAATAAAAAGAAAAAGATTTGAAAAAATAAATTTGTTTACTGAACAAGTTCAAATAGTTATAATTATTTGAACAATTATTTATTTAAAATTATTATGAACTTTTGTTTTATCATAAAAAAATTGTTTCAGTTTATAAAAGCTTATCCAAAATAAAATAATACTACTTTTTTTAATATTTAAAAAATTAGTACGAGATTTAAAAAATAAAATAGTTTACCAAATCAGTTCAAATAATTATAGCCATTTGAACAAAATCACTAATACTTTTCGTTTTGTCAAAAAATAATTGTTTTTCAACATACAAACTTATTTAAAATAAAATAATACTAATTTATTACTATTTCAAGAATTAGTTATTGATTTAAAAATTAATCTGTTTACCAAACCAGTATAAATAATTATGACTATTTGAACAATTATCTATTTTAAATTGTTATAACCTTTTGTTCTGCATAAAATAATTATTTCTGTTCATACAAGTTTATTCAAAATAAAATAATACTAATGTAATAATATTTTGAAAATTCATAATTAAGAGATTTAAAAATTAAATTTGTTTATCGAACTAGTATAAACAGTTAAGATTATATGAATAATTATCTATTTTAAATCATTATGACCTTTTGTTTTGTCTTAAGACAATTATTTCAGCTCATATAAGTTTACTCAGAATAAAATAAAATTAATTTGTTAATATTTCAAAATTTTATAAGAGATTTAAAAAATAATTCTATTTACCAAATTAGTTCAAATAATTATAACTATTTGAACAATTGCCTATTTCAAATTGTTATTACTTTTTGTTTTGTCATAAAACAATTGCTTTTGTTCATATAAGTTTGTTTGAAATAAAATAATACTAATTCATTAATATTAAGAAAATTAATCAGTAAGAAATTTAAAAAGTAAATTTGTTTACCAAACCATTTCAAATAGTTTTGACTATTTGTAATAATGATCTATTTCAAATTGTTATAAACTTTGGTTTTATCATCAAACAATTCGTTCTATTCATACTATTTTATTTAGAATGAAATAATACTAATTTAATAATATTTCGAAACTTAATAACCAAGAAAATTAAAAAATAAATCTAATTGCTGAACCAATTCAAATAGTTAAGACTATATGAGCGATTATCAATTTCAAATCTTTATGATCTTTTGTTTTATCATAAAATAAATTTTTTTGTTCATACAGGCTTATTTGGTTTAAAATAATACAAATTTAATAATATTTAAAAAATTAATAAGTAAGAGATTTAAAAAATAAATTTACTTACTGAACCAGTTCATTGGTTAAGACTATTAGAATAATTATCTATTTCAAATCATTCTAACCTTTTTGTTAGTCATAAAACAATTGTTTCAGTTCATACAAGTTTATTTAGAATAAAGTAATACTAATTTATTAAAATTTGAAAATTTAATAAGAAAGAGATTTAGATTTAGAGATTTAAAAAAATCTATTTACTGAATAAGTTCAAATAGTCATTACTATTTGAACAATTATTTGTTTAAAATCATTATAACCTTTTGTTTTGTCAAAAAACTATTGTTTCAGTTAATACAAGCTTACATGGAATAAAATAATTCTAATTTATTAATATTTCTAAAATTAATAAGAGATTTAAAAAATAAAATTTGTTTACTGAATCAGTTAAAATAATTATGGCCATTTGAACAATTATCTATTTCAAATCATTCTGACCTTTTATTTTGTTATGAAACAATTGTTTTTTATTAGATAAGATTATTCAAAATAAAATAATACTAATTTATTAATATTTAAAAAATTAATAAGAGATTTAAAAAATACATGTGTTTTCGAATAGTTAAAACTATTAGAATAATTATCTATTCCAAATCGTTTGACCTTGTTTTAGTCATAAAATATTTGTTTCACGTCATACAAGCTTATTCAAAATAAAATAATCCTAATATATTAACATTCAAAAAATTAATAAGCAAGAGATTTGAAAAAATAAATCTGTTTACTGAATAAGCTCAAATAGTTATGACTATTTGACTAATATTCCTAAAATTAATAAGTGATTTAAAAAGTGAATTGTTTATCAAATTAGTTCAAAAATTATGGCCATTTCAACAATTATCTATTTCAAATCGTTATGAACTTTTATTTTGTCATAAAACATTTGTTTTCCATCATACAAGCCTATTTGGAATAAAATAGTACTAATTTATTAATATTTCAAAAATTAATAAGTAGGAGATTAAAAAATAAATCTATTTATCGAACCAGTTCCTATTTGAATAATTACCTATGCAAATCATTATAACCTTTTGTTCTACTATAAAATAATTGTTGCAGTTCACACTAGCTTATTTGGAATAAAATAATACTAATTTAATAATATTTCAAAAATTAGTAACTAAGAGATTTAAAAATTAAATCTGTTTGTTGAAGTAGTTCAAACATTTAAGACTATATAAACAATTATCTATTTCAAATCGTTTTGACCTTTTGTTCTATCATAAAACAATTGTTTCAGTTCATACAAGCCTATTCAAAATAAAATAATACAAATTTATTAATATTCCAAAAATTAATAAGTAAGTGATTTAAAAAGTGATTCTATTTACTAAATCATTTCAAATAATTAGGGACATTTCAATGATTATCTATTTCAAATCATTATTACTTTTTGTTTGGTCATATAACAAATGTTTTTGATCATTCAAGCTTTTTTAGAGTAAAATAATACTAATTTACTAATATTTCAAAAATTAATATGTAAAAGATTTAAAAAATAAATTTGTTTACGAAACCAGTTCAAATAGTTATGACTATTTGAACAATTATATATTTCAAATTATTATAACCTTTTGTTATGTCATAAAACAATTATTTCTATTCACACAAGTTTATTTGAAATAAAATAACACTAATGTAATAATATTCTAAAAATTAATAGCTAAGAGATTTAAAAAAATAAATTTGTTTGCCAAACCAGTTCAAATAGTTAAGGCTATATGAACAATTCTTTATTTCAAATTGTTATGACCTTTTGTTTTGTCGTAGAATAATTTTTTCAATTCTTAGCAACTTATTCGGAATAAAATAAAGCAAATTTATTAATAAATAAAAAATTAATAAGTAAGAGATTTAAAAAATAATTTTGTTTGCCAAACAATTCAAATAATTATGACTATTTGAACAATTTTTATTTCAAATCATTATGACATAAAACAAATGTTTTTGTTCATATAACTTTGTTCAAAATAAAATAAGATTAATTTATTAATATTTTGAAAATTAAGAAGTAAGAGATTTAAAAAATAAATCTATTACTAAACTAGTTCAATTAGTTATAACTATTTAAACAATTGTTTATTTCAAATCATTATGACCATTTGTTTTATCATAAAAATAGTTGTTTCTATTCATACAGTTTTATTCAAAATAAAGTAATGCTAATTTATTAATATTTTGAAAGTTAGTAAGTAATGGATTTAAAAAATGCATATATTAGCTTGACCAATGCAAATAGTTATGATTGTTTGAATCATTATCTATTTCAAATCATTATGACCTTTTGTTTTTTCACAAAATAATTGTTTCCTTTTGTACCAGCATATTTGAAATAACATAATTTTAATTTATTAATATTCCAAAAATTAATAAGTAAGAGATTAAAAAAATTAATCTATTTAGCAAACAAGTTCAAATAGTTATGACCATTCGAACAATTATCTATTTCAAATCACTATAACCTTTTTATTTTGTCATAAAACATTTTTTTTATATTCATATAAGCTTATTTCAAATAAAATTAATAAGTAAAATATTTAAAAAAATAAATATGTTTACCTAATAAGTTCAAATAGTTATGACTATTTGAAAAATTATTTATTTCGAATCGTTATGACTTTTTGTTTTATCATAAAATAATTGTTTTTCTTCATACAAACTTATTTGGACTAAAATAATATGAATTTATTAATATTTTGCCAATTAATAAGTAAAAGATTTTAAAATAAATTTGTTTACCGAACAAGTTCAAATAGTCATAACTATTTAAATAATTATCTATTTCAAATTGTTATGAGCTATTGTTTCATTATAAAACAATTGTATCAATTCATATAGGCTTATTCTAAATAAAATAATACTAATTTATTCATATTCTAAAAATTAACAAGAGATTTAAAAAAAATGAATCTGCTGATTAAACAAGTTCAATTAGTTATGACTATTTGAACAATAATCTATTTCAAATAGTTATGACCTTTTTGTTTTATCATAAACCAATTGTTTCTATTCATACAAGTTTATTCGAAATAAAATAATACTAATTTATTAATATTTAAAAAATTAATAAGTAAAATATTTTTAAAAAAATCTATTTACTAAGCAAGTTAAAATAGTTATGACTGTTTGAACAATTATTTTTTTTAAATAGTTATGCCCTTTTGTTTTGTCATAAAATAATTATTTCTATTCAAACAAGTTTATTCTGAATAAAATCATACTAATTTATTAATATTCTACAATTTAATAGGTAGGAGATTTAAAAAATAAATCTATTTACCAAACAAGTTTAAATAGTCATATCCACTTGAACAATTATCTATTTCAAATTGTTATGACCTTTTGTTTTGTCGTAAAAAAATTATTTTTGTTCATTCATATTCTGCGATTTAATAGGTAGGAGATTTAAAAAATAAATTTGTTTACTGAACAAGTTGAAATAGTCATGTCCACTTAAACAATTATCTATTTCAAGTTGTTATCACCTTTTGTTTTGTCGAAAAAAATTGTTTCTGTTCATATAGAATTACTAAAAATAAAATAATATTGATTTATTAATATTTTGAAAATTAACAAGAGATTTAAAAACTAAATTTGTTTATCCAACCAGCTTAAATATTATAACTATTTGAATAGTTATCTATCTCAAATCATTATGATCTTTATTTTGTCATAGAACAATTGTTTATTTTCATACAAGCATAGTCGAATTAAAATAACACTAATTTAATAATATTCCAAAATTAATAAGTAAGAGATTTAAAAAATAAATATACTTGCTAAACCAATTCAAATAGTTAGGACTATTAGAATAATTATCTATTTCAAATTGTTTTGATCGTTTGTTTAGTTGTAAAACAATTATTTCAGTTCATACAAGCTTATTCAGAATAAAATAATACTAATTTATTAACTTTCAAAAAGTTAGTAACCAAGAAATTAAAAAAAACAAATATGTTTACTGAATAAGTTCAAATAAATATGACTATTTGAACAATTATCTATTTAAAATTGTTATAACCTTTTGTTTTGTAATAAAACAATTGTTTCAGTTCATAAAAAGTTATCTAAAATAAAATAATACTACTTTGTTAATATTTCAAAAATTATTAAGTAAGAGATTTAAAAACTAAAGCTATTTTTCGAACCAATTCAAATATTTATGACTATTTCAACAAATATCAATCTTAAATCGTTGTGATAATTGTTTTGTCATAAAGTAATTGTTGTTTATCATACAAGCTAATTCGGATAAAAATAATCTAATTTAATAATATTTCAAAAATTAATAAGTAAGGGATTTAAAAAACAATGTGTTTATCGAATCAATTTGAATAGTTAAGGCTATTAGAATAATTATCTATTTCAAATCATTCTAACCTATTGTTTAGTCATAAAATAATTGTTTCAGTTCATACAAGCTTACTTGGAAGAAAATAATACTAATTTATTAACTTTTGAAAAATTAATAAGCAAGAAATTTGAAAAAATAAATATTTTTACCAAACAGGTTCAAATAGTAATGACTATTTAAACAATTATCTATCTCAAATCATTATGATCTTTATTTTGTCATAAAACAATTGTTTCTTTTCATACAAGCATATTTGGATTAAAATAATCTAATTTAATAATATTCCAAAAATTGATAAGTAAGAGATTTAAAAATAAATATGTTTGCTGAACCAGTTCAAATAGTTAGGACTGTAAGCACAATTATCTATTTCAAATCGTTCTGACCTTTTGTTTAATCATAAAATAATTATTTCAATTTATACAAGCTTATTCAAAATAAAATAATACTAATTTATTAACTTTCAAAAAATTAATAAGCAAGAAATTTAAAGAAATAAATTTGTTTACTGAACAAGTTCAAATAAATATAACTATTTAAACAATTATCTATTTAAAATCATTATGATCTTTTGTTTTATCATAAAATAATTGTTTCAGTTTATAAGAACTTATCTAAAACAAAATAATAGTACTTTATTAATATTTCAAAAATTATTAAGTAAGAGTTTTAAAAACTAGAGTTGTTTTTCGAACCAGTTTAAATAGTTATGACTATTTAAACAAATATCAATCTCAAATCATTATGACCTTTGTTTTGTGATAAAATAATTGTTTCTGAGCATAAAAGCTGATTCGAATGAAAATAATACTAATTTAATATTATTTTGAAAATTAATAAGTAAGAGATTTAAAAAATAAATGTGTTTATCGAATTAGATCAAATATTTAAGACTATTAGAATAATTATCTATTTCAAATCATTTTAACCTTTTGTTTAGTCACAAAATAATTGTTTCAATTCATACAAGCTTATTTGGAAGAAAATAATACTAATTTATTAATTTTTGAAAAATTAATAAGTAAGAAATTTGAAAAAATAAATCTATTTATTGAACAAATTCAAATAGTTATGACTATTTGAACAATTATCTAATTAAAATCGTTATGAACTTTTCTTTTATTATAAAACAATAAGTTCATCCAAAATAAAATAATATTACTTTATTAATATTTTGAAGATCAATAAGTAAAAGAATTAAAAAATAAAATAGTTTATGAAATCACTTCTAATAATTATGGCCATTTGAACAATCTATTTCAAATTGTTATTACCTTCCATTGTGTCATATAACAATTGTTTTTCAACATGCAAGCTTATTTGAAATAAAATCATTTTTACCTTTCATTTTGTCATAAAACAATTGTTGAACGTACAAGCTTATTTTAAATAAAATAATACTAATTTATTAATATTTCAAGAATTAGCATGAGATCCAAAAAAAAATATCTGTTTACCAAACCAGTTTAAATAGTTATGACTATTTGAACAATTATCTATTTCAAATTGTTATAACCTTTTGTTCTATCATAAAACAATTATTTTCATTCATATAAGTTTATTCAGAATAAAATAATATAAAATTAAAAATATTCTAAAAATCATAACTAAGAGATTTAAAAAATAAATTTGTTTGTCAAACCAGTTCAAACAGTTAAGACTATATGAAGAATTATCTATTTTGAATTGTTATTACCTTTTGTTTTGTCATAAAGAAATTATTTCAACTCATCCAAGTTTGTTGGTAATAAAATAAAACTAATTTTTTAATATTTCAATATTTTAAAAGTTAGAGATTTCAAAAAAAATTTTATTTACCGAACCAGTTCAAATAATTATAACTCTTTGAACAATTATATATTTGAAATCATTATAACCTTTTGTTTTGTCATAAAATAATTATTTCTATTCATACAAGCTTATTCCAAATAGAATAATACTAATCTAATAAGATTCTGACAATTAATAACTAAGAGATTTAAAAAATAAATTTGTTTGCCAAACCACTTCAAATAGTTAAGGATGCATGAACAATTATCTATTTCAAATTTGTTATGGCCTTTTATTTTGTATTAAAACAATTTTCAACTCTTACTAACCTATTCAAAATAAAATAAAACAAATTTACTAATTTTTCAAAAACTATTAAGTAAGGGATTTAAAAATAATTATGTTTGTCAAACAATTCAAATAATTATGATTATTTGAACAATTCTCTATTTCAAATTGTTATTACCTTTTGTTTTGTCATAAAACAAATGTTTTTGTTCATATAAGTTTGTTTGGAATAAAATAATATTAATTTATAATTAATAAGAGATTTAGAAAATAAATCTGTTTACCAAACTAGTTCAATTAGTTATAACTATTTGAATAATTATTTATTTCAAATTGTTATGACATTTTTTTTGTCATAAAATAATTGTTTCTGTTCATATAGTCTTATTCAAAATAAAGTAATGCTAATTTATTAATATTTTGAAAATTAATAAGTAAAGGATTTAGAAAATGTATTTGTTGGCCTGACCAGTTTAAACAATTATAACTGTTTGAACAATTATCTATTTCAAATGGTTATGACCTTTTGCTTTGTCACAAAACAATTGTTTCTATTTGTACAACCTTATTCATAATAACATAATTCTAATTTATTAATATTCCAAAAATTAGTAAATAAAAAATTTTAAAAATGAATCTGTTTATTGAATAAGTTCAAATAGTTATGACTATTTAAACAATTATTGGTTCAAATCGTTATGACTTTTTTTTTGTGATGAAACAATTGTTTTTGTTCATACAAGTTTATTCGAATTAAAATAAAATTAATTGATTAATATTTCGACAATTAATAAGTAAAAGATTTTAAAAAATAATTATATTTATCAAACAAGTTCAAATAGTAATAACTATTTGAATAATTAACTATTTCAAATCGTTATAACCTTTTTTTATCATAAAACAATTGTATTAGTTCATATAGGCTTATTTGAAATAAAATAACTTATTAATATTTCAAAAATTAATGAGTAAGAGTTTTAAAAAATGAATCTATTTACCAAACAAGTTTAAATAGTTATGACTATTTGAACAATTAACTGTTTCAAATCATTATGACTTTTTGTTTTGTCATAAAACAATTGTTCCTATTCATACAAGTTTATTTCGAATAAAATAATATAAATTGACTAATATTCCAAAAATTAATAAGCAAAAATTTTAAAAATAAATTTATTTTCTAAACATGTTCAAGTAGTTATGACCATTTGAACAATTATCTATTTCAAATCATTATGACCTTTTGTTTTGTCATAAACCAATTGCTTCTATTCATAAAAGCTTATTCAAAATAAAATAATACTTATTTATTAAAATTTCAAAAATTAATAATTAAAAGATTTAAAAAATAAATCTGTTTACCGAGCAAGTTCAGATAGTTATGACTATTTAAACAATTATTTATTTCAAATCGTTATGATCTTTTGTTTTGTGATAAAATAATTATTTCTATTCATACAAGTTTATTCAAAATAAAATAATACTAATTTATACTAATTTATTAATATTCAAAAAATTAGTTGAAAATTTAAAAAATAAATTTATTTACCGAACAAGTTTAAATAGTCATGTCCACTTAAACTATTACCAATTTTAAATTATTACGACATTTTGTTTTGTCGCAAAAGAATTGTTTCTATTCATACAAAATTATTTAGAATAAAATAATACTAATTTATTAATATTTCAAAAATTAATAAGAGATTTAAAAACTAAATCTATTTATTGGATCGATTCAAATGTTATAATTATTTGAACAATTATTTATCTCAAATTGGTATGATTTTTGTTTTATCATAAAACAATTGTTTCTATTCATACAAACTTATTTGGAGTAAATATTGCTAAACTAACAATATTCTAAAAACTAATAAGAGATTTAAAAAATAAATGTGTTTGTGAAACCAGTTCAAATAGTTAAGATTATTAGAACAATTATCTATTTCAAATTGTTCTGACTTTTTGTTTAGTTATAAAATAATTGTTTCAGTTCATACATGCTTATTCAAAATAAAATAATACTATTTTATTAACATCCAAAAAATTAATAAGCAAGGAATTTATAAAATATTTACTACCAAACAAGTTCAAATAGTTATGACTATTTGAACAATTATCTATTTAAAATTGTTATGGCCTTTTGCTTATCATAAATCAATTGTTTTAGCTCATAAAAGCTTATCCAAAATTAAATAATATTACTTTATTAATATTTCAAAAATTGAGAAGTTGGACATTTAAAAAATAAATCAGATTATCGAATCAACTCAAGTAGTTATGGCCATTTGAACAATTATCTAATTCAAAACATTATGAACTTTTGTTTTGTCATCAAACAAGCCTATTTGGAATAAAATAATACTAATTTATTAATATTTCAAAAAATAATAAGTAGGAGATTATCTGTTTACTAAACCAGTTCAAATAGTTATGACTATTTAAATAATTATATATTTCAAGTCATTATAACCTTTTATTTTGTCATAAAACAATTATTGATGTTCATACCAGCTTATTTGGAATAAAATAATACTAATATAACAATATTATGAAAATTAATATCTAAGAGATTTAAAAAATAAATTTGTTTGTTGAACCAGTTCAAATAGTTAAGGCTATTTGAATAATTATCTATTTCAAATCTTTATGACCTTTTTCTTTTCTTGTAAAATAAATGTTTTTGTTTATATAAGTTTGTTCAAAATAAAATAATTTTAATTTATTAATATTTTGAAAATTAATAAGAGATTTAAAAAATAAATTTGTTTACCAAACTAATTCAATTATTTATAACAATTTTAATAGTTATTTATTTCAAATCATTATGACAATTTGTTTTGTCGTAAAATAATTGTCTCTATTGATACAATCTTATTCGAAATAAAATAATGCTAATTTATTAATATTCTAAAAATTAATAAGTAATAGATTTAAAAAATGAAGTTGTTGGCTTGATTAGTGTAAATTGTTATGACTGCTTGAAATATTATTTATTTCAAATCGTTATGACCTTTTGTTTTGTCACAAAATAATTATTTCTTTCGTCTAAGCTTATTCGAAATAACATAATTCTAATTTATTAACATTCAAAAAGTTAATAAATAAGTGATTTAAAAATTGAATCTGTTTATCGAACAAGTTGTAATAGTTATGACTATTTGAACAATTCCTTATTTCAAATCGCTATAACCTTTTGTTTTGTCATTAAATTATTTTTTCTATTCATACAAGCCTATTTCAATTAAATTAATGAAAATTTATTAATATTCATACAACTAATAAGTAAAAGATTTAAAAAATAAATCTATTTATCGAATAAGTTCAAATAGCTATGACTATTTAAAAATTATTTATTTCAAATTGTTATGACAAAACAATTGTTTTTGTTTTGTCATAAAACAAGTGTTTTTGTTATACAAGCTTATTCGAATTAAAATAATATTAATTTATTAATATTTTGACAATTAATAAGTAAAAGATTTTTAAAATAAATATGTTTACCAAACAAGTTCAAATAGGCATAACTATTTGAATAGTTATCCATTTCAAATCGTTATGACCTTTTGTTTCATCATAAAGTAATTGTATCAATTTATATAAGCTTATTCAAAATAAAATAATACTAACTTATTAATATTCTAAAAATTAATGAGTAAGAGAATTAAAAAATGATTATATTTTTCAATCAAGTTCAAATAGTTATGACTATTTGAACAATTGTCTATTTCAAATTGTTATGACCTTTTGTTTTTGTCATAAAACAACTACTTCTGTTCATACAAACTTAGTCTGAATAAAATAATATAAACTTATTAAATTCTAGAAATTAATAAGAAAAAATTTTAAAAATAAATCTACTTTCTAAACACATTCAAATAGTTATGACTATTTGAATAATTATCTATTTCAAATAGTTATGACTTTTTATTTTGTCGTAATCCAACTGTTTCTATTCATGCAAGCATATTTGAAATAAAATAATACTAATTTATTAATATTCCAAAAATTAATAAGTAAAAGATTTAAAAAATAATTCTATTTATTGAGTAAGTTCAAATAGTTATCACTATTTGAACAATTAATTATTTCAAATAGTTATTATCTTTTGTTTTGTCATAAAACAATTGTTTCTATTTATAAATATTCTAAAAATTAATAGGTAGGAGATTTAAAAAATAAATATGTTTACTAAACAAGTTCAATTAGTCATGTCCATTTGAAGAATTATCTATTTCAAATCATTATGACCTCCTATTTTGTCATAAAACAATTATTTTTATTCATGCAAAATTATTCAAAATAAAATAATACTAACTATTAATATTTTGAAAATTCAGTTTGTACGAAACAGAAATAATTATTTTGTGACAAAATAAAGGTCATAACAACTTGAAATAGATAATTGTTTAAATTGTTATAACTATTTGTACAGTTCAAACTAACATATTCATTTTTTTAAATCCGTTACTTATTAATTGTTAGACTATTAATAAATTAGCATTACTTTATTTTGAATAAGACTATATCAATAGAAACAATTGTTTTATGACAAAACAAATGGCCATAAAGATTTGTGATAAATAATTGTTCAAATTGATATAATTAATTGAACTAGTTTGGTAAACAAATTTTTTAAAATCTCTTATTAATTTTCAAAATATTAATAAATTAATATTATTTTATTCCAAATAAATTTAACATTTGTTTTATGACAAAACAAAAAGTTATAACGATTTGAAATAGATAATTATTCATATAGCCTTAACTATTTGAATTGGTTCGACAAACAAATTTAATTTTTAAATCTCTTAATTATTAATTTTCATAATATTATTATATTAGTATTATTTTATCCTAAATAAGCTTATGTGAACATAAATAATTGTTTTAATGCAAAACAAAAGGTTATAATGATTTTATCTATTTCAAATGGTTATTACCTTTTGTTTTGTCATAAACTAATTGTTTATGTTCATAAAAGCTTATTCAGAATAAAATAATACTATTTTAATAAAATTCAAAAAACTAATAAGTAAAAATTTTAAAAAATAAATCCATTTGCCTAGCAAGTTCAAATAGTTATGACTATTTAAATAATTATTTATTTCAAATCATTATGATCTCTTGTTTTAACATAAAACTTATGTTTCTATACGTACAATTTTATTTGAAATAAAATAATACTAATTTATTAATATTTTAAAAATTAATAAGAGATTTACAAACTAAATCTACTTACCGAACTAATTCAAATAGTTATGACTATTTGAATAATTATTTATCTCAAATCACTATAATTTTTGTTTTGTCATAAAAATATTATTTCTATTTATACAAGCTTATTCGAAGTAAAATATTGCTAAAATAATAATATTTTAAAAATTAATAAGCAAGAGATTTAAAAAATAAATATATTTGCCAAACCAATTCAAATAGTTAAGACTATATGAACAATTATCTATTTCAAATCATTATGACCTTTTGTTTAATCATAATATAATTGTTTCAGTTCATACATATTTATTTGAAATAGAATAATAATATTTTATTAACATTCAAAAAATTAATAAGCAAGAAATTTTAAAAAATAAATCTATTTATCAAACAATTGTTTTATCATAAAATAATTGTCTTAGTTCATAATATCTTATCGAACATAAAATAATATTACTTTATTAATATTTCAAAAATTGAGAAGTTGGAAATTTTAAAAATAAATTAGTTTATCGAATCAGTTTAAATAATTATGGCCATTTCGATAATTATCTATTTCAAACCATTATAAACTTTTGTTTTGTCATAAAACAATTATTTTTCATCATACAAGCCAATTTGAAATAAAATAATACTAATTTATTAATATTTCAAAAATTTATAAGTATGAGATTTAAAAAATAAATATCTTTACTGAACCAGTTCAAATAGTTATGATTATTTAAACAATTATATATTTCAAATAATTATAACCTTTTGTTTTGTCATAAAATAATTATTTATGTTCATACAAGCTTATTTGGAATAAAGTAATACTAATCTAATAATATTATGAAAATTAATAACTAAGAGATTTAAAAAATAAATATGTTTGCCAAACAAATTCAAATAGTTATGGCTATATGAACAATTCTCTATTTCAAATCGTTATGATCTTTTGTTTTGTCATAAAACAAATGTTTTTGTTCATATAAGTTTGTTAAGAATAAAATAATATTATTTATTAATATTTTAAAAATTAATAAGAGATTTAAAAAATAAATATGTGTAGAACTAGTTCAATTAATTATAACTATTTGAACAATTATTTATTTCAAATCGTTATAACCATTTGTTTTGTCATAAAACAAATTTTCTATTGATACAATCTTATCTAGAATAAAGTAAAATTTATTAATATTCTAAAAATTAATAAGCAGTGGGTTTAAAAAATGAATCTGTTGGCATGATCGGTACAAATAGTTATAATTGTTTGAATAATTATCTATTTCAAATTATTATGACCTTTTGTTTTGTCAAAAAATAATTGTTTTTGTTCATATAAGCCAATTGGGAATAACATAATTCTAATTTATTAATATTTCAAAAATTAATAAGTAAGAGATTTAAAAACTAAATCTGTTTATCAAATAAGTTCAAATAGTTATGACTATTTGAACAATTACCTATTTCAAATCGTTATAACCTTTTGTTTTGTTATAAAATATTTTTTTCTATTCATATAAGCTTGTTCAATTAAAATACTATAAATTTTTTAATATTCAGACAACTAATAAGTAAAAGATTTAAAAAATGAATCTATTTACCAAATAAGTTCAAATAGTTATGATTATTTGAACAATTATATATTTCAAATTGTTATGACTTTTGTTTTGTCAAATAGTCATAACTATTTGAGCTTACTCGATAAACAGATTTATTTTTTAAGTCTTTTATTTATTAATGTTTTGAACACTAGTAAATTAGTATTATTTTATTTCAAATAAGTTTGCATGAATAGAAACAATTGGTTTATGATAAAACCAAAGGTCATAGCTATTTGAAATAGATATTTGTTCAAATAGTTATAACTATTTAAATGTGTTCAGAAAATAGATTTATTTTTTAAATTTCTACTTAGTAATTTTTGAAACATTAATAAATTTATATTATTTTATTCGAAATAAGTGTGTATGAACAAAAACAATTGTTTTATGACAAAACAAAAAGTCATGCAATTTGAAATAGATAATTATTCAAATAGCTGTGACTATTTGAACTTGTTTGGTAAACATATTTATTTTTAAATTCATTTTCTTATTAATTGTCAAAATATTAATAAATTAATATTATTTTTATCTGAATAAGCTTGTATGAATAAAAACAATTGTTTTACGAGAAAACTAAAAGTCATAACGACTTAAAATAAATAATTGTTCAAATAATCATAACTATTTGAACTTATTCAATAAACAAATTTATTTTTTAAATCTTTTACTTATTAATTTTTTAAATATTAATAAATTTGTATTATTTTATATGAAATAAGCTTGTATGGGTAGAAAAAATTGTTTTATGACAAAACAAAAGGTTATAGCAATTTGAAATAGATAATTGTTCAGATATTCATAATTATTTGAACTTGTTTGGTAAACAAATTCATTTTTTAAATCTATTACTTATTAACTTTTATAATATTAATAAATTAGAATTATGTTATTTCGAATAAGCTTGCACAAACAAAAACAATTGTTTTGTGATGAAACTAAAGGTCATAATGATTTGAATCAAATAATTGTTCAAATAGTCATAACTATTTGCATTGGTCAAGCCAATAGATTCCTTTTTTAAATCCGTTACTTATTAATTTTTAGAACATTAATAAATTAGCATTACTTTATTCTGAATAACACTATATGAACAGAAACAATTGTTTTATGACAAAACAAATGGTCATAGTGATTTGAAATAAATAATTATTCAAATAGTTATAATATATTAAACTGTTTTAGTAAACAAATTAATTTTTTAATTCTCTTATTAATTTTCAAAATGTTAATAAATTAATATTATTTTATTTTGAACAAACTTATTTGAACAAAAACATTTATTTTATGACAAAAGAAAAGGTTATAATGATTTGAAATAGATAATTATTCAAATAGTCATAATTACTTAAACTGATTCAGCAATCAAAATTATTTTTCAAATTTCTTGCTGATTAATTTTTTAAGTATTAATAAATTTGTTTTATTTTATTTTGAATAAGTTAGAACTAAAAAATTTATTTTACAACAGAACAAAAAGTCATAACGATTTGAAATAAAGAATTGTTCATATAGCTTTAAATATTTGAAAACAATTATTTTATGACAAAACAAAAAGTAATAATGATTTGAAATAGATAATTATTCAAATAGTTATAATTATTTGTACTGGTTCGGTAAATAGAATTATTTTCTAAATCTCTTACTTATAAATTTTTGAAATATTAATAGATTAATTTTATTCTATTTCGAATAAGCTTCTATAAGTTGAAAAAATTGTTTTATGAGAAAACAAAAGGTCATAACGATTTGAAATTGATAATTGTTCATAGTTTTAAGTATTTGAACTGGTTCAACAAATAAATTTATTTTTTAAATCTCCTAGTTATTAATTTTTTTTTAATTTTATTAGATTAGCACTATTTTATTTCAAATAAACTTGTATGAACAAAAATAATTGCTTCATGACATAACAAAAGGTTATAGCAATTTGAAGTATACAATTGTTCAAATAGTCATAACTATTTGAACTAATTTGGTAAACATATTTATTTTTTAAATCTCTTACTTGTTAATTCTTGAAAGATTAATAAATTAATACTGTTTTATTCCAAATAAACGTGTATGAAAAAAAAATGTGGTATGACCAAACAAAATGTAATAATGATTTAAAATAGATAATTGCTGAAATGGACATAATTATTTGAACTAATTTGGTAAACAGATTCATTTTTTAAATCCTTTATTAATTTTTGAAATATTAATAATTAGTATTATTTTATTTCAAATAAGTTTGTATGAATTGAAACAATTATTTTATAGCAGAACAAAAGGTCATAATGATGTTTAATAGACAATTGGTCAAATAGTCATAACTATTTGAATTTGTTCAGTAAACAATTTATTTTTTGAAACTCTTGCTTATTAATTTTGAAAATATTAAAAAATTAGTATTATTTTATTTTGGATAAGCTTTTATGAAGTGAAACAATTGTTTTATGTCAAAACAAAAGGTCAAATGATTTTAAATAAATAATTATTTAAATAGTAATAACTATTTTAACTTGTTGGAAGACAAATTTATTTTTTCAAATCTTTTGCTTATTAATTTTCTAAATGTTAATAAATTTAGATTATTTTATTTCAAATAAGCTTGTAAGATATGAAACAAATATTTAATGATTAAATAAGAGATCAAAACGATTTGAAATAGATAATTATTCTAATAGTTTTAACTATTTTAACTATGTTAGTAAACACATTTATTTTTTAAATCTCTTACTGAATTAATTTTTGAAAATATTAATAAACTAGTATTATTTTATTTCAAATAAACTTGTACAATAAAAAATAATTATTTTATGACAAAACAAAATGTCATAACAATTTGTTGTAGATAATCATTCAAATGGCCATAATTAGTTTAATTGATTCAGCAAATTGATTTATTTTTAAATTTCTTACTTATTAATTTAGGAAATATTAATAAATTAGTATTATTTTATTCGTCTAAGCTTGTATTAACTAAAATAATTGTTTTATGATAAATCAAAAGGTTATAATGATTTTAAATAGACAATTGTTCAAATAATAATAACTATTTGAACTCATTTGGTAAACGAATTTATTTTTTTAAATCTATTTCTTATTAATTTTTTAAATGTTAATAAATTAGTATTAATTTGTTCTGAATAAGCTTGTATGAATTAAAATAGTTGTTTTATGACAAGTAAAAGGTTAGAATGATTTGCAATATATAATTATTCTAATAGTCTTAACTATTTGAATTGATTCAGTAAACAAAGTTATTTTTTAAATCTCTTACTTATTAATTTTCAAAATATTATTAAATTAGTATTATTTTAATCCGAATAAGCTTATATGAACAAAAAAATTATTCTACAACAAAAGAAAAGGTCATAACGATTTGAAATAGATAATCATTCATATAGTCTTAACTATTGAACTGGTTCAACAATTAGATTCATTTTTTAATTTTCTTGGTTATTAAGTTTTGGAATATTATTAAATTAGTAGTTTTTTATTTTGAATAAAATAGTATGAATAGTCAAAACTATTCAAATAAAAAGGTTATAATGATTTGAAATAGATAATTATTCAAATAGTCAAAACTATTTGAAATGTTTTGGCAAGAAGATTTACTTTTTAAATCTCTTACTAATTAATTTTTTAAATATTAATAAATTAGTATTATTTTATTTTGAACAAACTTATATTAACAAAAACAATTGTTTTATGACAAAACAAAAAGTAATCACGATTTGAAATAGATAATTATTCAAATAGTTATAATTATTTTAACTGGTTTGGCAAATAGAATTATTTTCTAAATCTCTTACTTATAAATTTTTGAAATATTAATAAATTAGCTTTATTATATTCCAAATAAGCTTTTGTGAGTTGAAATAATTATTTTGTGACAAAACAAAAGGTCATAAAAATTTAAAATAAATAATTGTTCATATAGTCTTAATTATTTGAATTGATTCGGTAAATGGATTTATTTTTTAAATCTCTTAGTTATTAACTTTTAGAATATTACTAAATTAGTATTATTTTATTTCAAATAAGCTTGATTTACTAGACACAATTGTTTTATGATATAACAAAAGGTTATAACAATTTGAAATAGTTAATCATTCAAATAGTCATAACTATTTGAACTGGTTTAGAAAACAAATTTATTTTTTAAATCTTTTATTAATTCTTGAAAAATTAATAAATTAGTATTATTTTATTTCGAATAAGCTTGTATGTTGAAAAAAAAATTGTTTTATGACAAAACAAAAGGTAATAACAATTTGAAATAGATAATTGGTCAAGTGGCCATAATTATTTAAACTGATTCGATAAACTGATTTATTATTTAAAAACAATAAGTAAGAGATTTAAAAAATAATTCTGTTTACCTAACCAATTCAAATAATTATGACTATTTGAATAATTATCTATTTCAAATCATTATGAACTTTTGTTTTGTCATAAAACAAATGCTTTTATTCATATAAGTTTGTTCAAAATAAAGTAATACTAATATATTAATATTTTAAAAATTAATAAGTGATTTAAAAATTAAATCTATTTATTAAATTAGTTCAAATAGTTATAACTATTTGAGCAGTTATTTATTTCAACATACAAGCTTTTTGGAAATAAAATAATACTAATTTATTAATATTTCAAGAATTAATAAGACATTTAAAAAGTAAATTTATTTGCTGAACTAGTTCAAATAGTTATGACTATTTGAATAATTATCTATTTCAAATTGTTATAACCCTTTTTTCTGTCATAAAAAATTATTTCTGTCTATATAAGTTTATTCAAAATAAAATAATACTAATTTAGTAATATTCTAAAAAATAATAACTAAGATTTAAAAAATGAATTTGTTTGTCAAACCAAATCAAATAGTTAAGATTATATGAACAATTATTTATGATTATTCGAAATAGAATAAAACAAATTTATTAATATTTCTAAGAATTATAAGTGAGAGATTTAGAAAATAATTCTGTTTATCAAACCAGTTCAAATAATTATAACTATTTGAACAATCATCTATTTCATATCGTTATTACTTTTTGTTTTGTCATAAAATAATTGTTTTTGTTAATATAAATTTGTTCGAAATGAAATAATACTAATTTATTAATATTTATAAAATTAATCAGTAAGAGATTTAAAAAGTAAATATGCTTGCCAAACTATTTCAAATAGTTTTGACTACATGAATAATTATCTATTTCAAATCATTATAACCTTTTATTTTATCATCAAACAATTGGTTCTATTAATACTATTTTATTTGGAATAAAATAACACCAATTTAATAATATTCCAAAACTTAATAACCAAAAAAATTAAAAAATAAATCTAATTGCCCAACCAATTCAAATAGTTAGACTATATGAACAATTATCTATTTCAAATCATTATGACATTTTCTTTTGTTGTAAAACAATTTTTTTTTGTACAAGCTTATTTGGATTAAAATAATACTAATTTAATAATATTTCAAAAATTAATAAGAGATTTAAAAAATAAATTTGTTTACCGAATTAGTGCAAATGGTTAAGACTATTAGAATAATTATTTATTTCTAATCATTCTGACCTTTTATTGAGTCATAAAACAATTGTTTCAGTTCATACAAGCTTATTTAGAATAAATTAATACTGATTTATTAACATTTGGAAAATTAATAAAAAGGAGATTTAAAAAATAAATCTATTTGTTGAACAAGTTTAAATAATTATTATTATTTTAACAATTGTCTATTTAAAATCATTATAACCTTTTAATTTGTCATAAAATAATTGTTTCAGTTAATACAAGCTTAGATGGAATAAAATAATACTAATTTATTAATATTTCCTAAATTAATAAGTAAGAAATTTAAAAAATAAAACCTTTTTACCGACTTAGTTAAAATAATCATGGCCATTTGAATGATTATCTATTTCAAATCATTATGACATTTTGTTTTGTCATAAAACAATTGTTTTCTATCATACAAGCTTATTCGAAATAAAATAATGCTAATTGATTAATATTTAAAAAATTAATAAGTAACAAATCTAAACAATAAATTTGTTTATTGAACCAATTTAAGTAGTTATGACTATTTGAATAATTATCAATCTCAAATCCTTAAAACCTTTTTTTTGTCATTAAACAGTTGTTTCTAATCATAGAAGCTTATTCAGTTAAAAATCATACTAATTTAATAATAGTTCAAAAATTAATAAGTAAAAGATTTAAAAAATAAATATGTTTACAAAACCAGTTCAAATAGTTAAAACTATTAGAATAATTATCTATTTCAAATTGTTTTAACCTTTTGTTCAGTCATAAAATATTTTTTTCATATCTTACAAGCTTATTTGGAATAAAATAATTTAAATTTGTTAACATTCAAAAAATTGTTAAGCAAAAGATTTGAAAAAATAAATCTGCTTACCGAATAAGTTTAAATAGTTATGACTATTTAGATAATTATTTATTTAAAATTGTTATGACCCTTTGTTTTGACATAAAACAATTATTTCAGTTCATTAAAGCTTATACAAATTAAAATAATACTAATTTCTTAATATTTCAAAAATTAATAAGCAAGAGTTTAAAAATAAATTTGTTTACCAAACAAATTCAGATAGTTATCACTATTTGAACAATTGTCTATTTAAATTTATTATGACTTTTTGTTTTGTCATAAAACAATTGTTTCAGTTCATATAAGCTTACTCGAAATAAAGTAATGCTAATTTATTAATATTCTAAAAATTAATAAGTGATTTAAAAAGTGAATGTATTTGTAAAATTAGTTTAAATAATTATGGCCATTTCAACAATTATCTATTTCAAATTCTTATTACCTTTTGTTTGGTCATATCACAATTGTTTTTTTTATCATACAAGCTTATTCGGAATAAAATAATACTAATTTATTAATCTTTCAAAATTTAGTAAGTGAGAGATTCAAAACATAAATATATTTACCGAACCAATTCAAATAGTTATGATTATTTGAACAATTGTATACTTCAAATCTTTATAATCTTTTGTTCTATCATCAAAAAATTATTTTTGTTCATACAAGCTTGTACAAAAAAAAATAATACTAATCTAATAATATTCCAAAAATTAATAACTAAGAGATTTAAAATTTAAATTTGTTTGCCAAACCAGTTTAAATAGTTAAGACTATATGAACAATTATCTATTTTAAATCATTATGTCCTTTTGTCTTGTCATAAAACAATGTTTTTCAATACATACTAGCTCATTTAGAATAAAATAAAATGAATTTATTAATATTTCAAAAATTAATAAGTAAGAAATTCAAAAACTAATTATATTTACCTAATCAGTTTAAATAATTATGACTATGTAAACAATTATCTATTTCAAATCTGTTGGATTATGGGGTCCAGTGGTCTCCCTTAGGGACTTGGTATGTCAATTCATCTGAGTGAGATATCCCATGATGGATCGGATTTCGGTGTATGGTAACCTAACCTACCAAGGCCTAATGGGTGAGGTATCCCATGAAGGCTTTGTGAAGCCCCTTATGTCCACCTATCGCTTAATACACGGCTCTGCGCTACTAAAAGAGAATAAAGAAATAGAGTTGCACCTTCACTATCAGCTATAGCTTTTAGTGTAATGGTAAGCGCTTGATCTTGAAAACTGGTATCAGAGCTTTGGTCTCTTTTTGTAGGTTTAACCACCTTAAGAAAAGATCCTATGGCTCAATTTTGGTTCCAAGATGGTGAGGAAGTCCTCAAAGCTCCTATGGTTGATAAATTTGAATTTTTTGAATGGAGAAAAATGATGAAGGTGTTCATTATGGCCTAAGATTTTAGAGCTAGAAATGTGATTGAAAAAGGGCTTAGAACTCCTTCAAATGATGCAAAATACATGAGGCAAGTGATGGATGATGCCAAGGCCAAGTGCTTACTATATGGAGCTCTTGACTCTCACAAATTCAACTTGGTATCAAAGTGTCCAACCTCAAATGAGATATGGGAGAAATTGGATGAAATACATGAAAGACAACAATCCAACCAAAATGCATCATGTCTTATGGCTTTTGAAGATCTGGAGGTAACCTCTGATTCTATTGATTCAAATTCATATGCTTTTGATGAATTGCAAGATACTTATAATGAGCTATATGTTGAATGTGAATCAATGAAAAGGAAATATAAGAAAATGATTTCAAAGTTTAATGTAGAGAATGAGTTTTTAATGAATACAAAAAATGCTTTGGAAAAAGAAAATGAAAAATTGAAAATAGATTTTGAAACCTCTCAAAATAGGTATGAAATTCTAGAAAAAGAGAATTTAGAATTGAAAAAGAAATTTGAAGTTTTGATGAATGAAAAACAAGAGCTTTTAAATAAGAGTTTAAGTAGTAAAATGATTAAATGCAATTTTTGTAATTTTCATGGTCATCTACACATACTTGTCATATTAGAAGAAAAGTCCCATTTAGAATTAGGCAAGTATGGGTTCCAAAAGGAATAAGAGACTTGGTAACTAACTCTTAAGGACCCAAAGCAATTTTGGTACCAAAAATCAAATGAGATTGTCTTTTGTAGGTGTTCTAGAGCAAGGAGCTACAATGTGAGATCGACGATTAAATACTCTAGACACACAATGGAGATAGATAACCTCTAAACTTTTATTTGAAGAAGATTTGAATTTGGTTGCCTATTCTTGATAAAATTTGGATGCTTGATTGATTATGGAAAATTTGGTTGCCTATTCTTGTTGGACATAGGATGCTTAATGGATATTGGTATATGCTTTATTGATATATCTTGAATATATCGATTTTACTAGAGAAAATGTGAGCTTGAATTGAACATGAATTTATTTTGCATAAATATATTTGTTGGAATGATTTTAGCATGAATGACCATGATGTTTAAAAATTTCTCAATTTGTTTATAGTGCTTAGATCTTGTGAAATATTATTTAAACTTGATTGTTATATTCTAAATTGTTATAACTCTTGATTTATGAATTTATGAACATCTTGTGCTTAAATTATAAATATTGTTGGTTGATTGTTCATCTTTTGATTTCTTATGAAATAGTCTTGAAATATGCTTTAATTCTTTATCCTTATTAATTCAAGATTTATTTCTTCTCTTGTGTTGATGAATTGATGAACATTATGTGCTTAAATGGAATATATTGATTCTAGGTTCATCTCTAGTCTTGGTCAAGATATATGCTTGTATGATCATTAATTAAATTTGACCTTAATGCTTGTGGTTAAAATGCTTGAATTGTTTATCTCTTGATTGTGAAAGATATTTTGTGAAATATGCTTATTTTTTTGCTTAAAATGTTTTATTAATTTTGTGAAATATTTTGGATTTGGTGCTCAATTGATATATTTCTTATTTGTGATTTTAAATATGATGAACTACTTACTTGTAAATGATATATGTTATTGGTTCATCTATTGTTCTTGTCAAGTGTGTGCATAT
This sequence comes from Durio zibethinus, assembly GCF_047325235.1. Classification (NCBI taxonomy): domain Eukaryota; kingdom Viridiplantae; phylum Streptophyta; class Magnoliopsida; order Malvales; family Malvaceae; genus Durio; species Durio zibethinus. Next base: position 20,976,306 of record NC_143170.1, read on the forward strand.
ATGATAAATGTGATTTCTCTTGACTTGACATGCTTGTAACATGACTTAAGTGAGTAATTTTCTTATGATGCTTATTTTTAGCTTAAGGCATTGTTGATTATGGCCTATAATTTGTGTAGACATATTTATGCTTTTGTGCTAAAATTTTCAAGAATATGTTTTTGATGATAAATATGTCTTCCTTAAGTTTCTAGTTTTCAAATGGCCTAAAATTTATTTTGACATATTCTTTGGTGAGTTCTTGAATATACATGAATATTGAATATTTCTATTTTGTGTTCATGAATGATCTAAAAGGTTTGATTTTTGCACATTACATGAGAATTTTTGCTTTAGTGCCATTCTTGTGCTATTTGATGTTTAAATTGATATATGGCCTCTAGCTTAAGTATATATCTCCCTTGCAATTGACAACTTATGCTTAGTGAATAAATTTTCTTTTGCCTATAATGACTTCGAATATGGAATTGTTTTCTAACAATTGGTATAATTTTTATCAATTGATTTTCTTGGCACTTCTAATGAAAATCCTTTGTCAAGAAATTTTTCTAAGTCTATGCTAGGAGAACTTGAAATGAGCATGAATGAGCCTGTATTTTTAGAATTTCAAGTGGAACAAGCAAAGCAAGTCATCTTCATCAATCAAGCCCATGTCCATCAAAGACTTAGCTCAAATGATGTGGAATGGAGGATTCAAAGCCTCACTCAACTACAATGAGCATAACAACATAACTTGATAAGAATGGAGGTAATTGTATTGAATCTATGCTATGTGCCTATGATTTATAATGTTTAATGCATGATTTGATAAATGCTTGCTTTTATAGGTGCAAAAATGAGATATTGTGTTTGAATTTGTGAACACTTTGCACAAATTAATCACTAAGCTACTTGATAAAATTTGTCTTAATATTTTTTTTAAAGCTTGGATTGATTAATTCACATTCATTAATATTCATGCTTAGTTCTTGATTGCTTTGATTAATAGTTTTAATTGCATGAATATTCGTTTGAATCTTTGGACATGGACATGAGTTAAATAGATTGATTTCTCTGAATATGTTCATTGATTGAGTCTATTGAGATAGCATGTACCATATTATGACTAAAGGTTTGCATTTTTTTTGGTATATTGCTATACATGTTTTGAAATGTTCTTTGCATATGCTTGTGTGATTTTGTTTGAAATAAATATATGTTTGATTACTTACATATGCTTAGATTAAGTACATTGTTATGCATTGAATAATTTGGATTATAATTGAACAATTATGCTTTCATTATTTCTTTGCTATAGCATATGTACTCATCATGTTTGGAAAATCATGCTTATATAATTTTTGTTATGACATGATGATAATTGAACCTCATTGCTCATTAGTACTTATGATTTATTATATACATATGAGCTTTTGGTTCTTGTTTGGATAGGATAGCTTATGAAAGATTACTATTATCATTTATGCATGTATTGATTGAATCTTTCATATGCTTAAAGTATGTTTGTTCTATGAAAGTTGAATAAAATTGCTAACAATTGGTAACAATTGGTATAAAAATTGCTAAAGATTTTTTAACTTTCATAGATGCCTATTTATGTGCCTATCCTTGATATAGCTTGTACCTCTCATGAAAAATTGTGTGTGCCTTATATTGATTAATCTTTATTTTGAAAATGAGGAGAAATCTTATAATACAATTTTGCTTGATTTGTTTTATGATAACAACTGGTATGCTTGTTGATGACATATCTTTAACAATTGGTATCCATAACAATTGGTATGAGCTTGTATGCATGTGTTTGAATTTGTGCTTAATTACTATTAATGTTTTAGGTTCTAAGCACATCTTATGATAACATGATTTTATGAGTAGATTGCGTATCATTCATTATCCTTTGCTCATAAATTTCATGTAGTAAATTTGATGACTTGTGCTAAAATGCCAAATTTGGATACACTTATACTTTTGTGCTTGAATACATGTATGTGAACTTCATTGTACATATTACACTTGATTACATGCATTCAAAATACTCTTGATATTATTGGTATCAAGCATTTTGTCTTATGCCTTGAATTGATCTCTCTTTCTTTTGAAATGACAAAAAGGGGGGAGAGAGTTTGGAGATATTTGTCCTTGTATGCTTATTGAAATTAATATAAGAGTTTAAACATTTGGTCTAAAGAGCATAAACAAAAAGGAGGAGAAATGTTTCATGAATATATTTGTTAATGATGCCTCTTTGTGTTTATTTGCTCATGCCTTTTTGCTATGACAAAAAGGGGGAGAAATATCATATAGACAAATTTGCTTGTGCTTGATATACATATGTTCATGTGTGCTTAATTGCTATACATGCTCTAACATATGTTTGTTGAGTTGTGTTGGATTAGCATGCATAAAATGAGGGGGAGTTTTGCCACGCATTAATTAAGGGGGAGTTTTTCAAAATGTTTTTCAAAATCTTAAATGTTTCAAAGAAAGTTTTTCATCAAGCAAATTTATCTTTAAGTTTTGTCATATCAAAAAGGGGGAGATTGTTAGCCTTGAATTGATCCTTATTTTGAAATGATAAAACATTAAAGCTAAATAAACTTGATCAAGATTTTGAAAAAGGATTTATTTAGTACATGTTCTTAAGTTTTATATTTTGGTACTAAATAAAAAATATGATTTTCAAAGCTTAAACAAACCTTTATTTGTTTTCATATTTCTTAAACCAAATCTATCTTTAAAGATTATTTATTTGAGCTTAAATGAAAGTCCAATTGTTGTTTTTAAAGCGAACTTATTCATTTTGGACTTAATACATTTTTGATAATATTGGTTTTGAGAAATAGATTAACTTAAGAAAGTTGTTTTACAAGAATAAAGTTTTCCAACATCGAACTTATTTTATTTTTCTGTATTAATTCACAAAGTCTTAATATTTGAATTTTATATGATTGGAAAGCTCTTTGAGTCTACTTTATAATGGATTAAACAAAATCAAAATCCAAATTTTTTAAGAAAATATTTTGAATTTTTACTAGACACTCTGCAGTTGTTAAAAAAACTGCACAAGGTGTAACTTTTAAAATTCACTATAATTCATACACAGTGAATTAGGTGATGAACTTTATAGGGATAGAAATCCCTTTAAGTCTAGTTTCTAAATCTTGAAATGGTTTGTGATTTGGGTTTGTATAACTCATGATATGATCAAATTAGTGAGTATAGTGCAAAACAAGAGATAACCAACTAGCCACTGATAGGATTGATCCCCTCATGGAAGGGATCGATCGGGTCGTGATTTTCAAAGGCCAATTAGTTCAAGACATGAACCAATCAACCCCATCATGGAAGGGATCGATCGGTTCTGAGCAAAAACACTCTAACGACTACTTTTTGGTGCTTCCAATGGCTATTTTCTTCTCCCAAACACTTCTAACGGCTACCTCTTTAATTTCTCTATAAATTGGGCACTCCAACACACCAAGAAGATTGATAAATCAAGAGAGAAAAAGCCAACAAGCCATATTTTCATTCTCTCAAAGAATCAAGAGTTTTTAGAGCTTCAAAGTCTATATCTTTGCATTTATTGTATCCAAATTATTTTTGTTGTTCATTCATCATTTTCTTGTCTATACCATTGTATACTTCAAATTAGCAAACACCTAACCTTTGAGAGGTTCTTAAAGTTTGCAAAACATTCAAAAATTTTGTATTGTGTGCCTTGTGAAGAAGGACCGAACCTCTATAAATTATTGTGTTTGATTTCTCTATCCCTATCTCCTTATAATTTATTATTGTTCATATTTGATTTTAAGTTCATTAATTGTTATTGTTTTCATTATATTTTCATCAAAAGGGCTTATTGTCTTAATTTCCATTCAACTATATTGAAATCATTATTTGAAAAAAAGTAGGAGAGATCCAGTTCACCCTTCCTCTTAGATCACCTTCTAACCTATAAAGCTAACAAAATCATTATAAACTTTTGTTTTGTCATAAAACAAAGGTTTTTGTTCATATAAGTTTGTTCAAAGTAAAATAATACTAATCTATTAATATTTCAAGAATTAGTAAGAGATTTAAAAAAATAAATTTGTTTATCAAACCAGTTCAAATGTTATGACTATTTAAACAATTATTTATTTCAAATCATTATAACTTTTTGTTTTGCTATAAAATAATAATTTCTATTCATATAAGCTTATTCGGATTAAAATAATATTAATTTATTAATATTTTAAAAATTAATAAGTAAAAATTTAAAAAATAAATATGTTTACTGAACTAGATCAACTTGTCATAACTATTTGAATAATTATCTATTTCAAATCATTATAACCTTTTGTTTTGTCATAAAAAATTATTTCAATTCATATAAACTTATTTGAAAGAAAATAATACTATGTTATTAATATTCTGAAAATTAATAATTAAGAGATTTCAAAAATGAATCTGTTTACCAAATAAGTTATAATAATTATGACTATTTGAACAATTATCTATTTGGAATCGCTATAACCTTTTATTTTGTTATAAATGACTCTATTCATACAAGCTTATTTTGAATAAAATAATATAAATTTATTAATATTGAGATAATTAACAAGTAAAAGATTTAAAAAATAAATCTACTTACCGAACAAGCTTAAATTGTTATGACTATTTGAACAATTATTTATTTCAAATTGTTATGACTTTTTGTTTTGTCATAAAACAATTGTTTCTGTTCATACAAGCTTATTATGATTAAAATAATATTAATTTATTAATATTTTGACAATTTATAAGTAAAAGATTTAAAAAATAAATATATTTACTAAAAAATTTCAAATAGTCATAATTATTAGAATAATTACCTATTTCAAATCATTGTGACCTTTTGTTTTGTAATAAAACAATTGTTTTAGTTTATATAAACTTATTTCAAATAAAATAGTACTAATTTATTAATATTCTAAAAATTAAAGAGTAAGAGAATTGAAAAAATGAATCTATTTGCCGAACAAGTTCAAATAGTTATAACTATTTGAATAATTATCTATTTTAAAACATTATGACATTTTGTTTTGTCATAAAACAATTGGTTTTGTTCATGCAAGCTTATTTTGAATAAAATAATATAAATTTATTAATATTCTAAAAATTAATAAGTAAAAGTTTAAAAAATAAATCTATTTTCTAAACACGTTCAAATAGTTATGACTATTTGAACAGTTATCTATTTCAAATGTTATGACCATATATTTTGTCATAAACTAATTGTTTCTTTTCAAACAAGCTTATTTGGAATAAAATAATAGTAATTTATTAATATTTCAAAATTAATAAGTAAAAGATTTCAAAATAAACTGTTTACCAAGTGAGTTCAAATTATTATGACTATTTGAACAATTATTTATTTCAAATTGTTATGATCTTTTGTTTTGTCATAAAACAATCGTTTCTATTCATACAAGTTTATTTAGAATAAAAAAATACTAATTTATTAATGTTTTAAAAATTAATAAGTTGAAATTTAAAAAATTAATCTGTTTACTAAAAAAGTTCAAATAGTCATGTCCATTTGAACTATTATCTAGTTCAAATCATTATGATATTTCGTTTTGTCATAAAAAAATTATTTCTATTCATACAAAATTATTCATAAAAAATAATACTAATTTATTACTATTTCAAAATTTAATAAGAGATTTTAAAACTAAATCTCTGTACTGAATTAGTTCAAATAGTTATGACTATTTGAACAATTATCTAGCTAAAATTGGTATGATCTTTGTTTTGTCCTAAAACATTTATTTCTATTCATAGAAGCTTATTCGGAGTAAAATACTACTAAATTAATAGTATTCTGAAAATTAATAAGGATTTAAAAAATAAATGTGTCGGCCAAATAGTTAAAATAGTTAAGACTATTAGAATAATTATTTATTTCAAATTATTCTAATCTTTTGTTTAGTCATAAAATAATTGTCTTAGTTCATACATGCTTATTGAAAATAAAATAGTAATATTTTATTAACATTAAAAAAATTAATAAGCAAGAAATTAAAAAATAAATTCATTGACCAAACAAGTTTAAATGGTTATGACTATTTGAACAATTATCTATTTAAAACCATTATGACCTTTTATTTTATCATAAATAATTGTTTCAGTTCATAAAAGCTTATCTAAAATAAAATGATATTACTTTATTAATATTTTAAAAATTGATAAGTTGGCAATTTAAAAAATAAATTAATTTATCGAATCGATTCAAATAATTATAGCTATTTGAACAATTATCTATTTCAAATCGTTATGAACTTTTTGTTTTGTCATAAAACAATTATTTTTTATCATACAATCCTATTTGGAATAAAACAATACTAATTTATTATTATTTCAAACATTAATAAGTAAAAGATTAAAAAATAAATCTGTTTACCAAACCAGTTCAAATAGTTATGACTATTTAAACAATTAAATAATGCAAATTGTTATAACCTTCTGATTTGTCATAAAACAATTATTTCTGTTCATACAAGCTTATTTGAAATAAAATAATACTAATGTAATAATATTTTGAAAATTAATAACTAAGAGATTTAAACAATAAATTTATTTGAACTAGTTCAAATAGTTAAGGCCATACAAATAACTCTTTATTTCAAATTGTTATGACCTTTTATTTTATCGTAAAACAAATTTTTCAGTTCTTAGTAACTTATTCAGAATAAAATAAAACAAATCTATTAATATTTCAAAAATTAATCAACAAGAGATTTAAAAAATAATTCCATTTGTCGAAACAGTTCAAATAATTATGACTATTTGAGCAATTATTAATTTTAAATCATTATGACCTTTTGTTGTTTCATAAAACAAATGTTTTTTTTTCAAATAAGTTTGTTTGAAAAAAAATAATATTAATTTATTAATATTTTGAAAATTAATAAGTAAGAGAGTTAAAAAATAAATTTTTTTACTAAACTAGTTCAATTAATTTAACTATTTGAACAATTATTTATTTCAAATTGTTATGACCTTTTGTTTTATCATAAAACAACTGTTTCTAGTCATACATTCTTATTTGGAATAAAATAATGTTAATTTATTAATATTCTAAAAATTAATAACTAATGAATTTTAAAAATGAATCTGTTAGCCTGCCCAGTACAAATATTTATCATTGTTTGAACAAATATCTATTTCAAATTGTTATAACCTTTTGTGTTATCACAAATCAATTGTTTATATTCATACAAGTTTATTGGAAATAACATAATTCTAGCTTATTAATATTACAAAAATTAATAAGTAAGAGATTTAAAAAATGAATTTGTTCACTGAACAAGTTAAAATAGTTATGACTATTTGAACAATTATCCATTTCAAATCGCTATAACCTTCTGTTTTGTCATAAAACAATTTTTGCTATTCATACAAGCTTATTTTAAATAAAATAACACAAATTTATTAATATTCAAACAATTAAAAAATAAAAGATTTAAAAAATAAATTTGTTTATTGAATAAGTTCAAATAGTTATGATTATTTGAATAATTATTTATTTTAAATCGTTACGAATTTTTTTTATAAAACAATTGTTTTTGTTCATACAAGCTTATTCGGGTTAAAATAATATTAATTTATTAATATTTTGACAAATAATAAGTAAAAGATTTTTAAAATAAAAATTTTAATGAACAAGTCTAAATAATCATAGCTACTTGAATAATTATCTATTTCAAATTGTTATGACATTTTGTTTCATTTTAAAACAATTGTATTATTTTATATAGGCTTATTTGAAATAAAATAATACTAATTTATTAATATTCCTAAAATTAACGAGTAAGAGATTTAAAAAATGAATCTTTTTACCAAACAAGTTTAAATAGTTATTACTATTTGAATAATTATCTATTTCAAATCATTTTGACCTTTTGTTTTGTCATAAAATAATTGTTTCTGTTCATACAAGCTTATTTTGAATAAAATAATATAAATTTATTAATATTTCAAAATTTAATAAGTAGAAATTTAAAAAATAAATCTATTTTCTGAACACGTTCAAATAGTTATTACTAATTGAATAGTTATCTATTTCAGATAGTTATGGCCTTTTATTTTGTCCCAAACCAATTGTTCCTGTTCATACAAGCTTATTCGAAATAAAATAATATTAATTTATTAATATTCCAAAAATTAATAAGTAAAAGATCTAAAAAATAAATCTGTTTACCAAGTAAGCTCAAATAGTTATGACCATTTGAATAATTATTTATTTCGAATAATTATGATCTTTTGTTTTGTCATAAAACAGTTGTTTCTATTATACAAGTTTATTCGGAATAAAATAATACTAATTTATTAACATTCTAAAAATTAATAGGTTGGAGATTTAAAAAATAAATCTATTTACCAAACAAGTTCAAATAGTCATGTCCATATGAATAATTATCTATTTCAAATCGTTACGATCATTTGTTTTGTCATAAACCAATTGTTTCTTTTCGAACGCTCTTATTCTGAATAAAATAATACTAATTTATTAATATTCCAAAATTAATAAGTAAAATATTTAAAAATAAACTATTTACCAAGTGAGTTCAAATTGTTATGACTATTTGAACAATTATTTATTTCAAATCGTTATGATCTTTTGTTTTGTCATAAAACAATCGTTTCTATTCATACAAGTTTATTCAGAATAAAATAGTACTAATTTATTAATGTTTTAAAAATTAATAAGTTGAAGATTTAAAAAATTAATTTGTTTACTAAAAAAAATCAAATGGTTATGTCCATTTGAATTGTTATATATTTCAAATCATTTGATATTTTGTTTTGCCTTAAAACAATTATTTCTATTCATACAAAATTATTCATAAAAAATAATACTAATTTATTACTATTTCAAAATTTAATAAGAGATTTTAAAACTAAATCTGTTTACTGAATTAGTTCAAATAGTTATGACTATTTGAACAATTATCTATCTGAAATTGGTATGATCTTTTTTTTGTCCTAAAACATTTGTTTCTATTCATAAAAGCTTATTCGAAGTAAAATACTACTAAATTAATAGTATTCTAAAAATTAATAAGGATTTAAAAAATAAATGTGTTTGCCAAATAGTTCAAATAGTTAAGACTATTAGAACAATTATTTATTTTAAATTATTCTGGTCTTTTGTTTAGTCATAAAATAATTGTTTTAGTTCATACATGCTTATTGAAAATAAAATAGTAATATTTTATTAACATTCAAACAATTAATAAGCAAGAAATTAAAAAAATAAATTCATTTACCAAACAAGTTCAAATAGTTATGACTATTTGAACAATTATCTATTTAAAACCATTATGACCTTTTATTTTATCATAGAATAATTGTTTTAGTTTATAAAAGCTTATCTGAAATAAAATGATATTACTTTATTAATATTTTAAAAATTGATAAGTTGGCAATTTAAAAAATAAATCAATTTATCGAATCATTTCAAAGAATTATAGCCATTTGAACAATTATCTATTTCAAATCATTATGAACTTTTTGTTTTGTCATAAAACAATTATTTTTTTTATCATACAATCCTATTTGGAATAAAATAATATTAATTTATTATTGTTTCAAAAATTAATAAGTAGGAGATCTAAAAATAAATCTGTTTACCAAACCAGTACAAATGGTTATGATTATTTAAACAATTATTTAATGCAAATTGTTATAACCTTGTGATTTGTCATAAAACAATTATTTTTGTTCATACAAGCTTATTCGGAATAAAATAATACTAATGTAATAATATTTTGAAAATTAATAACTAAGAGATTTAAATAATAAATTTATTTGAACTAGTTTAAATAGTTAAGGCCATGTGAACAACTCTTTATTTCAAATTGTTATGACTTTTTATTTTATCATAAAATAATTTTTTCAGTTCTTAGTAACTTATTCAGAATAAAATAAAACAAATCTATTAATATTTCAAAAATTAATCAATAAGAGATTTAAAAAATAATTCCATTTGTCAAACCAGTTCAAATAATTATGACTATTTGAATAATTATTAATTTCAAATCATTATGACCTTTTGTTTTGCCATAAAACAAATGTTTTTTTTTCAAATAAGTTTGTTTGAAAAAAATAATATTAATTTATTAATATTTTGAAAATTAATAAGTAAGAGAGTTAAAAAATAAATTTTTTTACTAAACTAGTTCAATTACTTTAACTATTTGAACAATTATTTATTTCAAATTGTTATGATCTTTTGTTTTGTCATAAAACAACTATTTCTAGTCATATAGTCTTATTTGGAATAAAATAATGTTAATTTATTAATATTCTAAAAATTAATAACTAATGACTTTAAAAAATGAATCTGTTAGCCTACCCGATACAAATATTTATCATTGTTTGAACAAATATCTATTTCAAATTGTTATAACCTTTTGTGTTATCACAAATCAATTGTTTCTATTAATACAAGTTTATTTGAAATAACATAATTCTAGCTTATTAATATTTCAAAAATTAATAAGTAAAAGATTTAAAAAATGAATTTGTTTACTGAACAAGTTAAAATAGTTATGATTATTTGACCAATTATCTATTTCAAATTGCTATAACCTTTTGTTTTGTCATAAAATAATTTTTTCTATTCATACAAGCTTAGTTTAAATAAAATAACACAAATTTATTAACATTCAAACAATTAAAAAATAAAAGATTTTAAAAATAAATTTGTTTATTGAATAAGTTCAAATGGTTATGACTATTTGAACAATTATTTATTTTAACTCATTACGATTTTTTTTTTTATAAAACAATTGTTTTTGTTCATACAAGCTTATTTGGATTAAAATAATTTTAATTTATTAATATTTTGGAAAATAATAAGTAAAAGATTTTTAAAATAAAAATGTTTAATGAACAAGTCCAAATAATCATAGCTATTTGAATAATTATCTATTTCAAACCGTTATAACCTTTTGTTTCGTTTTAAAACAATTGTATTATTTTATATAGGCTTATTTGAAATAAAATAATACTAAGTTATTAATATTCCTAAAATTAACGAGTAAGAGATTTAAAAAATAAATCTATTTGCCAAACAAGTTTAAATAGTTATTACTATTTGAACAATTATCTATTTCAAATCATTTTGACCTTTCGTTTTATCATAAAACAATTGTTTCTGTTCATACAAGTTTATTCTGAATAAAATAACATAAATTTATTAGTATTTCAAAATTAATAAGTAGAAATTTAAAAAATAAATATATTTTTTGAATACGTTCAAATAGTTATGACTAATTGAACAATTATCTATTTTGAATAGTTATGACCTTTTATTTTGTCGTAAACTAATTGTTCCTGTTCATACAAGCTTATTCGAAATAAAATAATACTAATTTATTAATATTCTAAAAATTAATAAATAAAAGATTTAAAAATAAGTAAGTTTATCGAGCAAGCTCAAATAGTTATGACTGTTTGAATAATTATTTATTTCAAATAAGTATGATCTTTTGTTTTGTCATAAAATAGTTGTTTCTATTCATACAAGTTTATTTGTAATAAAATAATACTAATTTATTAACATTCTAAAACTTAATAGTTTGGAGATTTAAAAAATAAATCTATTTACCAAACAAGTTCAAATAGTCATGTCCATATGAATAATTATCTATTTCAAATCATTATGACATTTTATTTTGTCGTAAAATAATTTTTTTGTTCATATAGAATTATTTAGAATAAAATAATACTGATTTATTAATATTTTAAAAATTAATAAGAGATTTAAAAACTAAATCTGTTTACTGAATCAGTTCAAATAGTTATGACTAATTAAACAATTATCTATCTCAAATCATTATGATCTTTATTTTGTCATAAAACAATTGATTCTTTTAATATAAGCTTATTTAAATTAAGATAATACTAATTTCATAATAAAAAAATAAATGTGTTTTGCCAATCCAGTTCAAATAGTTAAGACTATTAGAACAATTATCTATTTTAAATCATTTTGACCTTTTGTTTAGTCATAAAACAATTATTTCAGTTCATACAAGCTTATTTGAGATAAAATAATACTAATTTATTAATATTCAAAAAAATTAATAAGCAAGAGATTTTAAAAAATTAATATGTTTGCCTAACAAGTTCAAATAGATATGACTATTTGAACAATTATCTATTTAAAATCATTATAACCTTTTTTTTGGTCACAAAATAGTTGTTTTAGTTCATAAAAATTTTTTTGAAATAAAATAATACTAGTTCATTAATATTTCAAAAATTATCAAGCAAGAGATTTAAGCACTAAAGCTATTTTCTAAACTAGTTCAAATAGTTACGGCCATTTGAAGAAATATCAATCTCAAATCACTATGATCTTTGTTTTGTCATAAAAAAATTGTTTCTTATCATACATGCTTATTTAGATTAAAATAATACTAATTTAATAATATTTCAAAAATTAATAAGTAAGAGGTTTAAAAAATAAATGTGTTTGTCGAATCATTTTAAATGGTTAAGACTACTAGAATAATTATCTATTTCAAATCGTTCTAGCCTTTTGCTTAGTCATAAAATAATTGTTTCAATTCAACAAGTTTATTCAAAATAAAATAATACTAATTTATTAACATTCAAAAAAGTAATAAGCAAGAGATTTGAAAAAATAAATATGTTTACTGAACAAGCTTAAATAGTTATTATTATTTGAACAATTATCTACTTAAAATTATTATGAAATTTTGTTTTGTCATAAAGCAATTGTTTCAGTTCATAAAAGCTTATCCAAAATAAAATAATACTACTTTATTAATATTTCAAAAATTAATAAGAGATTTAAAAAATAAATCAGTTTATCAAATCAGTTTAAATAATTGTGGCCATTTAAACAATTATATATTGCAAATTGTTATTACCTTTCATTTTATCATAAAACAATTCTTTTTCGACATACAAACTTGTTTGAGATAAAATAATGCTAATTTATTAATATTTTAAGAATTAGTAAGAGATCTAAAAGTAAATCTATTTACCAAAATAGTTCAAATAGTTATGACTATTTGAATAATTATCTATTTCAAATTGTTATAACTTTTGTTCTATCATAAAATAATTATTTCTGTTCATACAAGTTTATTTAGAATAAAATAATACTAATTTAATAATATTCTAAAAATTCATAACTAAAAGATTTAAAAAATAGATCCATTTTCCTACCAATTCAAACAATTAAGACTATATGAACAATTATCTATTTTAAATCATTATGATATTTTATTTTATCATAAAACTATTATTTCAACTCATACAAGTTTATTCAGAATAAAATAAAACTAATTTGTTAATATTTCAAAATTTTATAAGTAAGAGATTTAAAAAATAATTCTATTTATAGAACCTATTTAAATAATTATAAAATAATTATAACTATTTGAACAATTATTTATTTTAAATCGTTATTACGTTTTGTTTTGTTGTAAAATAATTGTTTTTGTTTGAAATAAAATAATACTAATTTATTAATACTTAGAAAATTAATTAGTAAGAGATTTAAAAAATAAATTTGTTTACCAAACCATTTCAAATAGTTTTCACTATATAAATAATTATCTATTTCAAATCGTTACAACTTTTTGTTTTGTCGTCAAACAATTGGTTCTGTTGATACTATTTTATTTGGAATAAAAAATACTAATTTAATAATATTTCAAAACTTAATAACCAAAAAAATTAAAAGATAAATCTAATTTCTGAACCAGTTCAAATAGTTAAGACAATATGAATGATTATCTATTTCAAATCGTTATGACCAGTTGTTTTATCATGAAAAACTTTTTTTTGTTCGTACAAGCTTATTTGGATTAAAATAATACAAATTTAATAATATTTCAAAAATTAATAAGTAAGAGATTGAAAAATAAATTTGTTTACCGAACCAGTTTATATAATTAATACTATTAGAATAATTATCTATTTCAAATCGTTTTGACCTTTTGTTTAGTCATAAAGCAATTATTTCAGTTCATACAAGCTTATTCAGAATAAATTAATACTAATTTATTAACATTCAAAAAATTAATAAGAAAGAAATTTAAGAAAATAAATCTATTTACCAAACAAGTTCAAATAGTTACAACTATTTGAACAATTGTATATTTAAAACCACCATAACCTTTTGTTTTTTATAAAACAATTGTTTCAGTTAATACAAGTTTATACAGAATAAAATAATACTAATTTATTAATATTTTAAAAATTAATAAGTAAGAGATTTAAAAAATAAATTTATTTATCGAATCAATTAAATAATTATGGTAATTTGAACAATTATCTATTTTAAATCACTACGACCTTTTTATTTTGTTATAAAACAATTGTTTATTATCATGCAAGCTTATCGAAATAAAATAATACTAATTTATTAATATTTTAAAAATTTATAAGTAAAAGATTAAAAAATAAACGTGTTTGTTGAACCAATTTAAATAGTTAAAACTATAAGAATGATTATCTATTTCAAATCGTTCTAACCTTTTTTTAGTCATAAAATATTTTTTTCATAGCATAAAAGCTTATTCAGAATAAAATAATCCTAATATATTAACATTCAAAAAAATTAATAAGCAAGAGATTTGAAAAAATAAATCTATTTACCGAATAAGCTCAAATAGTTATGACTACTTAAACAATTAATTATTTAAACTAGTTGTAACCTTTTGTTTTGTCATAAAACAATTGCTTTAGTTTATAAAAGGTTATCCAAAATAAAATAATACTAATTTATTAATATTTCAAAAATCAATAAGCAAGAGATTTAAAAAATAAAATGCATTTTCTGAACAAATTTAAATAGTTACGACTATTTGAATAATTGTATATTTTAAATCATTATGACATTTTGTTTTATTATAAAACAATTGTATTAGTTTATTAAAGCTTATTCGAAATAAAATAATAATAATTTATTAATATTTCAAAAATTAATAAGTAAGTAATTTAAAAAGTGAATCTGTTCACCGAATCAATTCAAATAATTATGGCTATTTCAACAATTACCTATTTCAAATTGTTATGAACATTGTTTTTTCATAAAAAATTTTTTTTTCATCATACAAGCCTATTTGGAATAAAATAATACTAATTTATTAATATTTAAAAAATTAATAAGTAAGAGATTTAAAAAAAAATCTATTTATCGAAGTAGTTCCTATTTGAATAATTATCTATTTCAAATCATTATAACATTTTGTTCTATTATAAATAATTATTTTGGTTTATACAATCTTCTTCAAAATAAAATAATACTAATTTAATAATATTCTAAAAATTAATAACTAAGGTATTTAAAAAATAAATCTATTTACTGAAGCAATTTAAATAGTTAAAACTACAAGAATAATTATCTATTTCAAATTGTTATTAACTTTTGTTTTGTTATAAAACAAACGTTTCAGTTCATGCAAGCTTATTTGAAAAAAAATAATACAAATTTATTAATTTTCCAAAAATTAATAAATGATTTAAAAAGTGAATCTATTGACTGAATTATTTCAAATAATTATGGCCATTTCAACAACTATCTATTTCAAATCATTATTGCCATTTGTTTGGTCATATAACAAATGTTTTTTATCATTCAAGCTTATTTGGAATACAATTATACTAATTTATTAATCTTTCAAAGATTAATAAGTAAGCAATTTAAAAAATAAATTTATTTATTGAACTAGTTCAAATAATTATGACTATTTGAATAATTGTATACTTGAAATTGTTCTAGCACAAAACAATTATTTCTATTCATACAAGCTTATTCGAAATAAAATAATACTAATCTAATAATATTTTGAAAATTAATAACTAAGAGAATTAAAAATAAATGTGTTTGATGAACTAGTTCAAATATTTAAGACTATATGAACAATTATCTATTTCAAAATGTTATGACCTTTTGCTTTGTCATAAAACAAATTTTCAATTCATACTAGCTAATTTGGAATAAAATAAAATGAATTTATTAATATTTCAAAAATTAATAAGATATTTAAAAAAATATTTCTATTTACTAACCAATTCAAATAATTATGACTATTTGGACAACTATCTATTTCAAATCTTTTTGAACTTTTGTTTATTCATAAAACAAATGTTTTTGTTCATATAAGTTTGTTTGAAGTAAAGTAATACTAATCTATTAATATTTCAAAAATTAATAAGAGATTTAAAAAATAAATCTATTTATCAAATCAGTTTAAATAGTTATGACTATTTGACAAATTATTTATTTCAAATCTGTTAGCTTTTTAGGTGAGATGGTGATCCAAGAGGGGGGTGAATTGGATTTCTCCAAGTTCTTAATAAGAGATTTAAAAAATAAATCTATTTATCAAATCATTTTAAATAGTTATGACTATTTGACAAATTATTTATTTCAAATCTGTTAGCTTTTTAGGTGAGATGATGATCCAAGAGGGGGTGAATTGGATTTCTCCAAGTTCTTCCCAAATAATGATTTCAATATAGTTGAATGGAATTAAAAGAATGAGCACTTTTGATGAAAATATAATGCAAACAATAACAATTGATGAGCCTAAAATCAAATATAAACAACAATAAATTGTAAGGAGATAGGGATACAGAAATCAAACACAATGATTTATAGAGGTTTGATCCTTCGCCACAAGGCACCTACGTCTTGGTTGTCTACACCAAGGCTTCAAACCGCTATTCTTGAATTGAAATTATAACCTATCTTTTTCTTTCTAAGGCTTAAGATAGAAACCTCTACCCTTTGTAGTATTTTACCCAATCTCACTACAAAGCTCTCAAGAGGATACCTCACCTTTTGTTCTCTTCCACCCTTGTATATCAAAGGTAATTTTGCAAACAATAGAACAACCTCTCTAAGGCTAAGTGTTTACTAAGTTTAAGTACAAGAAAATGATGAATGAACAACAAATATAATTTGGATACAATAAATACAAAGATATAGACTTTGAAGCTCTAAAAACTCTTGATTATTTAAGAGAATGAAAATATGGCTTGTTGGCTCTTCCTTTCTTGATTCATCAATCCTCTTGGTGTGTTGGAGTGCCCAATTTATAGAGAAATTGAAGAAGTGGCCATTGGGGAAGCTTGGGAAGTGAAAGTAGCCGTTGAATGCATGACAAAAATAGTTGTTGGTGTGATTCTGCCCAGACCCGATTGATCCCTTCCTTGAGGGGATTGATTGGTTCAAGTTTTATTCCATTTCATGCTTAAAAATCATGACCTAATCCATCCCTTCCATGAGGAGATCGATCTTCTCAATTGCTGTGTGGTTGTCTCCTATTTTGCACTCTACTCACTAATTTGATCATATCTTGAGTTATATAAATCCAAATCACAAATCATTTGAAGATTTAGAAACTAAACTTAAAAGGCTTTCTATCATTATAAAATTCATCACCTAATTCGTTAAGTACGAATTATAGTGAATTTTCAAATTTACCCCTCGTGCAGTTTTTCTGACAACTGCAGAGTGTCTAGCAAAAATTCAAAATCTTTTCTTAGAAAATTTGGATTTTCATTTTGTTTGATCCATTAGAAAGTAGACTCAAAGAGCTTTCCAACCATGTAAAATTCAAATATTAAAACTTTGTGAATTAATACAGAAAAATAAAATAATTTCAATGTTGGAAAACTTTATTATTGTAAAACAGCTTTCTTAAGTTAATCTATTTCTCAAAACCAATATTGTTAAAATTGTATTAAGTCTAAAATGAATAAGTTCACTTTAAAAACAACAATTGGACTTTCATTTAAGCTCAAATAAATAATCTTTAAAGGTAGAATTGGTTTGAGAAATATGAAAACAAAGAAAGGTTTGTTTAAGCTTTAAAAATCATATTATTTATTTAGTACCAAAATATAAAACTTAAGAACATGTACTAAATAAATCTTTTTCAAAATCTTGATCAAGGTTATTTAGCTTAATGTTTTGTCATTTCAAAATAAGGATCAATTCAAGGCTAACAATCTCCCCCTTTTTGATATGACAAAACTTAAAGATAAATTTGCTTGATGAAAAACTTTATTTGAAACATTTAAGATTTTGAAAAGCTCCCCCTTAATTTATGCATCCTAATCCAACACAACTCACCAAACATATGTTAGAGCATATATATCAAATAAGCACAATCAAACATATGCATGTCAAACACAAGCAAATTTGTCAATATAATATTTCTCCCCTTTTTTGTCATAGCAAAAAGGCATGAGCATATTAATGAGCAAATAAACACAAAGAGGCATCATTAACAAATATATTCATGAAACATTTCTCCTCCTTTTTGTTTATGCTCTTTATACCAAATATTTAAGCTCCTATATCAATTGCAATAAGCATACAGGAATAAATATCTTTAAACTCTCTCCCTCTTTTTGTCATTTCAAAAGAAAGAAAGAATATTCAAGGCAAAAGACAAAATGCTTGATACCAATAATAGCAAGAGTATTTTGAATGCATGTAATCAAGTGTAATATGCACAATGAAGTTCATATACATGTATTCAAGCACAAAAGTATAGTAGTAAATTGTATCCAATTTTTAGCATTCTAGCACAAAATCATTCATATCATGATTGTTATGAGTAAAGACATAAAAGAATATTATGCATGCTACTCATACATCATTTTTTCATGAAATGTGCTTATAATTTAAAACATCATTAGCTATTAAGCATAAATTCAAGCATAAATATTTTATTTTGAATAAGCTGATATGAACTAAAATAATTTTTTATGTCAAAACAAAAGGTCAAAATGATTTGAAATAAATACTTATTCAAATAGTCATGACTATTTGATTTAGTTCGGTAAACATATTTATTTTTTGAATTTTTTACTTATTAATTGTTGAAATATTAATAAATTAATATTATTTTAATCTGAATAAGTTTTTATGAATAAAAGTTATTGTTTTATAACATAAGAAAAAATCAAAACAATTTGAAATAAATAATTGCTCAAATAGTCATAACTTTTTGAACTGGTTTGATAAACAAATTTATTTTTTAAATCTATTATGAATTTTTGAAATATTAGTAGATTAGTTTTATTTTATTTTGAACAAACTTATATGAACAAAAACATGTGTTTTATGATAGAACAAAAGGTCATAGCAATTTGAAATAGATAATTACTCAAATAGTCATAATTATTTAAACTAGTTAAGGAAACAAAGTTATTTTTTCAATCTCTTACATATTAATTTTTGAAAAATTAATAAAGTCATTTTATTTTATTTTGAATAAGCTAGTATGAATTGAAAAAATTGCTTTATGAGAAAACAAAAATGATTTGAAATAGATAATTGTTCATATAGTCTTAATTATTTGAAATAGTTTGGCAAACAAATTTGTTTTTTAAATCTCTTAGTTATTAATTTTTGGAATATTTTTATATTAGTATTATTTTATTTCGAATAAGCTTATATGAATAAAGTAATTGTGTTATGATAGAACAAAAGGTTATAATGATTTGAAGTATGCAATTATTTAAATAGTCATAACTATTTAAACTGGTTCGATAAACAAATTTATTTTTTTAAATCTCTTATTTATTAATTTTTGAAAGATTAATAAATTACTATTATTTTATTTCAAATAAATATATATGATCAAAAACAATTGTTATATGACCAACAAAAGGTATTAATGATTTGAAAGTGATAATTGTTGAAATGGCCATAATTATTTGAACTGATTCGATAAACAGATTCACTTTTCAAGTTACTTGCTTATTAATTTTTAGAATATTAATAAATTAGTATTATTTTATTTTCACTAAGCTTGTATAAATTCAAAGAATTGTTTTATGACAAAATAAAAGGTCATAATGATTTTAAATAGACAATTGTTCAAATAGTCATAAAATTTGAATTTGTTTGGTAAACAAATTTATTTTAAACTATTGCTTTTTAATTTTTGAATTAATTAGAAACTAGTATTATTTTATTTTGGATAAGCTTTTATGGATTGAAACAATTGTTTTATGTCAAAACAAAAGGTCATAATGATTTTAAATAAATAATTGTTCAAAAGTCATCACTATTTGAATTTATTCGGCAAACAGATTTATTTTTTCAAATCATTTCCTTATTAATTTTTTGAATGTTAATACATTTAGATTATTTTATTTCGGATAAGCATTATAAGATGTGAAACAAATATTTTATGACTAAACAAAAGGTCAGAATGATTTGGAATTAATAATTATTCTAAAATCTATAACTATTTGAATTGGTTCAGTAAATACATTTATGTTTTAAATCTCTTACTTACTAATTTTTGAAATATTATTAAATTAATATTATTTTTAACCAAATAAGCTCTATGATTAGAAACAATTGTTTTCTAACAAAACAAATATCTTAACAACTTAAGATTAATAATTGTTCAAATAGTCATAACTATTTGAACTGGTCCAATAAATATATTTATTTTTTAAATCTTTTACTTATTAATTTTTGAAATATTAATAAATTAGTATTATTTTACTTCAAATAAGCTCGTTTGATCAGAGACAATTTTTTTATGACAAAAAAAAAAGGTTATAATGATTTGAAATAGATAATCGTTCAAATGGCTATAATTATTTTAACTAATTTAGTAAACATATTTGTTTTTTAAGTTTCTTATTATTTTAGTAAGTATTAATAAATTAGTATTATTTTATTCCATCTAAGCTTGTATTAACTAAAACAATTGTTTTATGACTAAGCAAAAGGTTGTAACGATATTAAATAGACATCTATTCAAATAGTAATAACTATTTGAACTTGTTCGTTAAATAGATTTATTTTTTAAAATCTCTTTCTTATTAATTTTCAAATGTTAATAAATTACAATTAATTTATTCTGAATAGGTTTGTATGAACTAAAACAATTGTTTTATGACAAAACAAAAGGTTAGAACAATTTTAAATAGATAATTGTTCTAATAATATTAACCATTTGAATTGATTCAGCAAAAAAAATTATTTTTTAAATCTCTTATTTATTAATTTTTAAAATATTATTAAATTAGCATTATTTTAATCAAAAAAGCTTGTATGAATGAAACAATTATTTTACGACAAAAGAAAAAGGTTATAACAATTTTGAACAGATAATCATTTAAATAGTCTTAACTATTTGAACTGGTTTGGTAATTAGATTTATTTTTTAATTTTTTTAGTTATTAAGTTTTCAAATATTCTTAAATTAGTATTATTTTTATTTAAAATAAAATAGTATGAACAAGACCAATTGTTTGATGACAAAATAAGAAGTTATAATGATTTGAAATAAATAGTTATTCAAATAGTCAAAACTATTTGAAATGGTTCAGTAAACAAATTTACTTTATAAATCTCTTACTAATTAATTTTCTAAAATATTAATAAATTACTATTATTTTATTTCGAACAAACTTATATTAACAAAGATAATTATTTTAGAAGAAAACAAAAGGTCATAACAATTTGAAATAAATAATTGTTCATGTAGTCTTAACTATTTGAACTAGTTTAGCAAATGGATTTATTTTTTAAATTTCTTAGTTATTAATTTTCATAATATTACTAAATTAGTATTATTTTATTCCAAATAGGCTTATATGAATAGAAACAATTGTTTTATGATAGAACAAAAGGTTATAACAATTTGAAATAAATAATTGTTCAAATAGTCATAATTATTTGAACTAATTCAGTAAACAGATTTATTTTTTAAATCTCTTATTAATTCTTGTAATATTAGTAAATTAGTATTATTTTATTTTGAATAGGCTTCTATATCAAAAAGCAATTGTTTTAAGAGAAAACAAAAAGGTAATAACAATTTGAAATAGATAGTTTTTTAAATGGCGATAATTATTTAAATTGATTTATTTTTTAAATCTCTTATTAACTTTTGAAATATTAATACAATAGTACTATTTTATTTTGGATAAGCTTTTATGAACTAAAACAATTGTTTATGGCAAAACAAAAGGTTATAATGATTTTAAATTGATAATTGTTCAAATAGTCATAACTATTCGAATTTGTTCGGTAAACAAATTTATTTTTTCAAATCTCTTACTTATTAATCTTTTGAATGTTAATAAATTAATATTATTTTATTTTGAATAAGCTTGTATGAATTGAAACAATTATTCTATGACTAAACAAAAAGTTACAATGATTTGAAATTAAAAATTATTCTAATATTCTTAACTATTTGAATTGGTTTAGAAAATACATTTATTTTTTAAAATCTCTTACTAATTTTTAGAATATTATTAAATTTGTATTATTTTATCCAAATAAGCTTGTATGATCAAAAATAATTATTTTATGGGAAAACAAAGATCATAATGATTTGAGATTGATATTTGTTCAAATAGTTATAACTTGCTTTTTTATTTTTGAAAAATTAATAAAGTAGTATCGTTTTATTTTGGATAAGTTTTTATAAGCTGAAACAATTTTTTTATGACAAAACAAAAGGTCTAATGACTTTAAATAAATAATTGTTCAAATAGTCAAATCTATTTGAACTTGTTCAATAAATATATATATTTTAAAATCTGTTGCTCATTAATTTTTCAAATGTTAATAAATTAGTATTATTTTATTCTGAACAAGCTTGTATGAATTAAAATAATTATTTTATGACTAAACAATAGGTCAAAACAATTTGAAGCATATAATTGTTCTAATAGTCTTAACTATTCGAACGGGTTTGGCAAACACATTTATTTTTTAAATCTCTTACTTATTAATTTTTGGAATATTATTAAATTAGTATTATTTTAATATGAATAAGCTTGTATGAAAAGAAACAATTGTTTTATGATGAAATAAAGATCATAATGATTTAAGATAGATAATTGCTCCCATAGTCATAAGTATTTAAACTATTTCAATAAAAAAATTTAATTTTTAAATCTCTTATTAATTTTCAAAATATTAATAGATCAGTATTATTTTATTCTGATTAATTTTGCATGAACAAAAACAATTGTTTTATTAAAAAAAATATCATAACAATTTGAAATAGATAATGGTTCAAATGGACATGACTATTTAAACTTGTTTGGTAAATAGATTTACTTTTAAATCTCCTACCTATTAATTTTCAAAATATTAATAAATTAGTATTATTTTATTTCGAATAAACTTGTATGAATAGAAACAATTATTTTATGACAAAACAAAAGTTCATAACTATTTGAAATAAATAATTGTTCAAATAGGCATAATAATATTTAAACTTGCTTGGTAAATAGATTTATTTTTTTTAAATCTTATTAATTTTTGAAATACTAATAAACTAGTATTATTTTACTTCAAATATGCTTGTATGAATAGAAACAATTGGTTTATGACAAAACAAAAGGTCAAACTCTTTGAAATAGATAATTGTTTAAACAGTCATAACTATTTCAATGTGTTTAGAAAATAGATTTTATTTTTAAAATTTTTACTTATTAATTTTTTGGAATATTAATAAATTTATATTATTTTATTTGGAATAAGCTTATATGAATAGAAACTATTATTTTATGACAAAACAAAATGTCATAACGATTTGAAATAGAAAATTATTCAAATAGTCATAACTATTCGGACTTGTTCAATAAATAGATTCATTTTCTAAATCTCTTGCTCATTAATTTTTGGAATATTAATAAATTAGTATTATTTTATTTTGAATAAACCTATATTAACAGATACATTTGTTTTATGAAGAAACAAAATGTCATAACGATTTGAAATAGATAATTATTCAGATATTTATGACTATTTGAACTTGTTTGATAAACATATTTATTTTTAAAATTTTTACTTATTAATTGTCAAAATATTAATAAATTAATATTATTTTAATCCAAATAAGCTTCTATGAACAAAAACAATTGTTTTTTGAGAAAACAAAGTCATAAAGATTTGAAATAAATAATTGTTCAAATAGTCATAACTATTTGAATTTATTTGGTAAATAAAGTTGTTTTTTTAAATCTTTTACTTATAAATTGTCTAAATATTAATAAATTTGTATTATTCTAATTGAAATAAGCTTGTATGAATACAAAAAATTATTTTATGACAAAACAAAACATTATAGCAACTTGAAATAGGTAATCACTCAAATAGTCATAACTATTTAAACTTATTCGATAAATAGATTCAGTTTTTAAATCTCTTATTAATTTTTAGTATATTAATAAATTAGAATTATGTTATTTCGAATAAGCTTGTAGGAACAGAAACAATTGTTTTGTGACAAAACAAAAGGTTATAATGATTTGAAATAAATAATTATTCAAATAGTCAAAACTATTTGGACTGGTTAGTCCAATAGATTCATTTTTTAAATCTACTACTTATTAATTTTTAGAATATTAATTAATTAGCATTACTTTATTCCAAATAAGACAGTAACAATAGAAAAAATTATTTTACGACAAAACAAATGGTCATAACAATTTGAAATAAATAATTGTTCAAATTGTTATAACTAATTGAATTGATTTCGTAAATAGATTTATTTTTTAAATCTCTCATTAATTTTTAAAATATTAATAAACTAATATTATTTTATTCTGAACAAACTTATATGAAC
Organism: Durio zibethinus; assembly: GCF_047325235.1. NCBI lineage: Eukaryota > Viridiplantae > Streptophyta > Magnoliopsida > Malvales > Malvaceae > Durio > Durio zibethinus. The sequence continues at coordinate 21,000,950 of NC_143170.1, forward strand.
AAAAACATTTGTTTTATGACAAAGCAAAAGCTCATAATGATTTGAAATAGATAATTATTCATATAGCCTTAATTATTTCAACTGGTTTGGCAAACAAATTTATTTTTTAAATCTCTTAGTTATTAATTTTCATAATATTATTAGATTAGTATTATTTTATTTTGAATAAGCTTGTATGAACATAAATAATTGTTTTATGACAAAAAAAGGTTATAACAATTTGAAATAAATAATAGTTCAAATAGTCATAACTATTTGAACTAGTTCGATAAATAGATTTATTTTTTAAATCTCCTAATCATTAATTTTTGAAATACTAATAAATTAGTATTATTTTATTTTGAATAGGCTTATATGATGAAAAAAACTGTTTTATTATAAAACAAAAGGTCATAATGATTTTAAATAGATAATTGTTCGAATAGTCATAACTATTTGAATTTTTTGGTAAACAGATTTATTTTTTAAAATTTCTTGCTTATTAATTTTCTAAATGTTAATGAAATAGTATTATTTTAGTTCCAATAAGCATGTATGAATTGAAACAATTATTTTATGATTAATCAAAAGGTCAAAATGATTTGAAATAGATCATTGTTCTAATAGTCTTAACTATTTGAATTGGTTTGACAAACACATTTATTTTTTAAATCTCTTACTTATTAATTTTAGAATATTATTAGTTTAGCAATATTTTACTCCAAATAAACTTGTATGGACAGAAACGATAAAACAAAGATCATAATGATTTGAGATAGATAATTGTTCAAATAATCATAACTATTTGAACTCGTTTGATAAACAGATTTAGTTTTTAAATCTCTTGCTTATTAATTTTTGATATATTAGGAAAGTAATATTATTTTATTTTGAATAAGTTTTTATGAACTGAAACAATTATTTTTTGACAAAACAAAAGTTCGTAACATCTTTAAATAGAAAATTGTTCAAATAGATTTGACTACTTGAACTTGTTTAGTAAATAGATTTATTTTCTTAAATCTCTTGCTCATTAATTTTTCAAATGTTAATAAATTAGTATTATTTTATTTTAAATAACCTTGCATGAACTGAAATAATTGTTTTATGACTAAAAAAAGGTTAGAATTATTTGAAATAGATAATTGTTCTAATAGTCTTAACTATTTGAACTAATTTGGCAAACACTTATTTTTTTAATCTTTTATTTATTAATTTTTGGAATATTATTAAATTAGTATTATTTTAATCTGAATAAGCTTGTATGAAAGGAAACAATTATTTTATAACAAAATAAAGATCATAACCATTTGAGATAGATAATTGTTCAAATAGTCATAACTATTTAAAACTGTTTTCGTGAATAGATTTAGTTTTTAAATCTCTTATTAATTTTCAAAATATTAATAGATTAGTATTATTTTATTCTAAATAGTTTTGAATGAATAGATTGTTTTATGACAAAACGAAAGGTCATAACAATTTCAAATATATAATTGTTCAAATGGACATGACTATTTGAACTTATTTAGTAAACAGATTTATTGTTTTAAATCTCCTAGCTATTAATTTTCAAAATATAAATAATTAGTATTATTTTATTTCAAACAAACTTATATGAACAAAAACATTTGTTTTATGACAAAACAAAAGGTCAAAACAATTTTAAATAGATAATTATTCAAATAGTCATAATTATTTGAACTAGTTAGGTAAACAAAATTATTTTTTAAATCTCTTATTAATTTTTGAAATATTAATAAATTGATTTTATTTTATTTTGAATAAGCTAGTATGAATTGAAAAAGTTGTTTTATGTCAAAACAAAAGGTCATAACGATTTGAAATAGATAGTTGTTCATATAGTCTTAACTATTTGAACTAGTTCAGCAAAAAAATTTATTTTTTAAATCTCTTAGTTTTGGGAATATTATTAGATTAGTATTATTTTATTTCAAATAAGCTAGTATGAACAAAAATAATTGTTTTATGATAGAACAAAAGGTTATAACGATTTCAAGTATACAATTGTTTAAATAGTCATAACTATTTATATTGGTTTTTTAAACAGATTAATAAATTAGTATTAAGGATTTAAAAAATAGATGTGTCTATTGAACAGTTCAAATAGTTAAGACTATTAGAATAATTATCTATTTTAAATTATTCTGACATTTTGTTTAGTCATAAAATAATTGTTTTAGTTCATACATGCTTATTCAAAATAAAATAATACTATTTTATTAACATTCAAAAAATTAATAAGCAAGAAATTAAAAGAAAATAAATTTGTTTATCAAACAAGTTCAAATAGTTACGACTATTTGAACAATTATTTATTTAAAACTGTTATGATCTTTTATTTTATCATAAAATAATTGTTTCAGTTTATAAAAGCTTATCCGAAATAAAATAATATTACTTTATTAATATTTTAAAAATTGATAAGTTGGACATTTAAAAAATAAATCAATTTATCGAATCAATTCAACTAGTTATGGCCATTTGAACAATTATCTACTTCAAATCATCATGAACTTTTGTTTTGTCATGAAACAATTGTTTTTCATCATACAATCCTATTTGGAATAAAATAATAGTAATTTATTAATATTTCAAAAATTAATAAGTAGGAGATTTAAAAGTAAATCAATTTATCGAACCAGTTCAAATTGTGACTATTTGAACTATTATATATTTCAAATTGTTATAACCTTGCGTTCTATCATAAAACAATTATTTTTGTTCATACAAGATTATTCAGAATAAAATAATACTAATGTAATAATATTCCAAAAATTAATAACTAAGATATTTAAACAACAAATTTATTTGAACCAGTTCAAATAGTTAAGGTATATGAACAATTCTTTATTTCATATCATTATGACTTTTTGTTTTATCGTAAAACAATTTTTTCAGTTCTTAGCAACTTATTCAGAATAAAATAAAACAATTCTATTAATATTTCAAAAATAATCAGCACTAGATTTAAAAAATAATTTTGTCTGCAGAACAAATTCAAATAATTATGACTATTTGAACAATTATGAATTTTAAATCGTTATGACCTTTTTGAACAATTATTTATTTCAAATTGTTATGACCATTTATTTTGTCATAAAACAATTGTTTCTATTCATACAATTTTACTCAGAATAAAGTATGCTAATTTATTAATATTCTAAAAATTAATAACTAATGAATTTAAAAAATGAATCCGTTAGCCTACCTAGTGCAAATATTTATGATTGTTTGAAGAATTATCTATTTCAAATCATTATAACCCTTTGTGTTATCACAAATCAATTGTTTCTATTCATACAAGTTTATTTGAAATAACAAAATTCTAGCTTATTAATATTCCAAAAATTATTAAGTAAGAGATTTAAAAAGTGAATATGTTTACCAAACAAGTTAAAATGTTATGACTATTTCAACAATTATTTATTTCAAATTGCTATAACCTTTTATTTTGTCATAAAATAATTTTTGCAATTCATGCAAGCTTATTTCCAATAAAATAACACAAATTTATTAATATTCAAACAATTAAAAAATAAAAGATTTAAAAAATAAATCTATTTATCGAATAAGTTCAAATAGTTATACTATTTGAACAATTATTTATTTTAAATCGTTATGATCTTTTTTTATAAAACAATTGTTTTTGTTCATACAAGTTTATTCAGATTAAAATAATATTAATTTATTAATATTTTGAGAAATAATAAGTAAAAGATTTTTAAAATAAATATGTTTACCAAAAAAGTCCAAATAGTTATAACTATTTGAATAATTATCTATTTCAAATCGTTATGACCTTTTGTTTAATTTTAAAACAATTGTATTAGTTCATATTGACTTATTAGACATAAAATAATACTAATTTATTAACATCCCTATAATTAATGAGTAAGAGATTTAAAACATAAATTTGTTTACCGAACAAGTTTAAATAGTTATTACTATTTGAACAATTATCTATTTTAAATCATTTTGACCTTTTCTTTTGTCATAAAATAATTGTTTTTTTTTTCATACAAGCTTATTTCGAATAAAATAATATAAATTTATTAATATTTTAAAAATTAATAATTAGAAATTTAAAAAATAAATCTATTTTCTGAACACGTTCAAATAGTTATAACTATTTAAACAATTATTTACTTCAAATAGTTATGACTTTCATTTTGTTATAAACGAATTGTTTTTATTCATAGAAGCTTATTGAAATAGAATAATACTAATTTATTAGTATTCCAAAAATTAATAAGTAAAAGATTTAAAAAATAAATTTGTTTATCAAGCAAGCTTAAATAGTTATGATCATTTGAACAGTTATTTATTTCAAATAGTTATGATATTTTGTTTTGTCATAAAATAATTGTTTCTATTTATACAAGTTTATTCGGAATAAAATAATACTAATTTATTAATATTCTAAAAATTAATAGGTTGGAGATTTAAAAAATAAATTTATTTATCAAACAAGTTCAAATAGTCATGTCCATTTAAATAATTATCTATTTCAAATCATTATGACATTTTATTTTGTCGTAAAACAATTGTTTCTGTTCATACAAAATTATTTAGAATAAAATAATACTAATTTATTAATATTTTTAAAATTAATTGGAGATTTAAAAACTAAATTTATTTACTAAATCAGTTCAAATAGTTATGACTACTTGAACAATTATCTATCTTAAATCGTTATGATCTTTATTTTGTCATAAAACAATTGCTTCTTTTCATACAAGCTTATTTGAATTAAGATAATACTAATTTAATAATAAAAAATAAATGCGTTTTGCCAATCCCGTTCAAATAGTTAAGACTATTAGAACAATTATCTATTTCAAATCATTTTAACCTTTTGTTTAGTCATAAAACAATTATTTCTGTTCTAATAAGCTTATTTGAAATAAAATAATACTACTTTATTAATATTTAAAAAACTAATAAGCAAGAGATTTAAAAAAATTAATATATTTACCTAACAAGTTCAAATAGAGACGACTATTTGAACAATTATCTATTTAAAATCATTATGACCTTTTGTTTTGTCATAAAACAATTGTTTTAGTTCAGAAAAATTTATCTGAAATAAAATAATACTACTTCATTAATATTTCAAAAATTATTAACCAAGAGATTTAAAAACTAAAACTATTTTTTGAACCAGTTAAAAACAGTTACAACCATTTAAACAAATATCAATATCAAATCGTATGATCTTTGTTTTGTTATAAAAAAATTGTTTCTTATCATACAAGCTTATTCATATTAAAAAAATACTAATTTAATAATATTTCAAAAATTAATAAGTAAGAGATTTAAAAAATAAATGTGTTTGCTAAATCATTTCAAATGGTTAAGACTATTAGAATAATTATCTATTTCAAATCGTTTTAACCTTTTGTTTAGTCATAAAATAACTGTTTCAGTTCATACAAGCTTATTCAGAATAAAATAATACTAATTTATTAACATTCAAAAAATTAATAAGTAAGAGATTTGAAAAAATAAATATGCTTACCGAGCAAGCTCAAATAGTTATTATTATTTGAACAATTATCTATTTAAAATTATTATGAACTTTTTTTGTCATAAAACAATTGTTTTAGTTCATAAAAGCTTATCCAAAATAAAATAATACTACTTTATTAATATTTCACAAATTAATAAGTAAGAGATTTAAATAAAATCAGTTTATCGAATCATTCTAACATGTTTTAGTCATAAAATATTTGGTTCATATCATATAAGCTTATTCGAAATAAAATAATCCTAATATATTAACATTCAAAAAATTAATAAGCAAGAGATTTGAAAAAGTAAATCTGTTTACTGAATAAGCTCATATAGTTATTACTATTTGAATAATTAATTATTTAAAATCATTATGACATTTTGTTTTGTCATAGAACAATTGCTTCAGTTCATAAAAGGTTATCCAAAATAAAATAATACTAATTTTTTAATATTTCAAAAATTAATAAGCAAGAGATTTAAAAAAATAAATGCATTTTCTGAACAAATTCAAATAGTTGTGACTATTTGAACAATTGTATATTTAAAATCATTATGATGTTTTGTTTTATCATAAAACAATTGTTTGTTTCATTTCATTAAAGCTTATTTCAAAATAAAATAATAATAATTTATTAATATTCCAAAAATTAATAAGTGATTTAAAAAGTGAATCTATTTACTGAATCAATTCAAATAATTATGGCTATTTCAAGAATTATCTATTTTAAATCGTTATGAGCATTGTTTTGTCATAAAACAATTGTTTTTCATCATACAAGCCTATTTGGAATGAAATAATACTAATTTATTAATATTTCAAAAATTAATAAGTAAGAGATTTAAAAAATAAATCTATTCATCAAAGCAGTTTCTATTTGAATAATTACCTATTTCAAATTATTATAACCTTTTGTTCTATTATAAATAAATGTTTCAGTTCATACAAGCTTATTTGAAATAAAATAATACTAATTTAATAATATTACAAAAATTAATAATGAAGGGATTTAAAAAATAAATCTATTTGTCAAAGCAGTTTAAACAGTTAAGACTATATGAACACTTATTTATTGCAAATCGTTATGAAATTTTGTTTTGTTATAAAACAGTTGTTTTAGTTCATACAAGCTTATTTGAAATAAAATAATACAAAATTATTAATATTCCAAAAATTAATAAAGTGATTTAAAAAATAAATCTGTTTACTGAATCATTTCAAATAATTATGGCCATTTTAACATTTATCTATTTCAAATCATTATTACCTTTTGTTCGGTCATATAACAGATGTTTTTGATCATTCAAGCTTATTCAGAATACAATAATACTAATTTATTAATCTTTAAAAAATTAATATGTAAGTAATTTAAAAAATAAATCTATTTATCAAACCAGTTTAAATAATTATCACTATTTGACAATTGTATACTTCAAATTGTTATAACCTTTTGTTTAGTCACAAAACAATTATTTCTGTTCATACAAGCTTATTTGGAATAAAATAATACTAATATAATAATATTCTAAAAATTAATAACTAAAAGAATTAAAAAAAATTTGTTTGATGAACCAATTAAAATATTTAAGACTATATGAACAATTATCTATTTCAAAATGTTATGACCATTTGCTTTGTCATAAAACAAATTTTCAATTCATACTAGCTGATTTGGAATAAAATAAAATGAATTTATTAATATTTCAAAAATTAATAAGTAAGATATTTAAAAAAAATATTTATGTTTACCTAACCAATTCAAATAATTATGACTATTTGAACAATTATCTATTTCAAATCATTATAACATTTTGTTTTGTCATACAAAAAATGTTTTGTTCATATAAGTTTGTTCGAAATAAAGGAATACTAATCTATTCATATTTCAAAAATTAATAAGAGATTTAAAAAATAAATCTATTTCTCAAACTAGTTCAAATAGTTATGACTATTTGACAAATTATTTATTTCAAATCGTTCTGACTATTTGTCCTATTATAAAACATTTGTTTCTATTCATACATGCTTATTTAGATTAAAATAATACTAATTTATTAATATTTCAACAATTAATAAGTAAAAATTTTTAAAAATAAATATGTTTATCGAACTAGATCAAATCGTTATGACCTTTTCTTTTGTCATAAAAGATTTGTTTCAGTTCATATAAGTTTATTTGAAATAAAATAATACCAATTTATTAATAATTCAAAAATTAATAATTAAGAGATTTAAAAAAAGTTTAAATAATTATGATTATTTGAACAATTATCTATTTGAAATCGCTATAACATTTTGTTTTGACATAAAATAATTTTTTCTGTTCATACTATTTTGAATAAAATAATACAACATTATTCATATTAAGACAATTAATAAGTAAAAGATTTAAAAAATAAATCTGTTTGTCGAACAAGTTCAAATGTTATGACTATTTAAACAATTATTTATTTCAAATTGTTATGACTTTTTGTTTTGTCATAAAACAATTGCTTCTATTCATACAAGGCTATTTGGATTAAAATAATATTAATTATTAATATTTTGACAATTAATAAGTAAAAGATATAAAAAAATAAATATGTTTATTGAACAAGTTGAAATACTCATGATTATTTGAATAATTAATTATTTCAAATTATTATGACATTTTGTTTTGTAATAAAACAAATATTTCAATTCAAATAAGCTTATTTGAAATAAAATAATACTAATTTATTAATATTTCAAGAATTAATGACAAAGAGACTTAAAAAATAAATATGTTTACCAAACAAGCTCAAATAGTTATGACTATCTGAACAGTTAACTATTTCAAAACATGATGACCTTTTGTTTTATCATAAAATAATTGGTTCTATTCATGCAAGCTTATTTCAAATAAAATAATATAAATTGATTAATATTACAAAAATTAATAAGTAAAAATTAAAAAAAAAAATTTCTAAACACGTTCAAATAGTTATATCTATTTGAACAATTATCCATTTCAAATTGTTATGATCTTTTATTTTGTCATAAACTAATTATTTTTGTTCATAAAAACTTATTCAGTATAAAATAATAGTAATTTATTAAAATTTCAAAAACTAATAAGTAAAATATTTTAAAAAATAAAATCTATTTATTGAGCCAGTTCAAATAGTTATGACGATTTGAACAATTATTTATTTCAAACCGTTATGATCTTTTGTCTTTTCATTAAATAATTGTTTCTACTTATACAAGTTTATTTGAAATAAAATAATATTAATTTATTAATATTCTAAAAATTAATAAGTAGGAGATTTAAAAAATAAATCTGTTCACTAAACAAGTTCAAATATTCAAGTATGTTCAAACTATTAGCTATTTCAAATTGTTATGACATTTTGTTTTGTAGTAAAACAATTGTTTCTATTCATACAAAATTATTCAGAATAAAATAATACTAATTTATTAATATTTCAAAAATAATAAGAGATTTAAAAGCTAAATCTATTTATCGAACTAGTTCAAATAGTTATGACTATTTGAATAATTATCTATCTAAAATCGTTATGATCTTTTTTTCTCATAAAGTAATTGTTTTTGTTCATACAAGCTTATTTAGATAAAATATTGCTAAATTAATAATATTCTAAAAATTAATAAGTGAGATTTAAAAAATAAATATGTTTGTCGAACCAGTTTAAATAGTTCAAACTATTAAAACAATTAGCTATTTCAAATCGTTCTGACTTTTTGTTTAGTCATTAAATAATTGTTTCAATTTACACAATTATCTATTTAAAATCATTATGATCTTTTATTTTAACATAAAATAATTGTTTCAGTATATAAAATCTTATCCAAAATAAAATTATATTACTTTATTAAATTTTCAAAAATTGAGAAGTTGGAGATTTTAAAAAATAAATCAATTTATCAAATCAATTATGACTATTTGAACAATTATTTATTCCAAATTGTTATGACTTTTTATTTTGTCATAAAAAAATTGTTTTTATTCACACAAATTTATTCGGATTAAACTAATATTAATTTATTAATATTTGACAATTAAAAAGTAAAAGCTTTTCAAAATAAATGTGTTTACCGAACAAGTTCAAATAGTCATAACTATTTGAATAATTATCTATTTCAAATTGCTATGACATTCTATTTCATCATAAAACAATTGTATTAGTTCATATAGGCTTATTCGAAATAAAATAATACTAATGTATTAATATTCCAAAAATCAATGAGTAAGAGATTTAAATTATGAATCTATTTACCGAACAAGTTCAAATGGTTATGACTATTTGAACAGTTATCTATTTCAAATCATTATGACCTTTTGTTGTGTCATAAAATAATTGTTTATGTTCATACAAGCTTATTTCGAATAAAATAATATAAATTTATTAATATTTCAAAAATTAATACGCAAAAATTTTAAAAATAAATATGTTTTCTGAACACATTCAAATAGTTATGATTATTTGAACAATTATCTATTTCAAATAGTTATGAATTTTTGTTTTGTCATAAACCAAGTGTCTCTATTCATACAAGTGTATTTGAATTAAAATTATAATATTTTATTACTATTCCAAAAATTAATAAGTAAAAAATTTTAAAAAATAAATCTGTTTATCGAGCAAGTTCATGTCATTATGACTATTTGAATAATTATTTATTTCAAATAGTTATAATCTTTTATTATGTCATAAAATAATTTTTTCTATTCATACAAGTTTATTCAGATTAAATAATGCTATTTTATTAATATTCTAAAAATTAATAGGTAGGAGATTTAAAAAAATAAATCTATTTACTGAACAAGTTTAAATAGTTTTGATTATTTGAACAATTATCTATTTAAAGTTGTTATGACCTTTTGTTTTGTCATAAAACAATTGTTTCAATTCATAAAAACTTATCAAAAATAAAATAATAATACCTTTTAATATTTCAAAAATTAATAAGCAAGAGATTTAAAAACTAAAGTTGTTTTCCAAACCAGTTCAAATAGTTTGACTATTTGAACAAATATCAATCTCTAATCATTATGATCTTTGTTTTCTCATAAAACAATTGTTTCTGATCATATAAGCTTATTCGGATAAAAACAATACTAATTTAATAATATTCAAAAAATTAATAAGAGATTTAAAAAATTAATGCATTTACCGACCAGTTTAAATAGTTAAGACTATTAAAATAATTATCTATTTTAAATTGCTTTGAACTTTTGTTTAGTCATACAATAATTGTTTTAGTTCGTACAAGCTTATTTCAAATAAAATAATACTAATTTATTAACATTCAAAAAAATAATAAGCATGAGATTTGAAAAAATAAATCTTCTTACTAAACAAGTTCAAATAGTTATGACTATTTAAACAATTATCTATTTAAAATCATTTGACTATTTGTTTTGTCATAAAATAGTTGTGTTAGTCCATAAAATCTTATCCAAATAAAATAATACTACTTTATTAATATTTCAAAAGTTAATAAGTAAAAGATTTAAAAAATAAATTAGTTTACCGAATCAGTTCAAATAATTATGGCCATTTGAGCAACTATCTATTTAAAATTGTTATTACCTTTTGTTTTGTCATAAACAATTGTTTGTCAACATATAAGTTTATTCCAAATAAAATAATACTAATTTATTAATATTTCAAAAATTAATAAGAGATTTAAAAAATATATTTGTTTACCAAACCTATTCAAATAGTTATGACTATTTGAACAATTATCTATTTCAAATTGTTATAACCTTTTGTTCTATCATAAAACAATTGATTCTATTCATACAAGCTTATTCAGAATAAAATAATACTAATTTAGTAATATTTTAAAAATTAATGACTAAGAAATTTAAAAAATAAATCCGTTTGCCATACTAGTTCAAACAGTTAAGACTATATGAACAATTAGTTATTTCAAATTTTTATAACCATTTGTTTTGTCATAAAACAATTATCTCAACTTATACAAGCTTATTTGGAATAGAATAAAACTAATTTTTAATATTTCAAAAATTTATAAGTGAGAGATTTAGAAAATAATTCTATTTAACAAACCAATTTGAATAATTATAACTATTTGAACAATTATTTATTTCAAATCGTTATTACTTTATGTTTTGTCATAAAACAATTGTTTTTGTTAATATAAGTTTATTCAAAAGAAAATAATACTAATTTATTAATTTTTAGAAAATTAATCAGTAAGAGATTTAAAAAGCAAATCTACTTATCAAGCCATTTCAAATAGTTTTGACTATACGAATAATTATCTATTTCAAATTGTTATAACATTTTATTTTGTCATCAAATAATTGGTTCTATTCATACTATTTTTTTCAAAATAAAATAATACTAATTTAATAATATTTCGAAACTTAATAACCAAGAAAATTAAAAAATAAATCTAATTGTCAAACCAGTTTAAATAGTTAAGACTATATGAACGATTATCTCTTTCAAATTGTTATAACCTTTTATTTTGTTGTAAAACAATTGTGTCAAAACAATTGTTTTTTTGTATAAGCTTATTCAAATTTAAATAATATTGATTCAATAATATTTTAAAAATTAATAAGACACTTAAAAAAGAAATTTGTTTATTGAATAAGTTTAAATGGTTAAGACTATAAGAATAATTATCTATTTCAAATTGTTCTGACCTTTTGTTTAGTTATAAAACAATTGTTTCAGCTCATACAAGCTTGTTCAGAATAAATTAATACTAATTTATTAACATTCAAAAAATTAATTACAAAAGGAGATTTAAAAAATTAATCTATTTACCAAACAAGTTCAAATAGTTATTACTATTTGAGCAATTGTCTATTTTAAATCGTTATAATCATTTGATTTATCATAAAACAATTGTTTTAGTTAGAACAAGCTTACACAAAATAAAATAATACTAATTTATTAATATTTTTGAAATTAATAAGTAAGAAATTTAAAAATAAATCTGTTTACTGAACTAGTTCAAATAGGTATGACTATTTGAACAATTTTTAATCTCAAATCGTTAAGATTTTTTTTGTCATTAAACAATTGTTTTTTATCATAAAAGCTTATTCAGTTAAAAATAATACTAATTTAATAATATTACACAAATTAATATATATGAGATTTTAAAAATAAATGTGCTTGCAAAACCAGTTCAAATAATTAAAACCATTAGAATAATTATCTATTTCATATTGTTCTGATATTTTGATTAGTCAAAAAATATTTATTTCATATCTTACAAGCTTATTCGAAATAAAATAATTCAAATTTGTTAACATTTGGAAAATTAATAAGAAAAAGATTTGAAAAAATAAATCTAATAATATTCCAAAAATTAATAAGAGATTTTAAAAAATATATGTTTATCAAATTAGTTCAAATAGTTAAGACTACTAGAATAATTATCTATTTCAAATCGTTTTGACCTTTTGTTTAGTCATATAATAATTGCTTCAGTTTATACAAGCTTAATTGGAATAAAATAATACTAATTTATTAACATTAAAAAAATTAATAAGTAAGAGATTTGAAAAATTAAATCTATTTACTGAACAAGTTCAAATAGTTATGACTATTTGAATAATTATCTATTTAAAATTGTTATGACATTTTGTTTTGTCATAAAACCACTGTTTTAGTTCATAAAAGCTTATCCAAAATAAAATAATACTACTTTATTAATATTTCAAAAGTTAATAAGTAAAAGATTTTTAAAAAAACTCAAGTTACCAAAACAGTTCAAATAATTATGGCCATTTAAACAGTTACCTATTTCAAATCGTTATTACTTTTTGTTTTGTCTTAAAACAATTGTTTTTCAACATACAAGCTTATTCGAAATAAAGATATACTAATTTATTAATATTTCGAGGATTAATAAGAGATTTAAAAAATAAATCTATTTACCGAATCAATTCAAATAGTTATGACTATTTGAATAATTATCTATTTCAAATTGTTATAACCTTTTGTTCTATCATAAAATAATTATTTCTACTTATACAGGCTTATTCAGAATAAAATAATACCAATTTAGTAATATTCAAAAAATTAATAACTAAGAGATTTAAAAATAAATCCGTTTGCCAAATCAGTTGAAACAATTAAGACTATATAAACAATTATTTATTTCAAATTGTCATAAAACAATTATTTCAGCTCATATAGGCTTATCCAAAAAAAATAATATTACTTTATTAATATTTCAAAAGTTAATAAGGGATTTAAAAAATAAATCAGTCTATCGAAATAGTTCAAATAAGTATGGCCATTTGAACAACTACCTATTTCAAATCATTATTACTTTTTTATTTGTCTTACAACAATTGTTTTTCAACATACAAGCTTATTCAAAATAAAATAAAACTAATTTATTAATATTTCAAGAATTAATAAGAGATTTAAAAAGTAAATCTATTTACCAAACTAGTTCAAATAGTTATGACTATTTGAACAATTATCTATTTTAAATTGTTATAATGTTTTGTTCTATCCTAAAACAATTATTTTTGTTCATACAATCTTCTTTAGAATAAAATAATACTAATTTAGTAGCATTCTAAAAATTAATAACTAAGAGATTTTAAAAAATAAATCTATTTGCCAAACTAGTTCAAATAGTTAAGACTATGTGAACAATTATTTATTTCAAATGTTATGACTTTTTGTTTTGTCATAAAACAATTGTTTCAGCTTATACAAACTTATTTGGAATAAAATAAAACAAATTTATTAATATTTCAAAAATTTATAAGTAAGGGATTTAGAAAATAATTTTATTTACCGAACCAATTCAAATGATTATAACTATTTGAACAATTATCAATTTCAAATCATTATTACTAATTTATTAATATTTAGAAAATTAATCAATAAGAGATTTAAAAAGTAAATCTATTTACCAAACCATTTCAAATAGTTTTGACTATTTGAATAATTATCTATTCCAAATCATTATAACATTTTTATTTTGTCATCAAACAATTGGTTCTGTTCATACTATTTTATTCAGAATAAAATAATACTAATTTAATAATATTTTGAAACTTAATAGCCAAGAAAATTAAAAAATAAATCTAACAGCCAACCAAGTTCAAATAGTTAAGACTATATGAATGATTATTTATTTCAAATTATTATGACCTTTTGTTTTCTTATAAAATAATTGTTTTGCTCGTACAAGCTTATTCGAATTAAAATAATACTAATTTAATAATAGTTCAAAAATAAATAAGAGATTTAAAAAGTAAATTTGTTTACCAATTCAGTTTAAATGGTTAAGACTATTAGAACAATTATCTATTTCAAATCGTTCTAACCTTTTGTTTAGTCATAAAATAATTGTTTCAATTCATACAAGCGTATTTAGAATAAATTAATACTAATTTATTAACATTCAAAAAATAAATAGGAAAGATACTTAAAAAAATAAATCTGTTTATCGAACAAGTTCAAATAGTTATTACAATTTGAACAATTATCTATTTAAAAGCTTTAAAGCCTTTTGACTTGTTATAAAACAATTGTTTCAGTTAATACAAGCTTATTTTGAATAAAATAATACAAATTAATTAATATTAAGACAATTATAAATAAAAGATTTAAAAATTAAATATATTTACCAAATAAGTTCAAATCATTATAACTATTTAAGTAATTATTTATTTCAACTTGTTATGACTTTTTGTTTTATCATGCTCAAGCTGTTCCATGAGGATGAGGGAAATTTAGGACGGGAAAAGTTGAAGCATGCCCCATTAGGAATGGCATGTTCGTTGGAATGGCGAAGACCCATATGAAGATTCCCAAGCTAAAGGAGTTCAAGGGGACTAGGGTGGCCAAGGAAGTAGACAACTATCTATGGGGAATATAGCAGTACTTCCAAGCCACAGGCTTGCAGGATGATGCTACTAAAGTAAGCATTGCTTCAATGTATCTTACTAATGTTGCCTTATTATGGTGGAAGCATTTGTGTGATGATGTGAGGCATAGAGGCACCATGATTGAAACCTAGGCAAAGTTCCAAAAGGTGTTCAGGGAGCAGTTTTACTTAGAGCATGCCGATGATGAGGCATGGCAAAGTTACATAGGCTTAGCCAGCAAAAAGATATGAATGAGTATGTCTAGAAGTTCTTTGAACTGATGCTTTAGATTTCAGATCTGAGTGAGACGAAGGGTCTATTTGCCCTCATGGATGGGCTCAAGCCGTAAGTGAAATGTGAGCTACAAAGGTGAAGAGTTCATGAGTTGGCCAAGGCCATGACCACCGCTGAGTCCTTGGTGGAGTTCAAGCCATAGAGTAACCAGAGTCCATTTGAGATTCTGATAAGTCAACAATCGCTAACACCTAGTTTGATTGCTGCAGGTTATACAAGGCCGAATCTAGTAGCATACAAGTTTGCCAAGGCTTGGTAAGAGCAAGTCAACTTGGCTAGAGTCTATCTACACAAAGCCTTGAAAAAGTTGAAGATGTGGGCAAACAAGAATAGGAGAGACATGTAGTTTTGAGTAGAAGACTTGGTATTGGTGAAGCTGCATCCCATTGTGTGCCATAGGGAGTTGCACAAAGGCCTAGTCCAGAGGTATGAGGGATCTTTCAGATTTTTCAAGAGGGTAGGCAAGGTTGCCTACAAGCTAGAAATGCCACCCAAGTTGAGGGTATACCTGGTGTTTTTTGTTAGCATGCTCAAGCCGTTCCAAAAGGATGAGGGAGATCTAGGATGGGCAGAGAAAAACGTGCACCATTAGGATCAAGGGCCTCATATGAGAGGAAGGTCCACAGCATTCTTGCTAACTAAGAGGTGAGGTAGAAGAACTACCAACCAAGATAAGAGTACTTGATGCGCTGGAAGGGACTTCTAGATAGTAAGGTAAGCTGGGAGCCAACGAAAGTCTTATGGCAATTTCAGGACCTAATTAGGCAGTTCCATGCAGAGGATGCAACAAGGGCATCACACATCAGGTGGGAGAGAATGTCACGTCCTGGGCAGGCGCACAGGCCTAAGCACCATTGACACTGGCGAGAGTTTGCACACTAGGCCTTAGAAAGGAGTCCAGACTGCCTGCATTGCATATAGGCCTACCCACACAACTAGGGCCAGGCCTGTAATATGCCTGCGCTGCACCTAGGAGGGCCCAAGAGATTAAGATTGATCCAAAATCTTTCAAAAGTAGACAGGATCTATAAGAGCCTTTAAGAGGATCTGGTTGACCTCGAAAATCATGAGGAGCCTTCTGTATTAATGTGTAATCTATGTAATCCCTGATTTTTAAGAGATATTGTAATCCCTTGCTTTTAGAATTTAGCCATAAGTAGAGTTGAGGGCCTTAACTATAAATAGAGGGCTACCTTACCCTCATTTCTACATCAATCACATTCTATTTCAATAATACAGACTGCATATTCTAGCATTTTCATTCTTTCTCAAACTTGCGCATTCTACTTTTTCAGTTGTTTTAGTGCTTGCACGCTTGCGTATTAGGCTAATTTAGGCTAAAAAGAGGTGATTCCAAGCCTAAAGCCACACGAATTTTGAGTCAGAGGTTAAAGCCTGTGACAGTAATTCAAACAAGTTTATTTGGAATAAAATAATACTAATTTATTAATATAATAAAATTAATGAGTTGGAAACTTAAAAAATTAATCTGTTTACCAAACAAGTTCAAATAGTCACATCCATTTGAACTATTATCTATTTCAAATTGTTATGACATTTTGTTTTGTCATAAAACAATTATTTTTATTCATACAAAATTATTCAGAATAAAATAATACTAATTTATTAATATTTCAAAAATTAATAAGAGATTTAAAAACTAAATTTGTTGACAAAACTAGTTCAAATTGTTATAACTATTTGAGCAATTATCTATCTCAAATCATTACAATATTTGTTTTGTCATAAAACAATTGTTTCTATTCATACAAGCTTATTTGAAGTAAAATATTGCTAAACTAATAATATTCTAAAATTAAGAAGCAATAGATTTAAAAAGTAAATGTGTTTGCTGAACCGGTTCAAATAGTTAAGAATATTAGAACAATTATCTATTTCAAATCGTTCTAACCTTTTGTTTAGTCGTAAAATAATTGTTTCAGTTCATACATGCTTGTTCAAAATAAAATAATATTATTTTATTAACATTCAAAAAATTAATAAGCAAGAAATTTAAAAAAATAAATATGTTTACCGAACAAATTCAAATAGTTATGACTATTTAAATAATTATCTATTTAAGATCATTATGACCTTTTTTTTATATAATAGAACAATTGTTTCAATTCATAAAAGCTTGTCCAAAATAAAATAATATTACTTTATTAATATTTTAAAATTTGAGAAGTTGGAGATTTAAAAAATAAATCAATTTATTGAATCAATTCAAATAATTGTGGCCATTTGAACAATTATCTATTTCAAATTGTTATGAACTTTTGTTTTGTCATAAAACAATTATTTTTCATCATATAAGACTATTTGGAATAAAATAATACTAATTTATTAATATTTCAAAAATTAATGAGTAGGAGATTTAAAAAATAAATCTATTTAGTGAACTAGTTCATATAGTTATGACTATTTGAACAATTATATATTTCAAATTGTTATAACCTTTTGTTTTATTATAAAAAAATTATTTTTGTTCATACAAGCTTATTTGAAATAAAATAATACTAATCTAATAATATTATGAAAATTAATAACTAAGAGATTTAAAAAATAAATTTGCTTGCCAAACCAGTTCAAATAGTAAAGGCTATATTAATAAATTTCAAATCTTTATGACCTTTTGTTTTGTCATAAAACAAATGTTTTTGTTCATATAAGTTTGTTTGGAATGAAATAATATTAATTTATTAATATTTTGAAAATTATTAAGAGATTTAAAATATAAATCTATTTACCAAACTAGTTCAATTAGTTATAACAATTGGAATAGTTATTTATTTCAAATCATTATGACCATTTATTTTGTCATAAAACAATTATTTCTATAGATGCAGTTTTATTTGGAATAAAATAATGCTAATTTATTAATATTCTAAAAATTAATAAGAAACAAATTTAAAAAATCAATTTGTCGGCTTGACTAGTGCAAATAGTTATAACTGTTTGAACAATTATCTATTTCAAATTGTTATGACCTTTTGTTTTGTCACAAAACAATTGTTTCTATTCGTACAAGCTTATTTAGAATAGCATAATTCTAATTTTTTAATATTTCAAAAATTAATAAGTAAGATATTTAAAAACTAAATCTATTTATTGAACAAGTTCAAATAGTTATGATTATTTGAACAATTACCTATTTCAAATTGCTATAACCTTTTGTTTTCTTATAAAGTAATTTTTTCTATTCATACAAGCTCATTTCAATTAAAATAATACAAATTTATTAATATTCAATAATTAAAAAATAACTATGTTTATTGAATAAATTCAAATGGTTGTGACTCTTTGAACAATTATTTATTTCAAATCATTATGACTTTTTGTTTTGTCAAAAAACAATTGTTTTCATTCATACAAGCTTATTCAAATTAAAATAATATTAATTTATTAACATTTTGACAATTAATAAGTAACAGATTTTAAAAATAAATATTTTTATTGAACAAGTTTAAATAGTTATAACTATTTGAATAATTATCTATTTCAAATTGTTATGACATTTTGTTTCATCATAAAACAATTATATTAGTTCATATAGGCTTATTCGAAATAAAATAATACTAATTTATTAATATTTCAAAAATTAATGAGTAAGAGATTTAAAAATAAATTTATTTTTCGAACAAGTTCAAATAGTTATGATTATATAAACACTTTTCTATTTCAAATTGTTATGATATTTTGTTTTATCAAAAAATAATTGTTTTTGTTCATATAAGCTTATTTCAAATAAAATAATATAAATTTATTAATATTACAAAAATTAATAAGTAAAAATTTAAAAAATAAATATGTTTTCTAAACACGTTCAAATAGTTATGACTATCTAAATAATTATCTATTTCAAATAATTATGACCTTTTGTTTTATCATAAACCAATTGTTTCTATTCATGCAAAGATATTCATAATAAAAAACTAGTTTATTAATATTTCAAAAATTAATAAGTTAAAGATTTAAGAAATAAATATGTTTACTAAGCAAGTTCAAATAGTTATGCCTGTTTGAACAATTATTTATTTCAAATAGTTATGACCTTTTGTTTTATCATAAAACAATTGTTTCTATTCATGCAAGTTTATTCAGAATAAAATAATACTAATTTGTTAATATTCTGAAAATTAATAGGTAGGAGATTTAAAAATAAATCTATTTATCGAATAAGTTCAAATAGTCATGTCTATATGAATAATTATCTATTTAAAATTGTTATAACCTTTTGTTTTGTCATAAAACAATTGTTTCTATTCATGTAAAATTATTCACAATAAAATAATAATAATTTTATTAATATTTTGAAAATTAATAAGAGATTTAAAAACAAAATCTGTTTACTAAAACAGTTTAAATAATTATTAATATTTGAATAATTCTCTATCTAAAATCATTATGATATTTATTTTGTCATAAAACAATTGTTTCTTTTCATACTAGCTTATTCGAATTAAAATAATACTAATTTAATAATATTTCAAAAATTAATAAGTGCGTTGAAAAATAAATGTCTTTATTGAACTAGTTTAAATAGTTAAGACTATTATAACAATTATCTATTTTAAATCATTATGACCTTTTGTTTAGTCATAAAATAATTATTTCAATTCATACAAGCTTATTCAAAATAAAATAATAGTAATTTATTAACATTTGAAAAATTAATGAGCAAAAGATTTAAAAAATATAAATCTATTTATCAAACAAGTTCAAATAGATTCGACTATTTGAACAATTATCTTTTTAAAGTCGGTATGACTTTTTGTTTTGTCATAAAACAATTGTTTTATTTCATAAAAACTTATTCAAAATAAATTAATACTACTTTATTAATATTTCAAAAATTAATAAATAAGAGATTTTAAACTAAAAATTATTTTCTGAACTAGTTCAAATAATTATGACTATTTAAACAAATATCAATCTCAAATCGTTATGATCTTTATTTTCTCATAAAATAATCATTTCTGATCATACAAGCTTATTTAGATAAAAATAATACTAATTTAATAATATTCCAAAAATTAGTGAAAGATTTAAAAAATAAATGTATTTATCGAACCAGTTTAAATAGTTAAGACTATTAGAATAATTATCTATTTTAAATTGTTCTAACCTTTTGTTTAGTCCTATAATAATTGTTTCAGTTCATACACGCTTATTTGAAATAAAATAATACTAATTTATTAACATTCCAAAAATTAATAAGGAAGAGATTTGAAAAGATAAATGTGTTTATCGAACAAGTTCAAAGAGTTATGACTATTTGAATAATTATTAATTTAAAATCATTATGACCTTTTGTTTTGTCGTAAAACAATTGTTTAAGTTCATAAAAGCTTAGCCAAAAAAAATAATACTACTTTATTGTTATTTTGAAAGTTAATAATTAAGAGATTTAAAAAATAAATTAGTTTACTAAATAAGTTAAAATAATTGTGGACATTTGAACAACTATTTATTTCAAATTATTATTACCTTTTGTCTATCATAAAATTGTTTTTCAAAAAATAAATCTGTTTATCGAACCAGTTCAAATATTTATGACTATTTGAACAATTATCTATTTCAAATTATTATAACATTTTATTCTATAATGAAACAATTGTTTCTATTCAGACAAGCTTATTCGAAATAAAATAATACTAATTTAGTAATATTTTCAAAATTAATAACTAAGAGATTTAAAAAATAAATCCATTTGCCAAACCAATTCAAACAGTTAAGACTATATAAACAATTATTTATCTCAAATTGTTATGACCTTTTGTTTTATCATAAAACAATTATTTCAACTCATATAAGCTTATTTGGAATAGAGTAAAACTAAATTATTAATATTCAAAAATTTATAAGAGATTTAGAAAATAATTCTATTTACTGAACCATTCAAATAATTATAACTATTTAAACAATTATCTATTTCAAATAATTATTACTTTTTATTTTGTAATAAAACAATATTGTTGGTTAATATAAGTTTGTTCAAAATAAAATAATACTAATTTATTAATATTTATCAAACCAGTTCAAATAGTTATGACTATTTGAGTAATTATTTATTTCAAATTAATATGACTTTTTGTTCTATTATAAAACAATAGTTTCTATTCGTACAAGCTTATTTGAATTAAAATTATATCAATTTATTGATATTTCCACAATTAATAAGTAAAAAATTTAAAACATAAATATGCTTACTGAACTAGATCAAATAGTCATGACTATTTGAATAATTATCTATTCCAAATCGTTATGACCTTTTATTTTGTCATAAAAAATAATTTCGGTTCATATAAGCTTATTCAGAATAAAATAATAGTAAGTTATCAATATTCTAAAAATTAATAATTAAGAGATTTAAAAAATGAATCTATTTAATAAACAAGTTTGAATAATTATGACTATTTGAACAATTATATATTTGAAATCGCTATAACCTTTTGTTTTGTCATAAAATGATTTTTTTTCTATTCATACAAGCTTATTTTGAATAAAATAATACAAATTTATTAATATTAAGACAATTAATAAGAAAAAGATCTAACAAATAAATCTATTTACCAAACAAGTTCAAATCTTTATGACTATTTGAACAATTATTTATTTCAAATGTTATGACCTTTTGTTTTGTCATAAAGCAATTGTTTCTGTTTATACAAGCATATTCGAATTAAAATAATATCAATTTATTAATATTTTGGCAAATAATAAGTAAAATTTAAAAAAATAAATATGTTTATCGAACAAGTTCAAATGGTCAAGAGTATTTGAACAATTAATTATTTTAAATCATTGTGTCCTTTTTTTTGTAATAAAACAATTGTTTCAATTCATATAAGCTTATTTGAAATAAAATAATACTAATTTATTAATATTCTAAAAATTAATGAGTAAGAGAATTGAAAAATTATTCTATTTATTGAATATGTTCAAATAGCTATGACTATCTGAATAATTAACTATTTCAAAACATTATGACATTTTGTTTTGTCATAAAACAATTGATTCTATTCATGCAAGCTTATTTCAAATAAAATAATATAAATTTATTAATATTCCAAAAATTAATAAGTAAAAATTTAAAAAATAAATATGTTTTCTGAACACATTCAAATAATTATGACTATTTGAACAATTATCTATTTCAAATTGTTTTGACCTTTTGTTTTGTCATAAACCAATTGTTTTTGCTCATAAAAGCTTATTCAGAATAAAATAATACTAATTTATTAAAATTCCAACAATTAATAAGGAAAAGTTTAAAAAATAAATCTGTTTACTGAATGAGTTCGAATAATTATGACCTTTCAAATAATTATTTATTTCAAATCATTTTGATCTTTTTTTTTCATAAAACAATTGTTTCTACTCATACAATTTTATTTGAAATAAAATAATACTAATTTATTAATATTCTAAAATTAATAAGTTGGAGATTTAAAAAATAAATATGCTTCATGAACAAGTTCAAATAGTCATGTTATTTGAATTATTATCTATTTCAAATCATTATAACATTTTGTTTGTCGCAAAATGATTGTTTCTATTCATACAAAATTATTCAAAATAAAATAATACTAATTTATTAATATTTCAAAAATGAATAAGAGATTTAAGAATTAAATCTGTTTATCAAAGTAGTTCAAATACTTTGACTATTTGAACAATTATCTATCTAAAATCATTATGATCTTTGTTTTGTAATAAAACAATTGCTTCAGTCCATACAAACTTATTCGGAGTAAAATATTGTTAAATTAATAATATTCAAAAAATTAATAAGAGCGTTGAAAAATTAATGTGTTAATTGAACTAGTTCAAATAGTCAAAACTAATTGAACAATTATCTATTTCAAATCGTTCTTACCTATTGTTTAGTCATAAAACAATTATTTTAGTTTATGCAAGTTTATTCAAAATAAAATAATAGTAATTTATTAACATTCAAAAAATTAATGAGCAAGAGATTTAAATAAAATAAATCTATTTATCAAATAAGTTCAAATAGATTTGACTATTTGAACAATTATCTATTTAAAGTTGTTATGACCTTTTGTTTTGTCATAAAAAAATTGTTTTATTTCATAAAAACTTATTCAAAATAAAATAATGCTACTTTATTAATATTTCAAAAATTAATAAGCAAGAGATTTAAAACTAAAGTTGTTTTCTGAACTAGTTCAAATAATTATGACTATTTGAACAAATATCAATCTCAAATCATTGTAATCTTCATTTTCTCATAAAACAATTGTTTCTGATCATACAAGCTTATTTGGATAAAAATAATATTAATTTAATAATATTCCAAAAATTAGTGAAAGATTTAAAAAATAAATACATTTGTTGAACTAGTTCAAATAGTTAAGACTATTAGAATAATTATCTATTTCAAATCATTCTAACATTTTATTAATATTTAGAAAATTAATTAGTAGGAGATTTAAAAAGTAAAACTGTTTACCAAACCATTTCAAATAGTTTTGACTATTTGAATAATATTCTATTTCAATTTGTTATAACATTTTATTTTGTCATCAAACAATTGGTTCTATTCATACCATTTTATTCAGAATAAAATAATACTAATAATATTTTGACACTCAATAACCAAGAATATTAAAAAATAAATCTAATTGCTGAACCATTTCAAATAGTAAGACTATATGAATGATTATTTATTTCAAATCGTTATGACCTTTTGTTTTGTCATAAAACAATTGTTTTTGATCATACAAAATTATTAGAAATAAAATAATACTAATTTATTAATATTTAAAAAATTAATAAGTAAGAGATTTAAAAAATAAATCTGTTTATCGAACCAATTCAAATAATTATGACTATTTGGGCAATTATCAATATCAAATCATTAAGATCTTTATTTTGTTATAAAATAATTATGTCTGATCATAGAGCTTATTTGGTTAAAAATAATAATAATTTAATAATATTCCAAAAATTAATAAGTAAGAGATTTAAAAAATAAATGAGTTTGTCGAACTAGGTCAAATAATTAAAACTATTAGAATAATTGTATATTTTAAATTGTTTTGACCTTTTGTTTAGTTAGAAAATATTTGTTTCATATCTTACAATCTTATTTAGAATAAAATAATCTAAATATATTAACATTTGAAAAATGAATAAGGAAAATATTTGAAAAAATAAATATATTTATTAAACAAGTTCAAATAGTGATGACTATTTGAACAATTATTTATTTAAAATCATTATGACCTTTTGTTTTGATAGAAAACAATTGTTTAAGTTCTTAAAAGCTTATCCAAAATAAAATAATACTAACTTCTTAATATTTCAAAAATTAATAAGCAAGAGTTTAAAAAAAATAAATTAATTTACCAAACAAATTCAAATAGTTATGACTATTTGAATAATTGTCTATTTAAAATGATTATGACCTTTTGTTTTATCATAAAACAATTATTTCAATTCATACAAGCTTATTCAAAATAAAATAATACTAATTTATTAATATTCCAAAAATTAATAAGTAAGTGATTTAAAAAGTAAATCAGTTTATCAAATCAGTTCAAATAATTATGGCCCTTTCAACAATTATCTATTTCAAATCATTATTACCTTTTGTTTGGTCATATAGCAATTGTTTTTTATTATACAAGTTTATTCTGAATAAAATAATAGAATTTATTAATCTTTCAAAAATTAATAAGTAAGAGATTTAAAAAATAAATCTATTTACCAAACCAATTTAAATAGTTATGACTATTTGAATAATTGTATACTTCAAATAGTTATAAAACTTTTGTTCTGTCATAAAATAATTATTTTTGTTCATACAAGCTTATTCAAAATAAAATAATACTAATATAAAAATATTCCAAAAATTAATAACTGAGAGATTTAAAAAATAAAATTGTTTACTAAACTACTCCAAATAGTTAAGACTATATGAACTGTTATGTATTTAAAATCATTTTTGTTTTGTCATAATACAATTTTTTCAATTCACACTAACTTATTCAGAATAAAATAAAATGAATTTATTCATACTAAAAAAATTAATATGTAAGAGGTATAAAAAATAATTTTATTTACCTAACCAGTTCAAATAATTATGACTATTTCAACAATTATCTTTTTCAAATAGCTATGACCTTTTGTTTTGTCATAAAACAAATGTTTTTGTTCATATAAGTTTGTTTGGAATAAAAGAATACTAATCTATTAATATTTCAAAAATTAATAAGAGATTTAAAAAATAAATCTGTTTATCAAATCAGTTCAAATAGTTATGACTATTTGAGCAATTATTTATTTCAAATTGTTATGACTTTTTGTTCTATTATAAAACAATAATTTTTGCTCATACAAGCTTATTTAGATTAAAATAATACCAATTTATTAATATTTCAACAATTAATAAGTAAAAAATGTTAAAAATAAATAGGCTTATCGAACTAGATCAAATAGTCATTACTATTTGAATAATTATCTATTTCAAATTGTTATGACTTTTGTTTTGTTATAAAAAAATCATTTCAGTTCATATAAGCTTATTTGAAATAAAATAATACTAAGTTATTAATATTCTAAAAATTAATAATTAAGAGATTTAAAAAATGAATCTATTTAATGAACAAGTTTAAATAATTATGACTATTTAAACAATTATTTATTTGAAATTGCTATATCCTTTTATTTTGTCATAAATGATTTTTTTCTATTCATTTAAACTTATTTCGAATAAAATAATACAAATTTATTAATATTAAGACAATTAATAAGGAAAAGATTTAAAAAATAAATCTGTTTACAGAACAAGTTTAAATTTTTATGACTATTTGAACAATTATTTATTTAAATTATTATGACCTTTTGTTTTGTCATAAAATAATTGTTTCTATTCATACAAGCCTATTCAGATGAAAAAAAAAATTAATTTATTAATATTTTGACAAATAATAAGTAAAAGATTTAAAAAATAAATATGTTTACGAAACAAGTTCAAATAGTCATCAGTATTTTAATAATTAATTATTTAAAATAATTGTGACCTTTTGTTTTGTAATAAAACAATTATTTTAGTTCATATAAGTTTATTTGAAATAAAATAATATTAATTTATTAATATTCTAAAAATTACTGAGTAAGAGAATTAAAAAATTAATCTATTTACCAAACATATTTAAATAGTCATAACTATTTGAACAATTATCTATTTGAAAACATTATGACTTTTTGTTTTATCATAAAACAATTGGTTCTATTCATGCAAGCCTATTTCGAATAAAAAAATTATAAATTTATTAATATTCCAAAAGTTAATAAGTAAAAAGTTAAAAAATAAATATGTTTTTTGAACATGTTTAAATAGTTATGACTATTTGAATAATTATCTATTTCAAATTGTTATGACCTTTTGTTTTGTCATAAACCAATTGTTTCTATTCATAAAAGCTTAATCGGAATAAAATAATACTAATTTATTAAAATTCTAAAAATTAATAAGTAAAATATTTAAAAAATAAATCTATTTGCCGAACGAGTTCAAATAGTTATGACCCTTCGAACAATTATTTATTTCAAATCATTTTGATCTTTTGTTTTGTCATAAAACAATTGTTTCTATTCATACAATTTTATTTGAAATAAAATAATACTAATTTATTAATATTCTAAAAATTAATAGGTTGAAGATTTAAAAAATAAATTTGTTTACCAAACAAGTTCAAATAGTCATGTCTATTTGAATTATTATCTATTTTAAATCATTATGATATTTTGTTTTATCGTAAAACATTTGTTTCTATTCATACAAAATTATTCAAAATAAAATAGTACTAACTTATTAATATTTCAAAAATTAATAAGAGATTTAAGAATTAAATTTGTTTATTAAGCCAATTCAAATACTTTGACTATTTGAACAATTATCAATCTCAAATCGATATGATCTTTGTTTTGTAATAAAACAAATGCTTCTATTCATAAAAGCTTATTCAGAGTAAAATATTGCTAAATTAATAATATTCTAAAAAAATAAGATAGAGATTTAAAAAATAAATGTATTTTACCAAACTAGTTTAAATAGTTAAGACTATTAGAACAATTATATATTTCAAAGTATTCTTACCTTTTGTTTAGTTATAAAATAATTGTTTTAGTTCACACATGCATATTTGAAGTAAAATAATACTAATTTATTAACATTTAGAAAATTAATAAACAAGAAATTTTTAAAAAAAATCTATTTACTGAACAAGTTCAAATTGTAATAACTATTTGAACAATTATCTATTTAGAATAAATATGACCTTTTTGTTTTATCATAAAACAATTGTCTCAGTTCATAAAAGCTTATCTAAAATAAAATAATATTACTTTAATAATATTTCAAAAACTATTAAGTTAAAGATTTACAAAATTAGTTAGTTTATCGAATCCGTTTAAATAATTATGGTCATTTGAATAGTTATTTATTTCAAATTGTTATGAACTTTTGTTTTTCGTAAAACAATTATTTTTCATCATACAAGCCTATTCAAAATAAAATAATACTAATCTATTAATATTTAAAAAATTAATAAGTAGGAGGTTTAAAAAATAATTTTGTTTACCGAACCAGTTCCTATTTGAACAATTATCTATTTCAAATCATTATAACCTTTTGTTCTATTATAAAATAATTGTTTTAATTCATATAAGCTTATTTGGAATAAAACAATGCTGATTTAATATTATTTCAAAAATTGATAACAAGGAGATTTAAAAAATAAACCTATTTGTTGAAATAGTTCAAACAATTAAGACTATATGAACAATTATCTGTTTACTGAAAATTATGGCCTTTTGTTTAGTCATATAACAATTATTTTTCATCATTTTTGACGTATTTGGAATAAAATAATACTAATTTATTAATCTTTCAAAAATTGATAAGTGATTTAAAAAATAAATTTGTTTATTGAACTAGTTCAAATATATGACTATTTGAACAATTGTAACTTCAAATCATTATAACCTTTTGTCCTATCATAAAACAATTATTTTTGTTCATACAAGTTTGTTTTAAATAAAATAATACTAATCTAATAATATTCCAAAAATTAATAACTAAGAAAATTAAAAAATAAATTTGTTTGCTAAACTAGTTCAAATATTTAAAGACTATATGAACAATTATCTATTTCAAATCATTATGACCTTTTGCTTTATCATAAAATAAGTTTCTTTGAATTCATACTTGCTTTTTGGAATAAAATAAAATGAATTTATTAATATTTCAAAAATTAATAAGTAAGAGATTTAAAAAACAATTATGTTTACCTAACCGGTTCAAATAATTATGATTATTTGAATAATTATATATTTCAAATCATTATGACCTTTTGTTTTGTCATAAGTAAATATTTTTGTTCATATAAGTGTGTTCAGAAAAAAGTAATAGTAATCTATTAATATTTCAAAAATTAATAAGAGATTTAAAAAATAAAATCTATTTATCAAACAAGTTCAAATAGTTTTCACTATTTGAGCAATTATGTATTTCAAATTGTTATGACTTTTTGTTCTATTAAAAAAAAATTGTTTCTATTTATACAAGCTTATTCGGGTTAAAATAATACTAATTTATTAATATTTCAACAATTGATAAGTAAAAAATTTTAAAAGTAAATACGTTTACCGAACTAGATTAAATAGTCATGACTATTTGGAATAATTATCTATTTCAAATCATTATGACATTTTGTTTTGTCATAAAAAAATTATTTCAATTCATATAAGCTTATTCAAAATAAAAATAATACTAAGTTATTAATATTATGAAAATTAATAATTAAGAGATTTAAAAAATGAATTTGTTAGCCATACAAGTTTAAATAATTTTGACTATTTTAACAATTATCTATTCCAAATCACTATAACCTTTTGTTTTGTCGTAAAATGATTTTTTCTATTCATACAAGCTTATTTTGAATAAAATAATACAAATTTATTAATATTAAGATAATTAATAAGTAAAAGATTTAAAAAATAAATCTATTTATCGAATAAATTTCAAATCTTTATGACTATTGAAAAATTATTTATGTCAAATTGGTATGATTTTTTGTTTTCTCATAAAATAATTGTTTTTGTCATACATGTTTATTCTAATTACAAAATATTAATTTATTAATATTTTGACAATTAATAAGTAGAATATTTAAAAAATAAATATGTTTTTTAAACAAGTTCAACTAGTCACAACTATTTGAATAATTATCTATTTCAAATCATTGTGACCTTTTGTTTTGTAATAAAATAGTTGTTTCAGTTCATACAAGCTTATTTGAAATAAGCTAATACTAATTTATTAATATTCCCAAAATTAATGAGAAAGAGAATTAAAAAAGGAATCTTGTTACCGAACATGTTCAAATAGTTATGACTATCTGAATTATTATCTATTTCAAATAGTT
Source organism: Durio zibethinus (assembly GCF_047325235.1). Classification (NCBI taxonomy): domain Eukaryota; kingdom Viridiplantae; phylum Streptophyta; class Magnoliopsida; order Malvales; family Malvaceae; genus Durio; species Durio zibethinus. The sequence goes on from NC_143170.1 coordinate 21,031,086, forward strand.
ATGACTATCTGAATAATTATCTATTTGAAAACATTATGACATTTTGTTTTCTCATAAAACATTTGGTTCTATTCATGCAAGCTTACTTCAAATAAAATAATAGAAATTTATTAATATTTCAAGAATTAATAAGTAAAAATTTAAAAATAAATATATTTTTTGAACATTTTCAAATAATTATGACTATTTGAACAATTATCTATTTCAAATCGTTATGACCTTTTGTTTTGTCATAAACCAATTATTTCTATTCATAAAAGCTTATTTGAAATAAAATAATACTAACTTATTAAAATTTCAAAAATTAATAAGTAAAAGATTTAAAAAATAAATTTGTTTACCAAGTGAGTTCAAATAGTTATGACTGTTTGAATAATTATTTATTTCAAATCATTATGATCTTTTGTTTTTCCATAAAGTAATTGTTTCTATTCATACAAGTTTATTCGAAGTAAAATAATACTAATTGATTAATATTCTAAAAATTAATAAGTTGGGGATTTAAAAAATAAATTTATCCATTGAACAAACTCAAATAGTCATGTCCATTTGAACTATTATCTATATCAAATCATTATGATATTTTGTTTTGTCATAAAATAATTGTTTCTATTCATACAAAATTATTTAGAATAAAATAATACTAATTTATTAGTATTTCAAAAATTAGTAAAATATTTAAAAACTAAATCTGCATATTGAACCAATTCAAATAATTATGATTTTTAAACAATTATCTATCCCACATCGTTATGATATTTGTTTTATCATAAAGCAATTGTTTTTGTTCATACAAGCTTATTTGGAGTAAATTATTGATAAATTAATAATATTCTAAAAACTAATAAGAGATTTAAAAAATAAATGTGTTTGCCAAACCAATTCAAATAGTTAAGAATATTAGAAAAATTATCTATTTCAAATCGTTCTAACCTTTTGCTTATCATAAAATAGTATTTTCAATTCATACATACTTATTCAAAATAAAATAATACCAATTTATTAGCATTCAAAAAATTAATAAACAACAAATTTTAAAAAATAAATTTGTTTATCGAACAAGTTCAAATAGTTATGACTATTTAAACAATTATCTATTTAAAATAAATATGAACTTTTGTTTTATCATAAAACAATTGTTTTAATTCATAAAAGCTTATCTGAAATAAAATAATATTACTCTATTAATACTTCAAAAATTGATAAATTAGAGATTTAAAAAATACATCAAATTGGTTCAAATAATTATGGCCATTTGAACAATTATCTATTTCAAATCATTACAAACTTTTGTTTTTCATAAAACAATTGCTTTTCATCATACAAGCCTATTGGGAATAAAATAATATTAATTTACTAAAATTTCAAAAATTAATAAGTAGAAGATTTAAAAAATAAATCTATTTACTGAATCGATTCCTATTTGAATAATTATCTATTTTAAATTGTTATAACCTTTTGTTCTATTGTAAAATAATTGTTTCAGTTCATATAAGCTTATTTGGAATAAAATAATACAAATTTAATAATATTCCAAAAACTAATAACTAAGAGATTTTAAAAAATAAATCTGTTTATTGAAGCAGTTCAAAAGTTAAGACTATATAAACAATTATTTGTTTGAAATTGTTAAGACCATTTGTTTTATCATAAAATAATTGTTTCAGTTCATAGGAGCTTATTCAAAATAAAATAATATTAATTTATTAAAATTTCAAAAATTAATAAGTTATTTAAAAAGTGAATATGTTTATCGAATCAGTTCAAATAATTATGGCTATGTCAACAATTATCTATTTCAAATTGTTATTATCTTTTGTTTTGTCATATAACAATTGTATTTGAACATTCAATTTTATTCGGAATAAAATAATACTAATTTATTAATCATTCAAAAATTAATAAGAGATTTAAAAAATAAATTTGTTTACTGAACTAGTTTAAATAGCAATGACTATTTGAACAATTGTAAACTTCAAATTGTCATAACTTTTTGTTTTGTCATAAAACAATTATTTTTGTTCAAACAAGCTTAGTTGAAATAAAATAAAACTAATCTAATAATATTTTGAAAATTAATAACCAAGAGAATTAAAAAATAAATTTGTTTGTCGAACTAGTTCAAATTTTTAAGACTATATGAACAATTATCTATTTCAAATCATTATGACCTTTTGTTTTGTCATAAAATAAGTTTTTTTGAATTCATAATAGCTTATTTGGAATAAAATAAAATGAATTTATTAATATTTCAAAAATTAGTAAAAAAGAGAATTAAAAAATAATTCTATTTACCTAACTAGTTTAAATAATTATGATTATTTGAACAATTATCTATTTAAAATCTTTTATGACCTTTTGTTTCATCATAAAAAAAATGTTTTTGTTCGTATAAGTTTGTTCAAAATAAAGTAATACTAATCTATTAATATTTCAAATATTAGTAAGAGATTTAAAAAATAAATCTATTTATCAAACTAGTTCGAATAGTTTTGACTGTTTGAGTAATTATTTATTTTAAATCATTATGACTTTTTGTTCTGTTATGAAATAATTGTTTCTGTTCATACATGCTTATTCAATTAAAATAATATTAATTTGTTAATATTTTGGCAATTGATAAGTAAAATTTAAAAAACAAATATGTTTACTAAACTAGATCAAATAATCATGATTTTTTGAATAATTATCTATTTCAAATTATTATGGCCTTTTCTTTTATCATAAAAGAAATGTTTCAGTTCATATAAGCTTATTTGAAATAAAATAATGCTAATTTATTAATAATCCAAAAATTAATAATAAAGAAATTTAAAAATATGAATATGTTTACTAGAAAAGTTTAAAATAATTATGACTGCTTGAACAATTATCTATTTGAAATTGCTATAACCTTTTGTTTTGTCATAAAAGAATTTAATATATTCATGCAATCTTATTTCAAGTAATTTAAATCAAATTTATTAATATTAAGACAATTAACAATGTAAAAGATTTAAAAAATAAATTTATTTACCGAAAAGTTCAAATCTTTATGACTATTTGTGCAATTATTTATTTCAACTTGTTATGGCTTTTTGTTTTGTCATAAAATAATTGTTTCTGTTCATACAAGTTTATTCAAATTAAAACAATGTTAATTTATTAATATTTTGACAATTAGTAAGTAAAAGATTTAAAAAAATAAATTGGTTTACCAAACAAGTTCAAATAGTCATGACTATTTGAATAATTATCTATTTCAAATCATTATAACCTTTTCTTTTGTAATAAAATAATTGTTTTAGTTCATATAAGTTTATTTGAAGTAAAATAATACTAATTTATTAATATTCCAAAAATTAATGAGTAGGAGAACTAGAAAAAGAATTTGTTTATCGAATAGGTTCTAATAATTATGATTATCTGAACAATTATCTATTTTAAAACATTATGACCTTTCGTTTTGCCACAAAACAATCGGTTTTATTCATGCAAGCTTATTTTGAATAAAATAATTTAAATTTATTAATATTCCAAAAATTAATAAAAAAAATGTTTTTTGAACATGTTCAAATAGTTATGACTATTTGAATAATTATATATTTCAAATCATATGATCTTTTGTTTTGTTATAAACTAATTGTTTTTGTTCATAAACACTTATTCGGAATAAAAATAATACTAATTTATTAAAATTATAAAAATTAATAAGTAAAAGATTTAAAAAATAAATCTATTTAACGAGCAAGTTCAAATAGTTATGATTATTTGAACAATTATTTATTTTAAATTGTTATGATCTTTTGTCTTGTCATAAAATAATTGTTTCTATTCATACAAGTTTATTTGAAATAAAATAATACTAATTTATTAATATTCTAAAAATTAATAAGTTGGATATTTAAATACTAAATATGTTTGCTGAACAAGTTTAAATAGCCATGTCCATTTGAACTATTATCTATTTCAAATCATTATGACATTTTGTTTTGTTGTAAAATAATTGTTTTATTCATACAAAATTATTCAGAATAAAATAATACTAATTTATTAATATTTCAAAAATTAATAAGAGATTTAAAAGCTAAATCTGTTTACCAAACAAGTTTAAATAGTTATGACTATTTCAACAATTATCTATCTCAAATAGTATGATCTTTGTTTTGTCATAAAACAATTATCTATCTCAAAATAATGCTAAACTAATAATATTCTAAAAATTAATAAGTAAGAGATTTAAAAAATAAAATGTGTTTGTTGAACCCGTTATAATAGTTAAGACTATTAGAATAATTATCTATTTCAAATCATTTTGACCTTTCGTTTTGTTATAAAAAATTTTTTTTTCAGTTTATACAAGCTAATTTGAAATAAAATAATATAATTTTATTAACATTCAAAAATTCATAAGTAAGAAATTTAGAAAAATAAATCTATTTATCGAACAAGTTCAAATAGTTATGACTATTTGAACAATTATCTATTTAAAATCATTATGACCTTTCGTTTTATCATAAAATAATTGTTTCAGTTCAATAAAACTTATCCGAAATAAAATAATATTACTTTATTAATATTTCAAAATTGAAAAGTTGGAGATTTAAAAAATAAATCAGTTTATCAAATCGATTCAAATAATTATGGCCATTTGAACAATTATCTATTTCAAATCACTATGAAAGTTTTGTTATAAAACAATTGTTTTTCATCACACAAGTTTATTTAGAATAAAATAATACTAATCTAATAATATTATGAAAATCGATAACTAAAAAATTTAAAAGATAAATTTATTTGTTGAATCGATTCAAATAGTTAAGACTATATGAATAATTATCTTTTTCAATTCATTATGACCTTTTGTTTTGTTTTAAAACAAATATTTTTGTTCATATAAGTTTGTTCTAAATAAAATAATATTAATTTATTAATATTTTGAAAATTAATAAAAGATTTAAAAAAAAATCTATTTACCAAAATAATTTGAATGGTTATAACAATTTGAACAATTATTTATTTCAAATCATTATGACCATTTGTTTTGTCATAAAATAATTGTTTCTATTGATATATAACAATTTGAACAATTATTTATTTCAAATCATTATGACCATTTATTTTGTCATAAAACAATTGTTTCTATTGATATAGTTTTATTCGGAATAAAATAATGCTAATTTATTGATATTCTAAAAATCAATAAATAACGGATTTAAAAAATGAATCTACTGGCCTGACCAGTACAAATAGTTAAACAAATTTATTTTTTAAATCTCTTAGTTATTAATTGTCAAAATATTATTAGATTAGTATTATTTTATTCTAACTAAACTAGCATGAACAAAAATAATTGTTTTATGAAAAAACAAAAGGTTATAACAAATTGAAATATATAATTGTTCAAATAGTTAGAATTATTTGATCTGGTTCGATAAATAACATTATTTTTTAAATCTTTTATAAATTTTTGAAATAATAATAAATTAGTTTTATTTTATTACAAACAAACTTGGATGAGCTAAAACAATTGTTTTATAACAAAAAAAGGTCATAATGATTTGAAATAATAAATAATTATTCATATAGTCTTAACTATTTGAGCTGATTCGACAAACAAATTTATTTTTTAAATCTCTTAGTTATGAAATTTTAGAATATTATTAATTTAGTTTTATTTTATTTTGAATAAATTTATATGAACAGAAATAATTGTTTTATGACAAAACAAAAGGTTATAACAATTTGAACTAGATAATTATTCAAATAGTCATAACTATTTGAACTTATTTAATAAACAGATTTATTTCTTGAATCTCATACTAATTCTTGAAATATTAATAAATTAGTATTATTTTATTTCAAATAGACTTGTATGTTCAAAAATTATTGTTTTATGACAAAACGAAAGTACTAACAATTTTATTTCAAATAAGCTTGCATGTTGAAAAACAATTATTTTATGACAAAATGAAAGGTAATAATGATTTGAAATAGATAATTGTTTAAATATCCATAATTATTTAAACTGATTCAGTAAACTAATTTATTTTTTAAATCTTTTGTTAATTTTCAAAATATTAATAAAGTAGAATTATGTTATTTTGAATAAACTTTTATGAACTGAAACAATTGTTTTATGACAAAACAAAAGTTCATAATGATTTTAAATAGATAATTATTCAAATAGTTATAGCTATTTGAACTTGAATAAACAGATTTATTTTTTCAAATCTCTTGCTTATTAATTTTTTGAAAGTTAATAAATTAGTATTATTTTCTTTTGAATAAGCTTGTATGAATTCAAACAATTATTTTATGACTAAACAAAAGTCAAAATGATTTGAAATAGATAATTGTTCTAATAATCTTAACTATTTGAACTGATTTGGCAAACACATTTATTTTTTAAATTTCTTACTTATTAATTTTTAAAATATTATTAAATTAGTATTATTTTTACCAGAATCAGCTTGTATGATCAGAAACAATTTTTTATGACAAAATAAAGATCATAATGATTTGAGATTGATATTTGTTCAAATAGTAGTAACTATTAGAATTGCTTCAGAAAATAGCTTTAGTTTTTAAATTTGTTGCTTAATAATTTTTGAAATATTAATAAAGTAGTATTTTTTATTTTAGATAAGTTTTTATTAATTGAAATAATTGTTTAATGACAAAACAAAAGGTTAAAGCAATTTTAAATAGATAATTATTCCAATAGTCATATCTAATTGAAATTATTTAGTAAACAGATTTATTTTTTTAAACTCTTGCTTATTAATTTTTTGAATGTTAATAAATTAGTATTATTTTATTCCTAATAAGTTTGTATGAACTGAAATAATTGTTTTATGACTAAACAAAAGGTTTGAACGATTTGAAATAGATAATTATTCTAATAGTCTTAACTATTTGAACTAGTTCAACAAATATATTTATTTTTTAAATCTCTTACTTATTAATTTTCATAATATTATTAAATTAGTATCATTTTAATCGGACAAGCTTATGTGAAAAGAAACAATTGTTGTATGACAAAATAAAGATAATAAAGATTGTTACGATTTGACACAGATAATTATTCAAATAGTCATAACTATTTGAACTGGTTTGGTAAACAGATTTAGTTTTTAAATCTTTTATTAATTTTCAAAATATTAATAAATCAGTATTATTTTATTTTGAATAATTTTGTATGAATAGAAACAATTGTTTTACTACAAAACAAAAGGTCTTAATGATTTGAAGTAGATAATTATTCAAATGGACATGACTATTTAGACTTGTTTGGTAAACAAATTTATTTTTTAAGTCTCCTACCTATTAATTTGCAAAATATTAATAAAGTAGTATTATTTTATTTCGAATAAACTTGTATGAATAGAAACAACTGTTTTATGACAAAACAAAAAATCATAAATCTTTGAAATAAAAAATTGTTGAAATAGTCATAACTATTTGAGCTTACTTGGTAAACAGATTTATTTTTTAAATCTTTTACTTATTAATTTTTGGAATATTAATAAATTAGTATTATTTTACTTCGAACAAGCTTGTATGGACAAAAACAATTAGTTTATCACAATACAAAAGGTCATAACTATTTTGAAATAGATGATTGTTCAAAAGTTAGAACTATTTGAACGTTAAAAAAAATTTATTTTTTAAATTTTTACTTATTAAATTTTGGAATATTAATAAATTTAATTATTTTATTCGGAATAAGCTTGTATGAAACAATTATCTTATGATAAAACAAAAGGTCATAACAATTTGAACTAGAAAATTATTCAAATAGTCATAACTATTTGAACTTTTTCAGCAAATAGATTCATTGTTTAAAATCTCTTACTCATTAATTTTTAGAATATTAATAATTAGTGATATTTTATTTCGAATAAGCCTATATGAATTGATACAATTGTTTTACGGCAAAACAAAAGGTCATAATGATTTAAAGTAGATAATTATTCAAATAGTTATGATTCTTTGAACTTGTTTGGTAAACATATTTATTTTAAAATCTTTTACTTATTAATTTTTAAAATATTAATAAATTAATATTATTTTAATTCGAATAGGCTTATATGAAGAAAAAAACAATTATGTCATGAAAAAACAAAAAGTCATAACAATTTGAAATAAATAATTGTTCAAATAGTCATAACTATTTGAACTTATTTGATAAACAAATTTATCTTTTAAATCTTTTACTTATTATGTATCTAAATATTAATAAATTTATGTAATTTTATTTGAAATAAGCTTGTATGAATAAAAAATTTTGTTTTATGACAAAACAAAAGGTTATAGTGATTTGAAATAGATAACTGTTCAAATAGTCATAATTATTTGTACTTATTCAGTAAACAAATTCATTTTTTAAATCTATTACTTATTAATATTTAGAATATTAATAAAATAGAATTATGTTATTCGAATAAGCTTGTACAAATGGAAACAATTATTTTGTGACAAAACAAAAGGTCATAACAATTTGAAATGGATAATTGCTCAAACAATCATAACTATTTGCACTGGTCAAGCCAACAGTTTCATTCTTTAAATCTGTTACTTATTAGTTTTCAAAATATTAATAAATTAGCATTACTTTATTTCAAATAAAACTATATGAACAGAAATAATTGTTTTATGACAAAACAAATGGTCCTAATGATTTGAAATAAATAATTATTCAAATAGTTATAACTAATTAAACTGGTTTAGTAAAAAAAATTATTTTTTAAATTTCTTACTTCTTAATTTTCAAAATATTAATAAATTATTATTATTTTATTTTTAACAAACTTATATGAATAAAAACATTTGTTTTATGACAAAACAAAAGGTCATAATGATTTGAAATAGATAATTATTCAAATAATCATAATTATTTTTTAAATCTCTTACTTATTAGGATTTCAAATATTAATAAATTTGTTTTATTTTATTTTGAATAAGTTACTAAGAACTAAAAAAATGGTTTTACAACAAAACAAAAGGTCATAATGATTTGAAATAAAAAAATATTCAGGTACCTTTAACTACTTAAACTAGTTCAGCAAATAAATTTATTTTTTAAATCACTTAGTTATTAATTTTCAGAATATTATTATGTTAGTATTATTTTATTTTGAATAAACTTGTGTGAACAGAAATAATTGTTTTATGAGATAATAAAAGGTTATAACAATTTGGAATATATAATTGTTCAAATAGTCAAACTATTTGAACTGGTTCAGTAAACAGATTAACTTTTTAAATCTCTTACTTATTAATTTTTGAAATATTAGTAAATTAATATTATTTTATTCTGAATAGGCTTGTATGATCAAAAACAATTGTTTTATGACAAAACAAAAGTTCATAACGATTTGAAATAGATAATTGTTCAAATGGCCATATTATTTAAACTAATTTGATAAATTGATTTATTTTTTAAATCTCTAACTTATCAATTTTTGAAATATTAATAAAGTAATATTATTTTATTTCGAATAAACTTTTATGTACTAAAATAGTTGTTTTATGATAAAATAAAATGTCATAACAATTTTAAATAGATAATTGTTCGAATAGTCATAATTATTTGAACTTATTTGATATATATATTTTTAAATTTCTTACTTATTAATTTTTTGAATTTTAATAAATTAGTATTATTATATTTTGAATAAGTATCTATGAACTGAAACAATTATTTTTTGACTAAATAAAAGATCAAAACAATTTGGAATATATAATTATTCCAATGGTCTTAACTATTTAAACTAGTTCGGAAAACACATTTATTTTTAAATCCTTATTAATTTTTGAAATAGTAATAAACTGGTATTATTTTATTCTAAATAATATTGTATTAATAGAAACAATTATTTTATGACAAAACAAAATGTTATAACATTTTGAAATAGGTAATAGTTCAAATGGACATGACTATTTGAACTTGTTCGATAAACAAATTTATTTTTTAAATCTCTAAATTATTAATTTTTAGAATAATAATAAATTAGTATTATTTTATTCCAAATAAACTTGTATGAATAGAAATAACTGTTTTATGACAAAATAAAAGATCATAATGATTTGAAACATATAACTATCCAAATAGTCATAAGTATTTGAAACTATCCAAATAGTCATAACTATTTGAACTTACTCGGTAAATAGATTTATTATTTAAATCTTTTACTTATTAATTTTAGAAATATTAATAAATTAGTATTATTTTATTTCGAATAAGCTTGTATGAATAGAAATAATTAGTTTATGACAAAACAAATTGTCATAACATTTGAAATATATAATTGTTCAAATGATTACTATTTGAATGTGTTCAGAAAACATATTTATTTTTAAAATTTTTACTTATTAATTTTGGAATTTTAATAAATTTATATTATTTTATTCTAAATAAGCTTGCATGAACAAAACCAATTATTTTATGACAAAACAAATGGTTATAATGTTTTGAAATAGATAATTATTTAGATAGTCATAACTAATTGAACTTGTTTGGTAAACAAATTCATTTTTTTAATTCTCTTACTCATTAATTTTTTGTGTATTAATAAATTAGAATTATTTTATCTCAAATAAGTTTGTATTAATTGAAACAATTGTTTTATACAAAACAAAAGCAAAATAGATAATTATTCAAATAGTCATGACTATTTGAACTTGTTCAGTAAACATATTTATTTTTTAAATCTTTTACTTATTAATTGTTGAAATATTAATAAATTAAAATTATTTTAATCTGGATAAGCTTTTATGAACAAACACAATTGTTTTATAACAAAACAAAAAGTCATAACAATTATGTTTTTAAAACTATTTCAAATAATTATGACTATTTGAACAATTATCTATTTCAAATCGTCATTACCTTTTGTTTTGTCAGAAAACAAATGTTTTTGTTCATTTAAGTTTGTTCGAAATAAAATAATATTAATTTATTAATATTTCAAAAATTAATACGTAAGAGATTTAAAAAATAAATCTGCTTGCCAAACTAGTTTAATTAGTTATAACTATTTGAATAATTATTTATTTCAAATCATTATGAGCATTTGTTTTATCATAAAATAATTGTTTCTATTCATACAATCTTATTTGAAATAAAATAATGCTAATTTATTAATATTTTAAAAATTAATAAGTTACAGATTTAGAAAATGTATCTATTGGCCTGACTAATGCAAACAATTATGACTGTTTGAACAATTATCTATTTCAAATCATAATGACCTTTTGTTTTGTCACAAAACAATTATTTTGGTCGTACAAGCTTATTCAGAATAACATTATTCTAATTTATTAATATTTCAAAAATTAATAAGTAAGAGATTTAAAAAATAAATCTGTTTACCGAATAAGTTCAAATAGTTATGGCTATTTGAACAATTATCTATTTCAATTTGCTATAACCTTTTTGTATTGTCATAAAACAAAATTTACTATTCATACAAGCTTATCTTAAATCTATTTACCAAATAATTTCAAATAGTTTAACTATTTGTACAATTATTTATTTCAAATTGTTATAACCTTTTCTTTTATTATAAACAATTATTTTTGTTCATACTAGCTTATTTAAATAAAAATAATATTAATTTGTTAATATTTTGATAATTAATAAGTAAAAAATTTAAAAAATAAATATGTTTACCGAACAAGTTCAAATAGTAATAACTATTTGAATGATTATCTATTTCAAATCGTTATGACCTTTTGTTTTGTCATAAAACAATTGTATCAATTCATATATGCTTATTTGAAATAAAATAATACTAACTTATTACTATTTAAAAAATTAATGAGTAAGAGATTTAAAAAATGAATTTGTATATTAAACAAATTCAAATAGTTTTAACTATTTGAATAATTATCTTCAAATCATTATGACCTTTTTTCTTGCCATAAACAATTGTTTCTATTCATACAAGCTTATTTCGAATAAAATAATATAAATTTACTAATATTCAAAAGATTAATAAGTAAAAAATTTTAAAAATAAATATATTTTCTGAATGCGTTCAAATAGTTATGGCTATTTAAACAATTATCTATTTCAAATCATTATGAACTTCTGTTTGTCATAAACCAATTTTTTTTATTCATAAAAGCTTATTCAAAATAAAATAATACTAATTTATTAAAATTCCAAAAATTAATAAGTAAAAGATTTAAAAAATAAAATATGTTTACCAAGTGAGTTCAAATAGTTATGAATATTTAAATAATTATTTATTTCAAATCGTTATGATCTTTTGTTTTGTCATAAAATAATTGTTTCTACTCATACAAAATTATTCATAATAAAATAATACTATTTTATTAATATTGTGAAAATTAATAAGAGATTTAAAAACTAAATCTGTTTACTAGACCAATTCAAATAGTTAAGACTATTAGAATAATTATCTATTTCAAATTGTTTGACCTTTTGTTTAGTTATAAAATAATTGTTTCAATTCATACATACTTATTCGAAATAAAATAATAATATTTTATTAACATTCAAAAAATTAATAAGCAAGGAATTTAAAAAATAAATCTATTTACGAAACAAGTTCAAATAATTATGACTATTTGAACAATTATCATTTTAAAATCGTTATGACCTTTTTGTTTTATCTTATCATAAAACAACTGTTTCATTTTATAAAAGCTTATTAAAAATAAAATAATATTACTTTATTAATATTTCAAAAATTTAGAAGTTGAGATTTCAAACATAAATCAGTTTATCGAATCAGTTCAAATAGTTATGGCCATTTAAACAATTATCTATTTCAAATTGTTTTGAACTTTTGTTTTGTCATAAAATAATTGTTTTTCATCATACAAGCCTATTCATAATAAAATGATACTAATTTATTAATATTTCAAAAATTAATATGTAGGGGATTATTTGTTTACTGCACCAATTCAAATAATTATGACTATTTAAACAATTATATATTTCAAGTTGTTATAACCTTTTGTTTTGTCATAAAACAATTATTTGTGTTCATACATGCTTATTTGAAATAAAATAATACTAATCTAATAATATTATGAAAATTAAAAATTATGAGATTTGAAAAATAAATTTGTTTGCTGAACTAGTTCAAATAGTTAAGGCTATATGAATAATTATCCATTTCAAATCATTATGTCTTTTTGTTTTGTCGTAAAACAAATGTTTTTGTTCATATAAGTTTGTTCAAAATAAAATAATATTAATTTATTAATATTTTGAAAATTACTAAGAGATTTAAAAAAATAAGTTTGTTTACTAAATTAGTTCAATTATTTATAACAATTTAAACAATTATTTATTTCATATCGTTATCACCATTTGTTTTATCATAAGATAGTAATTTCTATTGACACAGTCTTATTTGGAGTAAAGCATTACTAATTTATTAATATTCTAAAAATTAATAAGTAACAGATTTAAAAAATAAATCTGTTGGCATGACTAGTGCAAATAGCTATGACTGTTTGAACAATTATCTATTTCAAATCATTATGACCTTTTATTTTGTCACAAAAAAATTATTTCTATTCATACAAACTTATTTGGAATAACATAATTCTAATTTATTAGTATTCTAAAAATTAATAAATAAGAGATTTAAAAACTGAATTTGTTTATCGAACAAGTTCAAATAGTTATGACTATTTAAACAATTACCTATTTCAAATTGCCATAACCTTTTGTTTTGTCATAAAATAAATTTTTTATTCCTATAAGATTATTTCAATTAAAATAATACAAAAGTTATTATTGTTCAAACAATTAATAAGTAAAAGATTTAAAAAATAAATTTGTTTACCAAATAAGTTCAAATAATTATGACTATTTGAATAAATATTTATTTCAAATTGTTATGACTTTTTGTTTTGTCATAAAACAATTGCTTTCATTCTTATAAGCTTATTCAAATTAAAATAATGTTAGTTTATTAATATTTTGACAATTAATAAGTAGAAGATTTTTAAAATAAATATGTTTACCAAAAGAATAATTATCTATTTCAAATTGTTATGACCTTTTGTTTCATCATAAACAATTGTATCATTTCATATAGGCTTATTCAAAATAAAATAATACTAATTTATTAATACTCTAAAAATTAATGAGAAAGAGATTTAAAAAATGAATCTATTTACCGAACAAGTTCAAATAGTTATGACTATTTGAACAATTATCTATTTCAAATCATTATGACCTTTTATTTTGTCATAAAATAATTACTTTTGTTCATACAAGCTAATATTGAATAAAATAATATAAATTTATTAATATTCCAAAAATTAATAAGTAAAAATTTAAAAATAAAATTGTTTTCTGAACACGTTCAAATAGTTATGACTATTTGAACAATTATCTATTTCAAATAGTTATGACCTTTTGTTTTGTCATAAACCAATTGTTTTTGTTCATAAAAGCGTATATGAAATAAAATAATATAATTTTATTAATATTCCAAAAATTAATAAGTAAAAGATTTAAAAAATAAATCTATTTATCGCATAAGTTCATATAGTTATAACTATTTGAACAATTATTTATTTCAAATAGTTATGATCTTTTGTTTTGTCATAAAGCAATTGTTTCTATTTACAAAAGTTTATTTAGAGTAAATAATACTAACTTATTAATATTTTAAAAATTAATAGGTAGAAGATTTTAAAAATAAATTGCTTACGAACAAGTTCAAAACGTCATGTCCATTTTGAATAATTATCTATTTCAAATCATTATGACCTTTTATTTTGTCATAAAACAACTGTTTCTGTTCATGCAAAATTATTCAAAACAAAATAATACTGATCTATTAATATTTTGAAAATTAATAAGAGATTTGAACACTAAATCTATTTACTAAAATAGTTCAAATAGTTATGACTATTTGAATAATTATCTATCTCAAATTGTTATGATCTTTATTTTGTCATAAAACCATTGTTTCTTTTCATACTAGCTTATTTAGATTAAAATAATACTAATTTAATAATATTCCAAAAACTAATAAGTAAGAGAATTAAAAAATAAATGTGTTTGCTGAAGCAGCTTAAATAATTAAGACTATTTTGTCATAAAACACATTCAAATAGTTATTATTAGTTAACCAATTATTTATTTCAAATAGTTATGACATTTTGTTTTGTCATAAACTAATTATTTCTATTCATACATGCGTATTCAAAATAAAATATTATTAGTTTATTCATATTCCAAAAATTAATAAGTAAAAGATTTAAAAAATAAATCTATTTACTGAGCAATTTCAAATAGTTATGACTAGTTTAACAATTATTTATTTCAAATAGTTGTGATCTTTTGTTTTGTCATAAAACAATTGTTTCTATACATGCAAGTTTATTCAGAATAAAATAATACTAATTTATTAATATTATGAAAATTAATAGGTAGGAGATTTAAAAATTAAATTTGTTTACCGAATAAGTTCAAATAGTCATGTCCATTTGAACAATTATCTATTTCAAATTGTTATGACCTTTTGTTTTGTTATAAAATAATTATTTTTGTTCATGTAAAATTATTTAGAATAAAATAATATTTATCTATTAATATTTTGAAAATTAATAAGATATTTAAAAACTAAATTTGTTTTTCAAAATAGTTCAAATAGTTATAACTATTTGAACTATTATCTATCTCAAATAGTTATAATCTTTATTTTGTCATAAAACAATTGTTTCTTTGCATACAACCTTATTCGAATTAAAATAATACTAATTTAATAATATTCCAAAAAATAATAAGTAAAAGATTTGAAAAATAAATGTATTTGTCAAACCAGCTTGAATAGTTAAGACTATTTTCTGACCTTTTGTTTAGTCATAAAACAATTATTTCAATTCATGCAAGCTTATTTTGAACAAAATAATACTAATTTATTAACATTAAAAAAATTAATGAGTAAGAGATTTAAAAAGATAAATCGATTTATCAAACAAGTTTAAATAGTTTGACTATTTGAACAATCAATCTAACTATTTAAAGTCATTATGACAATTTCTTCTATCATAAAACAATTATTTCAATTTATAGAAACTTATCCAAAATAAAATAATACTACTTTTCTAATATTTTGAAAATTAATAAGTAAGAGATTTAAAAACTAAAATTGTTTCTCAAACCAGTTTAAATAGTTATGACTATTTGAACAAATATCAGTCTCAAATCATTATGATCTTTGTTTTTTCATAAAATAATCGTTTTTTATCATCGAAGCTTATTCGGATAAAATAATGCTAATTTAATAATATTCTAAAAATTAATAAGAGATTTAAAAAATAATTGTGTTCGCCAAACTAGTTCAAATAGTTAAGACTATTAGAATAGTTATCTATTTTAAATCGTTTAACATTTTGTTTAGTCAAATAATAATTGTTTCAGTTCATACAAGCTTATTTGAAATAAAATAATACTAATTTATTAATATTTATTTATTTCAAATTTTTATAACCTTTTGTTTAAATAGTTAAGACTATATGAACAATTATTTATTTCAAAGTGTTATGACTTTTATTTTAGCTCATGCAAGTGCATTCAGAATAAAATAAAACTAATTTATTAATATTTCAAAAATTTATAAGAGATTTAGAAAATAATTCTATTTACCAAACCAGTTCAAATAGTTATAACTATTTGAACAATTATCTATTTCAAATCAATATTATTTTTTTGTCATAAAACAATTATTTACGTTAATATAAGTTTGTTCGAAATAAAATAATATTAATTTTTAATAATTAAAAAATTAATCAGTAGGAGATTTAAAAAGTGAATATGTTTACCAAACCGTTTCAAATATTTTTGACTATTTAAATAATTATTTATGTCAAATCATTATCACATTTTATTTTGTCATCAAGCAATTGGTTATGTTCACACTATTTTACTTGGAATAAAATAATACTAATTTAATAACCAAGAAATTTATCAATCTCAAATCATTAAGATCTTTGTTTTGTAATAAAATAATTGTTTCTAATCATAGAAGGTTATTCAGTTAAATATAATACTAATTTAATAATATTCTAAAAATTAATAAGTAAGAGATTTATAATCTAAATATGTTTGCCGAACCAGTTCAAATAATTAAAACTATTAGAATAATTATCTATTTCAAATCATTTTGACATTTTGTTTGGTCATAAAATATTTGTTTCATATATTACAATCTTATTCGGAATAAGATAATCCAAATTTATTAACATTCAAAAAATTAATAAGCAAAAGGTTTGAAAAAATAAATCTATTTATTGAAACGGTTCAAATATTTATGATTATTTGAACAATTATTTATTTAAAATCATTATGATCTTTTGCTTTGACATAAAACAATTGTTTCATCTCATAAAAACTTATCCAAAATAAAATAATACTAATTTCTTAATATTTCAAAAATTAATAAGCAAGAGTTTAAAAAATAATTTTTTTTAAATAAATTCAAATAGTTATGATTATTTGAACAATTGTCTATTGAAAATTGTTATGACCTTTTTGTTTTGTTACAAAATAATTGTTTCAATTCATACAAGCTTATTAGAAATAAAATGATACTAATTTATTAATATTCCAAAAATTAATAAGTGATTTAAAAAGTAAATCTATTTACCAAATCAGTTTAAATAATTATGACCATTTCAATAATTATCTATTTCATATTGTTATTACCTTTTGTTTGGTCATATAACAATTGTTTTTGATCATACAAGTTTAATCTGAATAAAATAATACTAATTTATTAATATTTCAAAAATTAATAAGTAATAAATGTTTACCAAACCAATTTAAATAGTTATGACTATTTGAATAATTGTATACTTCAAATCATTATAACCTTTTGTTCTATTATAAAATAATTATTTCTATTCATACAAGCTTATTTGAAATAAAATAATACTAATATAATAACATTTTGAAAATTAATAACTAAGAGATTTAAAAAATAAATTTGTTTGTCGAACTAGTTCTAATAATTAAGACTATATTAACAATTATCTATTTCAAATTGTTTTTTGTTTTGTCATAAAACAATTTTTTCAATTCATACTAGCTTATTTAGAATTAAGTAAAATGAATTTATTAATATTTCAAAATTTAATATGTAAGAGATTTAAAAATTAATTTTGTTTACCTAATCAATTCAGATAATTATGACTATTTGAATAATTATCTATTTTAAATCATTATGACCCTTTATTTTTTCATAAAACATATGTTTTTATTCATATAAGTTTGTTCGAAATAAAAAAATATGAACCTATTAATATTTCAAAAATTAATAAGAGATTTAAAAAATAAATCTGTTTACCAAATCAGTTCAAATAGTTAGGACTATTTAAGCAATTATTTTATTTCAAATTGTTTTAACTTTTTTTTGTTATAAAATAATAGTTTCTATTCATACAAGCTTATTCAAATTAAAATAATACTAATTTATTAATATTTTGACAATTAATAAGTAAAAAATTTTAAAAGTCAATACGTTTATCAAACTAGATTAAATAGTTATGACTATTTGAATAAAAATCTGTTTTAAATCATTATGACCTTTGGTTAAAAAAATTATTTCACTTCATATAAGCTTATTCAAAATAAAATAATACTAAGTTATTAATATTCCAAATATTAATAATTAATAGATTTAAAAAATAAATTTGTTTACTGAACAAGTTTAAATAATTATGACTATTTTAACAATTATCTATTTGAAATTGCTATAACCTTTTTATTTTTTCATAAAATGATTTTTTTTGTTCAAACAAGCTTATTTCTAATAAAATAATACAAATTTATTAATATTAAGACAATTAATAAGTAAAAGATTTAAAAAATAAATTTGTTCATCAAACAAGTTCAAATCTTTATGACTATTTCAACAATTATTTATTTCATATTGTTATGACTTTTTGTTTTGTCATAAAACATTTCTTTTTGTTTATACAAGCTTATTCGGATTAAAATAATATTAATTTATTAACATTTTAACAAGTAATAAGTAAAAAATTTAAAAAATAAATATGTTTTCGAATAAGTTTAATTAGTCATGACTATTTAAATAATTATCCATTTCAAATTATTGTGACCTTTTGTTTTGTAATAAAATAATTATTTCAACTCATATAAGCTTATCTGAGATAAAATAATACTAATTTATTAATATTCCAAAATTAATGAGTAAGAGAATTAAAAAATGAGTCTATTTACCGAACATGTTCAAATAGTTATGACTATCTTAACAATTATCTATTTCAAAACATTATGGCCTTTTGTTTTGTCATAAAACAATTGGTTCTATTCATGCAAGCTTTTATCAAATAAAATAATATAAATTTATTAATATTTCAAAAATTAATAAGTAAAAATTTAAAAAATAAATATGTTTTCTGAACACATTTAAATAGTTATGACCGTTTGAACAATTATCTATTTCAAATTATTATGACCTTTTGTTTTATCATAAACTAATTGTTTTTGTTTATAAAAGCTTATTCGAAATAAAATAATACTAATTTATTAAAAGACCAAAAATTAATAAATAAAAGATTTAAAAAATAAATTTGTTTACCAAGGAGTTCAAAGAGTTATGAATATTTGAATAATTATTTATTTCAAATTGTTAGTGTTAGCTTTTAAGGTGAGATGGTGATCCAAGAGATGGGTGAATTGGATTTCTCCAAATTCTTCCCAAACAAATTATTTCAATATAATTGAATAGAAATTAAAACAATGAACATTTTGATGAAAATATAATGTAAACAATAACAATTAATGAACTTAAAATCAAATATAAAAAACAATAAATTCTAAGGAGATAAGGATAGAGAAATCGAACACAATGATTTTAGAGGTTCGGTCCTTCTCCACAAGGCACCTATGTCCTCTTTTCTTAGTTGTCCACATCAGGCCTTCAATCTACTATTCTTGAATTGAGATTACAACCCTATCTTTTTCTCTTTAAGGCTTAAGATAGAAACCCTATACTCTTTACTTTCTAGGCCAAGTAGTAACCTCTCAATCTCACAAATTCAAGAGGATGCCTCACCTCCTTATTACAAAGTCACTTAATAAAAATGCAAACATAAAACACCTCTCTAAGGCTAAGTGTTTGCTAAGTTTAATTACAAGAAAATGATGAATGAACAACAAATATGATTTGGATACAATAAATACAAAGATATAGACTTTAAAGCTCTAAAACTCTTGATTTCTTTGAAAGAATAAAAATATGACTTGTTTGATCTTGTTCTCTTGATTCATCAACCCTCTCTGTGTGTTTGAATGGCCAATATATAAGTAAAATAAAGAGCTAGCCATTAGAGATGCTTGGGAGAAGAAGATAGCCATTGAATGCTTGAGAAACTAGCCGTTGGACACATTCTGGGAATGACCCAATTGATCCCTTCCATGAAGGGATCGATTGGTTGAAGTTTTTTGCCATTTCCACTTGAAAAACATGACCCAATTGATCAGGTAAAGGACTCGATTGATTAGTTCAACTAGGGGATCAATCTTGTAACCAAAGGGATCGATCCGGTCAAGCTGCTCTATTATATCTTGTTTTGCACTCTACTCACTAATTTGATCATATCTTGAGTTATACAAATCCAAATCACAAAACCATTTAAAAATTTAGAAACTAGACTTAAAGTTCTTTCTATCTAAAATTCATAACTTAATTCATTGTGTATGAATTATAGAAAAATTTCAAATCTACCCCTCGTGCAGTTTTTAAACAACTATAAAGTGTCTAGTAAAAATTCAAAATCTTTTCTTAGAAAATTTGGATTTTGATTTTGTTTGATCCATTAGAAAGTAGACTCAAAGAGCTTTTCAACCATATAAAATTCAAATATTAAAACTTTATGAATTAATATAGAAAAATAAAAAAAGTTCAATGTTGGAAAACTTTGTTATTGTAAAATAACTTTCTTAAGTTAATCTACTTCTCAAAACTAATATTATCAAAATTGTATTAAGTCCAAAATGAGTGAGTTCACTTTAAAAACAATAATTGGACTTTCATTTAAGCTCAAATAAATAATCTTTAAAAGATAGATTTGGTTTGAGAAATATGAAAAAAAAAGAAAGGTTTGTTTACACTTTGAAAATCATAATATTTATTTAGTACCAAAATATAAAACTGAAGAACATGTACTAAATAAATCTTTTTCGAAATCTTGATCAAGCTTATTTAGCTTAATGTTTTGTCATTTTAAAATAAGGATCAATTCAAGGCTAGCAATCTCCTCCTTTTTGATATAACAAAACTTAAAGATAAATTTGCTTGATAAAAAAAACTTTTTTTTAAAACATTTAAGATTTTGAAAAACATTTTGAAAAACTCCCCCTTAAACAATGCAAGACAAAACTCTTCCTTAATTAATGCATCCTAATCCAACACAACTCAATAAATATATGTTAGTCAAATATATGCAATAAGCATAATCAAACATATGCATGTTAAGCACACGCAAATTTGTCCATATGATATTTCTACCCTTTTTTGTCATAGCAAAAAGGCATGAGCATATTAATGAGTAAATAAACACAAAGAGGCATCATTAACAAATATTTTCATGAAACATTTCTCCTTCCTTTTGTTTACACTCTTTATACTAAATGTTTAAACTGCTATATCAATTGCAATAAGCATACAAGAAGAAATATCTCTAAACTCTCTCCCTCTTTTTGTCATTTCAAAAGAAATAGAGATCAATTCAAGGCATGGGACAAAAAGCTTAATACCAATAACATCAAGAGTATTTTGAATGCATGTAATCAAGTGTAATATGCACAATAAAGTTCACATACATGTGTTTGAGCACAAAAGTATAACTGTATCCAATTTTAGCATTTTAGCACAAGTCATCAAATTCACTACATGAAATTTATGAGCAAAGGATAATGAATGATATGTAATCTACTCAAATCATGTTAGGATAAGATGTGCTTAGAACCTAAAACATCAATAGCAATTAAGCTATAAATTCAAGCACATACATACATGCTCATACCAATTGTTATGGATACCAATTGTTAAAGATATCTTATCCCAAAAGCATACCAATTGTTATCCCAAAATAAATCAAGCAAAATTGTATTCTAAGATTTCTCTTCCTTTCTCAAATAAGGATTAATCAATTTAAGGCACACACAATTTTGCATGAAAGGTATAAGCTATATCAAGAATAGGTACATAAACAAGCATCTATGAAAGTTAAAAAATCTTTAGCAATTTTGATACCAATTGTTACCAATTGTTAGCAATTTTATTCAACAACTTTCATAGAGCATACATACTTCAAGCATATGAAATATTCATTTAATATATGCATAAATGATAATAGTAATCTTTCATAAGCTATCCTATCCAACAAGAACCAAAAGTTCATATTTATTTAATAAAGCATGAACACTATGAGCAATAAGGTTCAATTGTCATCATGTCATAACAAAGATTATTCAAGCATTTTCCAAACATGATGAACACATAAGCTATAGCAAAGAAATAATAAAAGTATAATTATTCAAATATATTTCAAATTATTTCAATGCATAGCAATGTACTTAACTCAAACATATGCAAGTATTCAATCATATATTTCAATCAAAATCATACAAGCATATGCAAAATACATAAGCAATATACTTAAAAAAATGCAAGCATTTAGGCATAATTTGGTACTTGCCATCTCAATGATCTCAATCAATGAACATGTATATAAATTTCAAATTTATAACTCATAATCTATGAGTCAAATCAATTTAAAAACAAGAAATCAACATAGCTAACTCATAGCCATGTTCAAAGATTCAAACGAATATTCATGCTATAAAAACTATTAATCAAAGCAATCTAGAACAAGCATGAATATTAATCAAAATGAATTAATCAATCCAAGCATTTAACAAAGTTAAGACAAATTCTATCAAGCTTGGTTAATTTGTGCAAAATGTTCACAAATTCAAACATAATATCTCATTTTTGCACATATCACAGCAAGCATTTATCAAACCATGCATTAAACATTATAAATCATAGGCACATAGCATAGATTCAATACAATTACCTCCATCCTTATCAAGCTATGTTGTTGTGCTCATTGTAGTTGAGTGAGGCTTTGAATCCTCCATTCCACATCATTTGAGCTAGTCTTTGATGTACTTGAACTTGATTGATGAAGATGACTTGTTTTGCTTGTTCCATTTAAGGTTTCAAAAATATAGGCTCATTCATGCTCATTAAAGTTCTCCTAGCATAGATTTAGAAAATATTCTTGACAAAGAAATGTTCCTTAATAGCATCAAGAATATCAATTGATAAAAATTATACCAATTGTTAGAAATGAATTCCATATTCTAAGTCATTATAGGGAAAATAAAATTTATTCACTAAGCACAAGTTGCCATTGCAAGGGAGATATATTTATAAACTTAAGCTAAAGGCCATGTATCAAGTTAAGCATCAAATATCACAATATTGGCATTAAAGCTAAAGTTCTCATGTAATGTGAAAAACATGAATCCTTTCTAGATCATTTAGAAATATTAAACACAAAGAAGACATATTAAAGATTCATATATATTCAATAAATCACCAAAGAATATGTCAAAATAAGTTTTAGGCCATATGAAAACTAAAAACTCAAGGAAGACATATTTATCATCCAAAACATATTCAATAAAATTTTAGCACAAAAGCACAAATATGTATACACAAATTATATGCCATAATGGACAATGACTTAAGGTAAAAATAAGCATTATAAGAAAATCACTCACTTAAGTCATATTGCAAGTATGTCAAGTAAAGCTCAATCATATTCATATAAGCACACATTTGGCAAGAGTAATAGATGAACCAACAACACATATCATTTAAAAAAAAAATAGTTCATCAATTTAAAAATGTAAATCAAGAGATAAAACATTTAAGTACAAGAGCAAGCATATCACAAAGGTATTTCACGAATTAAGAAATAAACAATTTAAGCACTTTCAAATCACAAGTATTAAGGTCAAGTTGAGTTAATCATCATATGAGCACATATCTTGACCAAAAACATAGATGAATAAAGAATCAATATATATCTTTTTAAGCACATAAAGTTCATCAATTTGTCAACACAAGAGAAGAAATAAATCTTGAACTAATAAGGATAAAGAATTAAAGCATATTTCAAGATTATATAAAAAAAATCAAAAGATGAACAATCAAACATCAATATTTATGAAAGCACAAGATGATCATCAATTTCTAAAATCACAAATCAAGAGTTAAAACAATTATGTATAACACAATTAAGTTTAAGAATTCACAAGATCCAAGCATTGTAAACAAATTGAGCAATTTTAAACATCATGGTCATATTGGCATGTTTAACAATCACAAATCAATATGTATAAAAATCACAAAATCATTTCCATCATGCTAAAATCATTCAAACAAATATATTTATGCAAAACACCATAGGATAAATCATTCAAAGCTTAATATTTCCAAGATTTTTATTTTTGATATTTTGAAGCTTATTTTTACTTAAAAAAAACCTTAATAAATCTCATAACTAGTCAATGTCATTTTTAACCAACTTGAACCATTCAAACAAATTTTAAATGACAAAACAAAGTTGTTCAAGTGATCATTTGGCATTAGAAACAAGGAAATTAAAAAGTCAACTCTTAATCCCTATATTTCCTTGAAAAAGGCTATTAAGATGGTTAAATATGTTTAAACACAGATTCAAGCTCTTCAAACTATTTAAAAAAGTTTTATATCACACATTGAAAAAGTACAAATAGTTTTTATACCCATAAATGTTCAAAAACAAGATTAGATATTTTAAGCTCTATAATCCTTTGAAACTTGCATGTAAGACTATGAAAAATTAAAATCAATGCAAGTTTTCAAGTTTTCTTTGTTTGAGCAAGTTTAAATCATTGAATTCAAGATATTCAAATTCATTTTACAATTAAAAACTTGCTAAAACAAAATTTTCATATTTTAAGGCTTGATTCTAACAAAAATCATTTTTAAAGCAAAACATAAAGTCACAAAATCATTAAGCTTTAGTGCTCCCCCTAAGTTTGTGCATAAATATAAAAACAATTTAGCACATAAATAATCACACCAAGCATCAATAAAAAATTCATCAACAAAACTATACTCAAGCAATTTAGCACCACAAACAATTTCAACAAGCATTTCAAATATATTTAAAAGCAAAATAAATGCATATTCAATTCAAGCTCACATTTTCTCAAGATTATGCAACATATGTCTTGTAATCAATGTCAACCAAATTTTGCATAATCAATCAAGCATTCAAATTTCATCAAGAATAGGTAACCAAATTTAAATTCTCTTTAAATAAAAGTTTAGAGGTTACCCATCACCATTATGTGTCTAGAGTATTCAATCTTCAATCTCACATTGTAGCTACTTGCTCTAGTACACCTACAAGAGACATTTTTCATTTTATTTTTGGTACCCAAATTGCTTTGGGTCCTTAAAAGTTAGTCACCAAGTCTTTTGTTCCTTTTGGAACCTATACTTGCCTAATTCTAAATGAAGATTTTCTCTTTATGGGACAAGTATGTATAGTATGACCATGAAAATTACAAAAATTGCATTTAATCATTTCAGTACTAAATGAATTTTTAAAAGATTTTGTTTTTCATTCATCAAATCATCAAAATTTTTTTCAAATCAAAATTTTCTTTTTCTAAAATTTCATTTCTACTTAGAAAAGTTTCTAAATTTATTTTCAACTTTTCATTTTGTATTTCCAAATCATTCTTTGTATTCGTTAAAAATTCATTTTCAAGTTTTTATTTTGAAATCATTTTTTTATGTTTCAAATGCATATTTTTAAATTCAATTACTATATCATTGTAAGCATCTTGTAACTCATCAAAAGTATAAGAATTTGAATCACAAGAGTTAGAGGTTACCTTTGGTTCCTCAATAGCCATGAGACATGATGCATTTTAGTTGGATTGTTGTCTTTCATGTATTTCATCCAACTTTTCCCATATCTCATTTGAGGTTGAACATTTTGATACCAAGTTGAATTTGTAGGAGTCAAGAGCTCCATATAGTAAGAATTTAGCCTCGGAATCATCCATCACTTGCCTCATGTAGTTTGCATTATTTGAAGGAAATCCAAGCCCTTTTCAACCACATTCCAAGCTCTAAAATCTTGGGCCATTATGAACATCTTCATCTTCCTTCTTCATTCACAAAATTCAAATTTATCAAATATAGGAGCTTTGAGGACTTCTTCACCATCTTGAAACCACAATTAAGCTGTAGGATCTTTACTCAAGGTGGTTAAACCTACAAAAAAAGACCAAAGCTCTAATACCAATTGTTAGCTTTATAAGTGAGACGATGATCCAAGAGGGGGTGAATTGGATTTCCCTAAATTCTTTCCAAACAAATGATTTCAATATAATTGGATGAAAATTAAAACCAATATCAAAATATGATGCAAACAATAATTAATTGATGAACTATAAGCAAATATGAACTATTATCAAAATAAAGAGATAGGGATAGAGAAATCAAACACAAGAATTTATAGAAGTTCGATCTTTCTCCATAAGGCACCTATGTCCTCTCTCTTGGTTGTCCACACTAAGGATTCAATCCACTAAACTTGAATTGAAGTTACAATCCTATCATTTTCTCACTAAGGCTTAAGATAAAAACCTTATACTTTCTACTTTCTAGGCTAAGTAGTAACCTCTCAATTCCACAAATTCAAGAGAAAACCTCACCTTTTGATTACAAAATCACTTAATAACAATGCAAACTTAAAATACCTCTCAAAGGCTAAGTGTTTGCCTAATGAAGTACAAGGAAATGTGATGAATGAAGAACAACAATATTTTGGATACAAAAAATACAAAGGATATTGAACTTAATCTCTAAAAACTCTTGATTCTAAGAGAAAATAAAAATATAACTTGTTAGCACTTTCTCTCTTGCTTCATCAACCTTGTTGGTGTGTTGGAATGGCCAATATATACAGAAAACGTAGAGCTAGCTGTTGGAGATGATTGGGAGAAGAAGATAGCCATTGAATGCTTGAGAAACTAGCCGTTGGACACATTCTAGGCATGATATGATCGATCCCTTCCATGAGGGGATCAATTGGTTCATGTTTTGAACCAATTTGCCTTTGAAAATCATGACTTGATCGATCCCTTCCTTGAGGGGATCGATTAGTTCAGCTATGGGATCGATCCTTAACCAATGGGATCGATCCTGTCAAGTTGCTTTATTGTATCCTATTTTGCACTCTACTCACTAATTTGATCATATCTTGAGTTATACAAATCCAAATCACAAGCCTTTTGAAGATTTAGAAACTAGACTTAAAGGGTTCTATCTGTATAAAATTTATCACCCAATTCATTGTGTACGAATTATAGTGAATTTTCAAAACTACCTTGTGTTTAGTTTTTAGACAACTACAGAGTCTCTAGTAAAAATTTAAAATCTTTTCTTAAAAAATTTGAATTTTGATTTTGTTTGATCCATTAGAAATTAGACTCAAAGAGCTTTCCAACCATATAAAATTCAAATATTAAAACTTTGTGAATTAATATAGAAAAATAAAACAAGTTTAATGTTGGAAAATGTTTTTCTTGTAAAACAACTTTCTTAACTTAATCTATTTCTCAAAACCAATATTATCAAAATTGTATTAAGTCCAAAATGAATAAGTTCGCTTTAAAAACAATAATTGAACTTTCATTTAAGCTTAAATAAATAATCTTTAAAGATAAATTTGGTTTGAGAAATATGGAAACAAAGAAAGGTTTGTTTATACTTTGAAAAACATATTATTTATTTAGTACCAAAATATAAAACTTAAAAACATGTGCTAAATAAATCTTTTTCAAAATCTTGATCAAGCTTATTTTGCTTAATGTTTTGTCATTTCAAAATAAGGATCAATTCAAGGCTAATAGAATCGTTCTAACCTTTTTTTTAGTCATAAAACAATTATTTCAATTCATACAAGCTTGTTCGAAATAAAATAATACTAATTTATTAACTTTCAAAAAATTAATAAGCAAGAGATTTAAAAAAAATAAATATGTTTACCAAACAAGCTCAAATAAATATGACTATTTGAGAAATTAACTATTTAAAATCGTTATGACCTTTTGTTTTGTCATAAAACAATTGTTTCAATTTAAAAACTTATCCAAAATAAAGTAATACTACTTTATTAATATTTTAAAAATTATTAAGCAAGAGATTTAAAAATTAAAGCTATTTTCTGAACCAATTTAAATAGTTATGACTATTTGAACAAATATCAATTTCAAATCGCTATGATCTTTGTTTTGTCATAAAAAAATTGTTTCTGATCATATAAGCTTATTCGGATAAAAATAATACTAATTTAATAACATTTCAAAAATTAGTAAGAGATTTAAAAAAATAAATGTGTTTGCTGAATTATTTCAAATGGTTAAGACTATTAGAATAATTATCTATTCCAAATCATTCTAAGATTTTGTTTTATCATAAAATAATTGTTTTAGTTCATGCAAGCTTGTTTGGAATAAAATAGTACTAATTTATTAATATTCAAAAAATTAATAAGCAAGAGATTTGAAAAAATAAATCTGTTTAATGATTAAGTTCAAATAGTTATGATTATTTGAACAATTATCTATTTAAAATTGTTATGTACTTTTGTTTTGTCATAAAATAATTGTTTCAATTCATAAAAGCTTATCTAAAATAAAATAATACTATTTTATTAATATTTCAAAAATTAATAAGCAAGAAATTTTAAAAAATAAATTAGTTTATTGAATTAGTTCAAATAATTATGTTGTTTGAATAATTATATATTTCAAATCATTATTACCATTCATTTTATCATAAAACAATTATTTCTCAACATACAAGCTTATTTAAAATAAAATAATACTAATTTATTAATATTTCAAGAATTAGTAAGAGATTTAAAAAATAAATCTATTTACCAAACCAATTTAAATAGTTATAACAATTTGAACAATTATCTATTTCAAATTGTTATAACCTTTTGTTTTGTCATAAATCAATTATTTTTGTTCATACAAGTTTATTTGAAATAAAATAATATTAATTTAATAACATTCTAAAAATTAATAACTAAAAGATTTAAAAAATAAATCTATTTCCTAAACCAACTTAAACAGTTAAGAAAATATGAACAATTATCTATTTCAAATCGTTAAGACTTTTTGTTTTCTCATAAAATAATTATTTCAGCTCATACAAGTTTATTTGGAATAAAATAAAACTAGTTTCTTAATATTTCAAAATTTTATAAGAGGTTTAAAAATAATTCTATTTACTAAACCAATTCAAATAATTATAAGTATTTGAAAAATATATATTTCAAATCGTTAAAAGTCGTAATGATTTAAAATAAATATTTGTTTAAATAGTCATAACTATATAAACTTATACAGTATACAGATTTATATTTTAAATCTTTTACTTATTAATTGTCTGAATGATAATAAATTTGTATTATTTTAAGTGAAATAAGCTTGTAGGAATAGAAGAAATTATTTTATGACAAAACAAAAGGTTATGGTGATTTGAAATAGGTAATTGTTCAAATAGTCATAACTATTTAAACTTGTTCGATAAACAAATTCAGTTTTTAAATCTCTAATTTATTAATTTTTGGAATATTAATAAATTAGAATTATGTTATTCCCAATAAGCTTGTATAAACAGAAAAAATTGTTTTGTGACAAAATAAAAAGTCATAAAGATTTGAAATAAATAATTATTCAAACAATCATAACTATTTGCACTGGTCAAGCTAATAAATTCATTTTTTAAATCTATTATTTATTAATTTTTAGAATATTAATAAATTAGCATTGCTTTATTCCGAATAAGATATATCATTAGAAATAATTGTTTTAAGATAAAGCAAATGGTCATAATGATATGAAATAAATAATTGTTTAAATTGTTATAACTAATTGAACTAGTTTGGTAAACAAATTTATTTTTTAAATCTCTTAGTAATTTTTAAAATATTAATAAATTAATATTATTTTATTTTGAACAAACTTATATGAACAAAAACATTTGTTTTATGACAAAACAAAAGGAGATAACAATTTGAAATAGATAATTATTCATATAGCCTTAACTATTTGAATTGATTCAACAAACAAATTTATTTTTCAAATCTCTTAATTATTAATTTTCATACTATTATTAGATTAGTATTATTTTATTTCGAAGAAGCTTATATGAATATAAATAATTGTTTTATGAAAAAATAAAAGGTTATAACGACTTGAAATATATAATTGTTCAAATAGTCATAATTATTTGAATAGGTTCAGTAAACAGATAATCTCCAACTTATTAATTTTTTAAATATTAATAAGTTAGTATTATTTTATTATGAATAGGCTTGTATGATGAAAAACAATTGTTTTATGACAAAATAGAAGTTCAAAATGATTTGAAATAGATAACTGTTCAAATGGCCATAAGTATTTAAATTGATTCGAAAAACTAATTTATGTTTTTAATCTCCAACTTCTCATTTTTTGAATTACCAATAAAGTAATATTATTTCTCAATTTCGAAAATATTAATAAAGTAATATTATTTTATTTCGGATAACCTTTTATGAAATGAAACAATTATTTTATGATAAAACAAAAGGTCATAATGATTTTAAAATGATAATCGTTCAAATAGTCATAACTATTTGAACTTGTTTGGTAAATAGATTTATTTTTTAAATTCCTTGCTTATTAGTTTTCTAAATGTTAATAAAATAATATTATTTTATTTCGAATAAGCATGTATGAACTGAAACAATTATTTTATGACTAAACAAAAGGTCAAAATGATTTGAAATAGATAATTGTTCTAACAGTCTTAACTATTTGAACTAGTTCAGCAAATACATTTATTTTTTAAATCTCTTACTTATATATTTTTAGAATATTATTAGTTTAGCAATATTTTACTCCGAATAACTTTGTATAAATAGAAACAATTATTTTATGACAAAATTAAGACTACAAATTTGAGATAGATAATTGTTCAAATAGTTATAACTATTTGAACTGGTCTAATAAATAGATTTTGTTTTTAAATCTCTTATTAATTTTCAAAATATTAATAAATTAGTATTATTTTATTTTGAATAATTTTGTATGAATAGAAACAATTGTTTTATGACAAAACAAAATATCATAATGATTTGAAATAAATAATTATTTAAATAGTCATAACTATTTAAACTCACTTAGTAAATAGATTTATTTTTTCAATCTTTTACTTACTAATTTTTGGAATTTAAATAAATTAGTATTATTTTATTTCAAATAAGTTTTTATGAATAGAAGCAATTGGTTTATGACAAAACAAAATGTCATAACGATTTGAAATAGATAATTGTTCAAATAGACTATTTGAACATATTCAGAAAATAGATTTATTTTTAAAATTTTTACTTATTAATCTTGGGAATATTAGTAAATTTACATTATTTTATTCAAAATAAGCTTGTATGAATAGAAACAATTGTTTTATGGCAAAACAAAAGGTCATAACGATTTGAAATAGATAATTGTTCAAATAGTCATAACTATTTGAACTTGTTTGGCAAACAAATTCATTTTTTAAATCTCTGACTCTTTAATTTTTGAAATAGTAATAAGTTAGTATTATTTTGTTTCGAATAAGCCTATATGAATTGATACAGTCATTTTATGGCAACACAAAAAGTCATAATGATTTCAAATAGATAATTATTCAAATAGTTATTACTATTTAAACTTGTTCAATAAACATATTTATTTTTTAAATATTTTACTTATTAATTGTCGAAATATTAATAAATTAATATTATTTTAATTCAAAGAAGCTAGTATCAACAAAAATAATTGTTTTATGACAAAACAAAAAGTCATAACAATTTGAAATAAATAATTATTCAAATAGTCATATCGATTTGAAATAAGCTTGTATGAATAGAAAAAATTATTTTATGATAATACAAAAGGTTATAGCAATTTGAAATAGATAATTGTTTAAATAGCCATAACTATTTGAACTTGTTTTGTAAACAGATTCATTTTTTTAAATCTCTTACTAATTAATTTTTGGAATATTAATAAATTAGAATTATGTTATTTTGAATAAGCTTGTATGAACAGAAACAATTGTTTTATGACACAACAAAAGGTCATAACGATTTGAAATAGATAATTGTTCAAACAGTCATAATTGTTTGCATTAGTTAGGGCAACAAATACATTTTCTAAATCCGTTACTTATTAATTTTTAGAATATTAATAATTAGCATTACTTTGTTTTGAATAAGATTGTATGGACAGAAGCAATTGTTTTATGATAAAACAAATTGCCATAACGATTTGAAATAAATAATTGTTCAAATAGTTATAACTAATTGAACTGGTTTGGTAAACAGATTTATTTTTTAAATCTCTTACGTATTAATTTTTGAAATATTAATAAATTAATATTATTTTATTTCGAACAAACTTATATGAACAAAAACATTTGTTTTAAGACAAAACAAAAGGTAATAACGATTTAAAATAGATAATTATTCAAATAGTCATAATTATTTGAAATTGTTCTGCAAACATAATTGTTATGACTTTTTGTTTTGTCATAAAATAATTGTTTCTATTCATACAAGCTTATTTGGATTAAAATAATATTAATTTATTAATATTTCAAAAATTATAAGTAAAAGATTTAAAAAATAAATATATTTACTAAACAAGTTCAAATAGTCATGACTATTTGAATAATTATCTATTTCAAATCATTGTGACCTTCTATTTTGTAATAAAACAATTGTTTTAGTTAATATAAGCTTATTTGAAATAAAATAATTCTAATTTATTAATATATAAAAAAATAATGAGTAAGAGAATTAAAAAAATGAATCTATTTACCGAACAAGTTCAAATAGTTATGACTATCTAAATAATTATCTATTTCAAAACATTATGACCATTTGTTTTGTCATAAAATAATTGGTTCTGTTCATGTAAGCTTATTTTGAATAAAATAATAATAAATTTATTAAAATTCCAAAAATTAATAAGTAAAAATTTAAAAAATAAATATGTTTTCTAAACACGTTCAAATAGTTAGGACTGTTTGAATAATTATCTATTTCAAATCGTTATGACAATTCGTTTCACCATCACCCAATTATTTCTGTTCATAAAAGCTTATTTAGAATAAAATAATATTAATTTATTAATATTTGTAAAATTAATAAGTAAAAGATTTAAATAGCAACTCTGTTTACCGAGCAAGTTCAAATAGTTATGACTATTTGAACAATTATATATTTCAAATCATTATGATCTTTTGTTTTGTCATAAAACAACTGTTTCTATTCATACAAGTTTATTTGGAAAAAATAACACTAATTTATTATTATTCTAAAAATTAATAAGTTAGAGATTTAAAAAATAAATTTGCTTACTAAACAAGTTCAAATAATCATGTCCATTTGAACTGTTATCTATTTCAAATCATTATGACATTTTATTTTGTCATAAAATAATTATTTCCATTCATACAAAATTAGTTAGAATAAAATAATACCAATTTATTACTATTTCAAAATTTAATAAGGATTTAAAAATAAATGTGTTTTCCAAATCAGTTCAAATAGTTAAGACTATTAGAACAATTATCTATTCCAAATTGTTTTGATCTTTTGCTTAGTAAAAAAATAATCATTTCAATTCATACATGCTTATTTAAAATATAATAATACTAATTTATTAACTTTCAAAAAATTAATAAGTAAGAAATTTAAAAAAAAATCTATTTACCGAATAAGTTCAAATAGTTAAGTCTATTTAAACAATTATCTATTTAAAATCGTTATGACCTTTTATTTTATCATAAAAGAACTGTTTCAGTAGATAAAAGTTTATTTGAAATAAAAAAATATTACTTTATTAATATTTCAAAAATTGATAAGTTAGAGATTTGAAAAATAAATCAATTTATCAAATTAGTTCGAATAATTATAGCTATTAGAACAATTATCTATTTCGAATTGTTATGGAATTTTTTTTGTCATAAAGCTAATGTTTTTCGTCATACAAGCCTATTAGGAATAAAATAATATTAATTTACTAATATTTCAAAAATTAATAAGTAAGAGATTTAAAAAGTTAATCTGTTTACCAAACCAGTTCAAATAGTTATGACTATTTGAATAATTATATATTTCAAATTGTTATAACCTTTTATTATCTCATAAAACAATTATTTTTGTTCACACAAGTTTATTTGGAATAAAATAATACTAATATAATAATATTTTAAAAATTAATAACTAAAAGATTTAAAAAATAAATTTGTTTGCTGAACTAGTTTAAATAGTTAAGGTTATACGAACAATTCTTTATTTCAAATCATTATGCCCTTTTATTTTGTCGTAAAACAATTTTTTTAGTTCTTAGTAACTTATTCGAAATAAAATAAAACAAATTTATTAATATTTCAAAACTTAATAAGTAAAAGATTTAAAAAAACAATTCTGTTTGCCTAACTAGTTCAAATAATTATGACTATTTGAACAATTATCTATTTCAAAACTTTATGACCTTTTACTTTTGTCATATCACAAATGTTTTCATTCATATAAGTTTGTTTAAAATAAAATAATATTAATTTATTAATATTTTAAAAATTAAGAAGTAAGAAATTTAAAAAATAAATCTATTTACTAAAGTAGTTCAATTAGTTATAACTATTTGAACAATTATTTATTTCAAATCATTATGACCATTTGTTTTGTCATAAAACAATTGTTTCTATTCATACAGTCTTATTCGGAATAAAGTAATACTAATTTATTAATATTTTAAAAATTAATAAGTAACGGATTTAAAAAATGAATCTGTTAGCGTAACTAGTACAAATAGTTATGACTGTTTGAATAATTATCTATTTTAAATCATTATGATCTTTTGTTTCATCACAAACAATTGTTTTTATTCGTACAAGCTTATTTAAAATAACTTAATTCTATTTTATTAATATTCTAAAAATTAATAAGTAAGAGATTTAAAAAATGCATATGTTTATCGAACAAGTACAAATAATTGAACAATATATGTTTTGTTTTGTCATAAAACAATTCTTTTGTCATAAAACAAAAACAATATATGCTTATAACCTTTTCTTTTGTCATAAAACAAAATTTTCTATTCATACAAGCTTATTTCAAATACAATTATACAAATTTATTAATATTCAAATAGCTAATAAGTAAAAGATTAAAAAAATAAATCTGTTTATCAAATAAGTTCAAATAGTTATGACTATTTGAACAATTATTTATTTCAAATCATTATGACTTTTTGATTTGTCATGACACAATTGTTTTTCTTAATACAAGCCTATTCGGATTAAAATAATATTAATTTATTAATATTTTAAAAATTAATAAGTAAAAGATTTAAAAATAAATATGTTTATTGAACAAGTTCAAATAGTCATAACTATTTGAATAATTATCTATTTCAAATATTATGACCTATTGTTTTGTCATAAACCAATTGTATCAGTTCATATAGGATTATTCAAAATAAAATATCATTAATTTATAAATATTTTAAAATTAATGAGTAAGAGATTTACAAAAATGAATTTGTTTACTGAACAAGTTCAAATAGTTATAATTGTTTGAACAATTATCTATTTCAAATCGTTATGATGTTTTGTTTTGTCATAAAACAATTATTTCTATTCATACAAGCTTATTTTGAATAAAATAATTAAATTTCTTAATATTCCAAAATTTAAAAGATAAATTCGTTTTCAAACATGTTCAAATAGTTTTGACTCTTTGAACTATTATCTATTTGAAATAGTTATGACCTTTTGTTTTGTGATAAACCAATTGTTTCTATCCATACAAGCTTATTAAGAATAAAATAATACTAATTTATTAATATTCTAAAAATTAATAAGTAAAAGATTTAAACAAAAAATCTATTTACTGAGTAAACTCAAATAGTTGTGACTATTTGAACCATTTTTTATTTCAAATAGTTATGATCTTTTGTTTTGTCATAAAACAATTCTTTCTATTCGTACAAGTTTATTTGGAATAAAATAATACTACTGTATTAATATTCTTTAAATTAATGGTAGGAGATTCAAAAAATAAATAGCTTTACGAAACAAGTTCAAATAATCATGTCCATTTGAACAATTATCTATTTCAAATTGTTATGACCTTTTGTTTTGTCATAAAACAATTGTTTCTATTCATATAAATTTATTCAAATAAAATAATACTAATTTATTAATATTTTGAAAATTAATAAGAGATTTAAAATCTAAATCTGTTTACTAAACCAATTTAAATAGTTATGACTATTTGAACAATTATCTATCTCAAATCGTAATGATCTTTATTTTGTCATACAACAATTGTTTCATTTCATATAAGCTTATTCGGATTAAAATGATACTAATTTAATAGTATTTCAAAAATTAATAAGTAAGAGATTTAAAAAATAAATATTTTTGCTAAACCAATTCAAATAGTTAAGACTATTAGAACAATTATCTATTTCAAATCTTCTAACCTTTTGTTTAGTCAGAAAAAAATTATTTCAGTTCATACAAGCTTATTTAGAATAAAATAACACAAATTTATTAACATTCAAAAAATTAATAAGCAAGAGATTTAAAACAAAATAAATTTGTTTATTGAACAATTTCAAATGGATATGACTATTTGAACAATTATTTATTTAAAATTTTTTTGACCTTTTGTTTTGACATAAAACAATTGTTTCAGTTAATAAAAACTTATCCAAAATAAAATAATACTACTTTATTAATATTTTAAATATTATTAAGCAAGAGATTTGAAAACTAAAGTTGTTTTCCAAAGTAGTTTTAATAGTTATAATTATTTGAACAAATATCAATATCAAATCATTATGATTTTGTTTTGTCATAAAACAATTATTTCTGATCATACAAGTTGATTCGAATAAAAATAAAACTAATTTAATAATATTTTGAAAATTAATAAGTAAGAGGTTTAAAAAATAAATGTGCTTGCAAATAAGTTTAAATAGTTAAGATTATTGGAATAATTATCTATTTCAAATCATTTTGACCTTTTGTTTAGTCATAAAATGATTGTTTCAATTCATACAAGCTTATTCAAAAGAAAAATAATACTAATTTATTAACTTCCAAAAGAATTAATAAGCAGGAGATTTGAAAAAATAAATTCATTTGCCGAATACGTTCAAATAGTTATGACTCTTTGAACAATTATCTATTTAAAATCGTTATGAACTTTTGTTTTGTTATAAAACAATTGTTTCAGTTCACATAAGTTTAAAATAAAATAATAGTACTTTATTAATATTTTGAAAATTAATTAGTAAGAGATTTAAAAAATAAATTAATTTACTAAATCAGTTCAAATAATTATGGCCATTTGAACAATTATTTATTTCAAATCATTATTACCTTTCACTTTGTCATAAAACAGTTGTTTTTCAACATACAAGCTTATTTGAAATAAAATTGTTAGTATCTTTTGTTTTGTCATAAAATAATTATTTTTGAACATACAAGTTTATTTGAAATAAAAGAATACTAATTTATTAATATTTTAAGAATTATTATGGGATTCAAAAATAAACCTGTTTATCAAATAAGTTCAAATTATTATGACTATTTGAATAATTATCTGCTTCAAATTGTTATAACCTTTTGTTCTATCATAAAGCAAATAATTTATGTTCATATAAAGTTATTCAAAATAAAATAATATTAAATTAATTATATTATAAAAATTCATAACTAAGAGATTTAAAAAATAAATTTGTTTGTTGAACCAGTTCAAACAATTAAGACTATATGAATAATTATCTATTTCAAATCACTATGACCTTATGTTTTGTTATACAATAATTATTTTAGCTCGTCCAAGTTTGTTCTTAATAAAATAAAACTAATTTATTAATATTTCAAAAATTTATAAGAGATTTAAAAAATAATTTTTTTATCAAACCAATTCAAATAATTATAACTATTTGAATAATTATATATTTTAAATTGTTATCACCTTTTGTTCTATCATAAAACAATTATTTCTGTTCATACAAGCTTATCCAAAATAAAATAATACTAATATAATAATATCTTGATAATTAATAACTAAGAGATTTAAAAAATAAATTTGTTTGCCAAACCACTTCAAATAATTAAGGCTATATGAACAATTATCTATTTCAAATAGTTATGACATTTTATTTTATTGTAAAATAATTTTTTCAGCTCTTACTAACTTATTCAGAATAAAATAAATTGAATTTATTAATATTTCAAAAATTAATAAGTAAGAGATTTAAAAAATAATTTTGTTAGCCAAACGAGTTCAAATAATTATGAATATTTGAATGATTATCTATTTTAAATTGTTATTACCTTTTGTTTTGTCATAAAATTGTTCAGAATAAAATAATATTAATTTATTAATATCTTGAAAATTAATAAGAGATTTAAAAAATAAATTTGTTTACAAAACTAGTTCAATTAGTTATAACTATTTGAATAATTATTTATTTTAAATTGTTATGACCATTTGTTTTATTATAAAACAATTTTTTCTTTTCATACAGTCTTATTTAGAATAAAGTAATGCTAATTTAAAATTTATAAGTAATGGATTTAGAAAATGTATCTGTTGGCCTAACTAGTACAAACAGTTTTGACTGTTTAAACAATCATCTATTTCAAATCGTTATGACCTTTTATTTTGTCACAAAACAAATGTTTCAATTTGTATAAGCTTATTCAGAATAACATAATTCTAATTTATTAATATTTAAAAAATTAATGAATCTATTTACTGATCAAGTTTGAATAGTTATTTGAACGATTTAAAATAGATAATTATTTAAATAGTCATAACTATTTGAACATGTTCAGAAAACATATTTATTTTTAAAATTTTTACTTACTAATTTTTCAAATATAAATAAATTTATATTCTTTTATTAAAAATATGCCTGCATGAACATAACTAATTATTTTATGATAAAACAAAATGTCATAATATTTTGAAATAGATAATTGTTCAAATAGTCATAACTATTTGAACATGTTTAATAAATAGATTCTTTTTTATATTCTCTTACTCATTAATTTTTGAGATATTAATAAATTAGTATTATTTTATTTTAAATAAGTTTATATGAACTGAAACAATTTTTTTTATTACAAAACAAAAGGTCACAATGATTTAAAATAGATAATTATTCAAATAGTTAGGACTATTTGAACTTGCTCGAAAAACATATTTATTTCTTAAATCTTTTACTTATTAATTGTCAAAATATTATTAAATTAATATTATTGTAATTTGAATAAGCTTGTATAAAGAGAAATAATTGTTTTATTACAAAATAAAAAGGCATAAGAATTTGAAATAAATAATTGTTCAAATAGTCATAAGATTTGAATTTATTTGGTAAACATATTTATTTTTTAAATATTTTACTTATTAATTGTCCTTATATTAATAAATTTGCATTATTTTATTCAAAATAAGCTTGTATGAAAAAAAATCATTTTATGACAAAACAAAAGGTTATAGCAATTTCAAAAAGATAATTGCTGAAATAGTATAATTATTTAAACTTGTTCGACAAACAAATTCATTTTTTAAATCTCTTAATTATTAATTTTTGTAATATTAATAACTTAGTATTATTTTATTTTGAATAAGCTTATATGAATTGAAATAATTTTTTTATGACAAAATAAAAGGTCATAATGATTTGAAATAAATAATAATTCAAATAGTCATGACTATTTGACCTAATTTAATAAACATATTTATTTTTAAATTTTCTACTTATTAATTGTTGAAATATTAATAAATTAGTATTATTTTAATTCGAATAGGCTTGTATGAATAGAAACAATTATTTTATAACAAAACAAAAAGTCATAATGATTTAAAATAAATAATTGCTCAAATATTGATAACTATTGGAACTCGTTTGATAAATAGATTTATTTTTTAAATCTCTTATTAATTTTTGAAATATTAATAGATTAGTATTACTTTATTCCAAATAAACTTATATGAACAAAAACATTTGTTTTATGACAAGACAAAAGGTCATAACGATTTAAAATAGATAATTGTTCATATAGTCATAATTATTTAAATTGGTTAGGTAAATAGAATTATTTTTAAATCTCTTATTTATTAATTTTTGAAATATTAACAAATTCATTTTATTTTATTCTAAATAAGCTAGTATGCATTCAAAAAAACTTATTTTATTACAAAACAAAAGGTCATAATGATTTGAACTAGATAATTGTTCATATAGTCTTAAATATTAAACCGGTTTGACAAATAAATTTATTTTTTAATTCTCTTAGTTATTAATTTTCATAATATTATTAGATTAGTATTATTTTATTAAATAAGCTTGTATAAACAAAAATAATTTTTTTATGATAGAACAAAAGGTTATAACAGTTTGAAGTTTACAATTGTTCAAATAGTTATATATTTGAACTAGTTCAATAAAAAGATTTTTTTTAAATCTCTTACATATTAATTTTTGAAAGATTGATAAATTAGTATTATTTTATTCTAAATAGGCTTGAATGATCAAAAACAATTGTTATATGACCAAACAAAAGGCCATAATTTTTGATAAATAGATAATTGTTCATGTAGCCTTAATTGTTTAAACTACTTTGGCAAATAGATTTATTTTTTACATCTCTTAGTTATCAATTTTTGGAATATTATTAAATTAGTATTATTTTATTTCAAATAAGCTTATATGAATTAAAACAATTATTTTATAACAGAACAAAAGGTTTTAATGATTTGAAATAGATAATTGTTCAAATTGAAACTGGTTCAGTAAATAGATTTCTTTTTTAAATCTCTTACTTATTAATTTTTGAAATATTAATAAATTAGTTTTATTTTATCTCGAATAGACTTGTATGATGAAAAAAAATTGTTTTATGACAAAACAAAAGCTCGTAACAATTTGAAATAGATAATTGTGTAAATGGCCATAATTATTTGAACCGATTTGATAAACTAACTTATTTTTAAAATTTTTAACTTTTAATTTTTAAAATATTAATAAAGTAATATTATTTTATTTTAGATAAGCTTTTATGAACTAAAACAATCATTTTATGATAAAACAAAAGATCATACTTCTTATAAATAGATAATTGTTCAAATAGTCATAATTATTTGAACTTGTTCGATAAACAAATTTATTTTTTAAAATTTCTTGTTTATTAATTTTCTAAATGATAATAAGTTAGTAATATTTTTTTCAAATAGGCATGTATAAATTGAAAAAATTATTTTACGATTAAACAAAAGGTCAGAACGATTTGATATATATAATTATCTAATATTCTTAACTACTTGAACTGATTTGACAAACACATTTATTTTTTAAATCTCTTATTAATATTTAGAATATTATTAATTTCACAATATTTTACTTCGAATAAGCTTGTATGAATACAAACAATTGTTTTATAACAAACAAAGATCATAACGATTTAAGATAGATAATTGTTAAAATAGTCATAACTATTTGAACTGGTTTGATAAATATATTTAGTTTTTAAATCTCTTATTAATTTTTGAAATATTAATAAATTAGTATTATTTTATTCAGAATAATTTTGTATAAATAGAAATAATTGTTTTATGACAAAACAAAATATCATAACTATTTGAAATAGATAATAGCTCAAATGGACATGACTATTTGAACTTGTTCGGTGAACGGATTTATTTTTTAATCTTCAACTTATTAATTTTTAGAATATTAATAAATTAGTATTATTTTATTTCAAATAAAATTGTATGAATAGAAACAATTGTTTTATGACAAATCAAAAGATCATAATGATTTGAAATAAATAATTGTTCTTTTTAAATCTTTTACTTATTAATTTTTGAAAATTTAATAAATTAGTATTATTTTATTCCAAATAAGCTTTTATGAACAGAAAAAATTGGTTTATGACAAAACAAAAGGTCATAACAATTTGAAATAGATAATTATTTAAATGTTATAACTATTTGAATATGTTCAGCAACATATTTATTTTTAAAAATTTTTACTTATTAATAAATTTATATTATTTTATTTGAAATAAGCTTGCATGAACAAAACCAATTGTTTTATATGACAAAGCTAAAGGTCATAATGCTTTGGAGTAGATAATTGTTTAGATAGTCATAACTATTTGAAAATGTTCAGTAAACATGTTAACCTTTTAATTCTCTTACTCATTAATTTTAGAATATTCATAAATTAGTATTATTTTATTTCAAATAAGTTTATATGAACTAGAACAATTGTTTTATTACAAAACAAAAGGTTAGAATGATTTGAAGTAGATAATTATTGAAATAGTCAAGACTATTTGAACTTGTTCGATAAACATATTATTTTTAAAATCTTTTACTTATTATTTGTTGAAATATTTATAAATTAATATTATTTTAATCTGAATAAGCTTGTATGAATAGAAACAATTATTTTATTACAAAACAA
Organism: Durio zibethinus; assembly: GCF_047325235.1. Lineage (NCBI taxonomy): Eukaryota > Viridiplantae > Streptophyta > Magnoliopsida > Malvales > Malvaceae > Durio > Durio zibethinus. Next base: position 21,073,783 of record NC_143170.1, read on the forward strand.
AAGATCATAACAATTTGAAATAAATAATTGTTCAATTAGTCTTAAGGATTTAAACTTGTTTGGTAAATAAATTTATTTTTTAAATCTTTGACCTATTAATTGTCTTAATATTAATAAATTGTATTATTTTATTCAAAATAAGCTTGTATGAACAAAAAAATCATTTGGTGACTAAACAAAAGGTAATAGCAATTTCAAATAGATAATTGTTTATATAGTCATAATTATTTAAACTTGTTTGGTAAACAGATTCATTTTTTAAATCTCTTAATTATTAATTTTTAGAATATTAACAACTTAGTATTATTTTATTTCAAATAAGTTGATATGAACTAAAATAATTTTTTTTTGACAAAACAAAAGTTCATAATAATTTAAAATAAATACTTATTCAAATAGCCATAATTATTCGATCTAATTTGGTAAACAATTTTTTTTAAAACTTTTTTCTTATTAATTGTTGAAATATAAATAAATTAATATTATTTTCATCTAAATAAGCTTTTATGAATAGAAATTATTGTTTTGTAATAGAACAAAAAATCATAACAATTTGAAATAAATAATTACTCAAATAGTCATAACTTTTTTAATTAGTTTGATAAACAGATTTATTTTTTAAATCTATTATTAATTTTTTAAATATTAATAGATTAATATTATTTTATTTTGAACAAACTTATATTAATAAAAGCATTTGTTTTATGACAAAACAAAAAGTCAAAGCAATTTGAAATAGATAATTGTTCAAATAGTCATAATTATTTGAATTGGTTAGGTAAGTAGAATTATTTTTTTAAATCTCTTATATATTAATTTTTGAAATATTAATAAATTCATTTTATTTTATTCTAAATAAACTAGTATGAAGTGAAAAAATTGTTTTATGACAAAACAAAACGATTTGAAATAGATAATTGTTCATATAGTCTTAACTATTTGAACTAGTTTTGCAAACAAATTTATTTTTTAAATCTCTTAGTTATTAATATTTGGAATATTTTTATATTAGTATTATTTTATTTCAAATAAGCTTGTACGAACAAAAATAATTGTTTTATGATAGAACAAAAGCTTATAACGATTTGAAGAATACAATTGTTTAAATAGTTATAACTATTTAAACAAGTTCAGTAAACAGATTTATTTTTTAAAATCTCTTGCTTATTAATTTTTGAAAGATTAATAAATTACTATTATTTTATTTCAAATAAGCATATATGATCAAAAACAATTTTTATTTGACCAAATAAAAGGTAATAACAATTAGAAATCGATAATTGTTGAAATGGCCCTAATTATTTGAACTGATTCGATAAACAGATTCTCTTTTTAAATCACTTATTAATTTTTGAAATATTAAAAAATTAGTAATATTTTATTTTAACTAAGCTTATATGAATTCAAAGAATTGTTTTATAACAAAACAAAAGGTCATACTAATTTTAAATAGACAATTGTTCTAATAGTCATAATTATTTGAATTTGCTCAGTAAACAAATTTATTTTAAACTTTTTCTTATTAATACTTAGAATTATTATGAACTTAGTATTATTTTATGATGGATAAGGTTTTATGAACTGAAGCAATTGTTTTATGTCAAAACAAATAGTCATAATGATTTTAAATAAATAATTGTTCAAATAGTCATCACTATTTGAACTTGTTCAGTAAACAGATTTATTGTTTCAAATCATTTCCTTATTAATTTTTTGAATATTAATAAATTTAGATTATTTTATTCTGAATAAGCTTGTAAGATATGAAACAAATATTTTATGGCTAAACAAAATGTCAAAATGATTTGGAATAGACAATTATTCTAATAGTTTTAACTATTTGAATTGGTTTGGCAAACACATTTAGTTTTTAAATCTCTTACTTATTAATTTTTAAATATTATTAAATTAGTATTATTTTTAATTGAATAAGTTTCTATGATTAGAAACAATTGTTTTATGACAAAACCTAGATCTTAATGATTTGAGATTCATAATTGTTCAAATAGTCATAACTATTTGAACTGGTTTGGTAAACATATTTTTTTAAAATCTTTTACTTATTAATTTTTGAAATATTAATCAATTAATATTAGTTTATTTCGAATAAGCTTGTATGATAAAAAAAACAAGTGTTTTATGACAAAACAAAGGTCATAATGATTTGAAATAGTAATCGTTCAAATGGCTATCATTATTTTAACGAATTCGATAAACTAATTTATTTTTTAAGTTTCTTACTTATAATTTTAGTAAGTAATAATAAATTAGTATTATTTTAGTCCATTTAAACTTGTATTAACTGAAACAAATATTTTATGACAAATCAAAAGGTTGTAACGATTTTAAATTGACAATTGTTTAAATAGTAACAACTATTCGAACTAGTTCGATAAACAAATTTATTTTTTTAAATCTATTTCTTATTAATTTTTTGAATGTTAATAAATTAGTATTAATTTATTTTGAATAAGCTTGTATGAGCTAAAACAATTATTTTATGACTAAACAAAAGATCAGAACGATTATAAATAGATAATTGTTCTAATAATCTTAACCATTTGAACTAATTTAGTAAATAAATTTATTTTTTAAATCTCTTGTTAATTTTTGAAATATTATTAAATTAGCATTATTTTAATCAAAATAAGCTTGTATGAATAAAACAATTACTTTATGACAAAAGAAAAAGGTCATAATGATTTGGAATAGATAATTGTTCATATAGTCTTAACTATTTGAACTGGTTCGGCAATTAGATTTATTTTTTTTAATTTTCTTGGTTATTAAGTTTTGGAATAATATTAAATTAGTATTATTTTATTCTGAATAAAATAATATGAACAGGACCAATTGTTTGATGACAAAACAAAAAATTATAACGATTTGAAATAGATAATTATTCAAATAGTCAAAACTATTTGAAATGGTTTAGTAAACAGATTTACTTTTAAATCTCTTACTGATTAATTTTCTAAAATATTAATAAATTAATATTATTTTATTTTGAACAAACTTATATTAACAAAAACAATTGCTTTTATGACAAAACAAAAAGTCATAACAATTTGAAATAAATAATTGTTCATATAGTCTTAACTATTTGAACTAGTTTAGCAAATGGATTTATTTTTTAAATCTCTTAGTTATTAATTTTTAGAATATTACTAAATTAATATTATTTTATTCTGAATAAGCTTATATAAATAGAAACAATTGTTTTATGATAGAACAAAAGGTTATAACAATTTGAAATAGATAATTGTTCAAATAGTCATAATTATTTGAACTAGTTTGGTGAACAAATTTATTTTTTAAATCTCTTATTAATTCTTGAAATATTAGTAAATTACTATTATTTTATTTTGAATAAGCTTTTATATTGAAAAGCAATTGTTTTATAAGAAAACAAAAGATAATAACAATTTGAAATAGATAGTTGTTTAAATGGCTATAATTATTTGAACCGATTCGGTAAACTGATTTATTTTCTAAATCTTTTACTTATTAACTTTTGAAATATTAATACAAAATTATTTTATTTTGGATAAGCTTTTATGAACTAAAACAATTGTTTATGACAAACCAAAATGTCATAACAATTTGAAATAAATAATTGTTCAAATAGTCATAACTATTTAAACTAGTTTGATAAAAAGATTTATTTTTTAAATCTCTTAATTAATTTTTGAAAAATTAATAGATTAGTATTATTTTATTCCAAACAAACTTATATGAACAAAAACAATTGTTTTATGACAAAACAAAAGGTCATAATGATTTGAAATAGATAATTGTTTAAATAGCCTTAACTATTTGAACTAGTTGAGCAAACAAATTTAATTTTTAAATCTCTTAGTTATTAATGTTTAGAATATTATTAGATTACTATTATTTTATTTCAAATAAGCTTGTATGAATATAAATAATTGTTTTATGATAGAACAAAAGGTTATTTTTTTAAATAATTGATTTGAAGTATACAATTATTTAAATAGTTACAACTATTTGAATTGGTTCGGTAAATAGATTTGTTTTTTAAATCCCTTACTTATTAATTTTTGAAAGATTAATCAATTAGTATTATTTTATTTTGAACAACTTTGTATGATAAAAAATAGTTGTTATATGACTAAACAAAAGGTAATAATGATTTGAAATAGATAATTATTGAGATGGCCATATTTATTTGAGCTTGTTCATTAAACATATTTATTTTTTTAAATCTCTTGCTTATTAATTTTTTAAATTTTAATAAATTAGTATTATTTTATTTCGAATAACCTTATGTGAACTGAAATAATTGTTTTACGACTAAATAAAAGGTTAGAACGATTTGAAATAGATAATTGTTCTAATAGTCTTAACTATTTGAACTGATTTAGCAAAACACATTTATATTTTATTATTAAATTAGTATTATCTTAATTTGAATAAGCTTATATGAAAAGAAACGATTGTTCTATGATAAAATAAAGATCATAATGACTTGAGATATATAATTATTTAAATAGTCATAATTATTTGAACCAGTTCGGTAAACAGAATTAGTTTTTAATACTCTTATTAATTTTCAAAATCTTAATGAATTAGTGTTATTTTATTCTAAATAATTCTGTATGAATAAAAACAATTTTTTTACAACAAAACGAAAGGTCATAACGATTTGAAATAGAAAAATTTTCAAATGGACACGACAATTTGAACTTCTTTGGTAAACATATTTATTTCTTAAATCTTCTACCTATTAATTTTCAAAATATTAACAAATTAGTATTATTTTATTCTAAATATACTTGTATAAATAGAAAAAATTGTTTTATGACAAAATAAAAAGATCATAACTATTTGAAATAAATAATTGTTTAAAACAATCATAACTATTTGAGCTTGTTCAGTAAACAAATTCATATTTTAGATCTCTTACTCATTAATTTTTGGAATATTAATAAATTAGAATTATTTTATTTCGAATAAGCCTATATGAATTGATACAATTGTTTTATGATGAAACAAGAGGTCATAACGATTTGAAATTGATAATTATTCAAGTAGTTATGACTATTAGAACTTGTTTGGTAAACATATTTATTTTTAAAATTTTTTACTTATTAATTGGTAAAATGTTAATAAATCGATATTATTTTAATACAAATAAGCTTGTATGAACAAACACAATTGTTTTATGACAAAACAAAAAATCATAACAATTTGAAATAAATAATTGTTTAAATAGTCATAACTATTTGAACTTATTTAGTAAATAGATTTATTTTTTAAATCTTTTACTAATTAGTTGTTTGAATATTAATAAATTTGTATTATTTCTATTGAAATAAGCTTGTATAAATAGAAAAAATTATTTTATGACAAAACAAAGGTTATAGTGATTTGAAATAGATAATTGTTTAAAGAGTCATAACTATTTGAACTTAATCGATAAGCAGATTTAGTTTTTAAATCTCTTACTTATTAATTTTGCAATATTAATAAATTAGATTTATGTTATTCCAAGTCAGCTTGTATGAACAAAAACAATTGTTTTGTAACAAAATGCTTTGAAACAGATAATTGTTCAAACATTTATAATTATTTGTACTGGTTATGCCAACAGATTCATTTTTTAAATCCATTACTTACTAATTTTTAGGATATTAACAAATTAGCATTACTTTATTCCGAATAAGATTGTATCAATAGAAACAATTATTTTATGACAACACAAATAGTTATAATGATTTGAAAAAAATAATTGTTCAAATTGTTATAACTATTTGAACTAGTTTGGTAAATAGATTTACTTTTTAAATCTCTTATTAATTTTTAAAATATTAATAAATTAATATTATTTTATTCTGAACAAACTTATATGAACAAAAACATTTTTTTTTACAAAAAAACAAAAGGTCATAACAATTTGAAATCGATAATTATTCATATAGCCTTAACTATTTGAATTAGTTCAGTAAAAAAATTTATTTTTTAAATATCTTAGTTATTAATTTTCATAATATTATTAGATTAGTATTATTATATTCTGAATAAGCTTGTATGAACATAAATAATTATTTTATGACAAAACAAATGGTTATAATGATTTGAAATATATAATTGTTCAAATAGTCATAACTATTTGAGTTGGTTCGGTAAGCATATTTATTTTTTAAATTTCCTACTTATTAATTTTGGAAATATTAATAAATTAGTATTATTTTATTTGAAATAGGCTTGTATGATAAAAAACAATTGTTTTATGACAAAACAAAATATTATAAAGATTTCAAATAGATAATTGTGCAAATGACAATAATTATTTGAATTGATTCAATAAACTGATTTATTTTTTAAATCTCCAACTTCTCAAATTTTGAAACATTAATAAAGTAATATTATTTTATTTTGGATAAGGTTTTATGAACTGAAACAATTATTTTATGATAAAACAAAAGGTTATAACAATTTTAAATAGATAATTGTTCAAATAGTCATAACTATTTGAACTTGTTCGATAAACAAATTTATTTTTTTACACTTCTTACTTATTAATTTTTTTAATGTTAATAAAAGAGCATTATTTTATTTTGAATAAGCATGTATGAACTGAAACAATTATTTTAGGTCTAAACAAAAGGTCAGAACGATTTGAAATAGATAATTGTTCTAATAGTCTTAACTATTTGAATTGGTTTAGTAAACACATTGATTTTTTAAATCTCTTAATTATTAATTTTTAAAATATTATTAGTTTAGCAATATTTTACTTTGAATAAGCTTGTATGAATAGAAAAAATTGTTTATGACCAAACAAAGATCCTAGTGATTTTAGATAGATAATTGTTCAAATAGTCATAACTATTTGAACTGATTTTGTAAACAAATTTAGTTAAATCTCTTATTAATTTTTGAAATATTAATAAAATTAGTATTATTTTATTTGGAATAATTTTGCATGAATAAAAACAATTATTTTATGATAAAATAAAAACAATTATTTTATGATAAAATAAAATGTCATAATGATTTCAAATAGATAATAGTTTAAATGGACATAACCGTTTAAACTTATTTAGTAAACATATTTATTTTTTAAATCTCCAAATCATTAATTTTTAGAATATGAATAAATTAGCATTGTTTTATTTCAAATAAACATGTATGAATAGAAACAATTGTTTTATGACAAAATAAAAGATTATAACAATTTGAAATAAATAATTGTTTAAATAGTCATAACTATTTAAACTTGCTTGGTAAACAAATTTATTTTTTAAATATTTTACATATTAATTTTTGGAATTTTAATAAATTAGTATTATTTTGTTCCACATAAGCTTTTATGGATAGAACCAATGAGTTTTATAACAAAACAAAAGGTTATAATGATTTGAAATAGATAATTATTCAGATAATCATAACTATTTGAACGTGTTCAGAAAATAAATTTATTTTTAAAATTTTTACTTATTAATTTTTGGAATATTAATAAATTTAAATTATTTTATTCAAAATAAGCTTGCATGAATAGAACCAATTATTTTATGATAAAATAAAAAGTCATAATGTTTTGAAATAGATAATTATTCAGATAGTCATAACTATTTGAACTTATTCAATAAATAGATTTTTTTTTCTTAATTCTTTTACTCTTTAATTTTTGGAATATTAGTAAATTAGTATTATTTTAGTTCAAGCAAACTTATATTAACTGAAACAATTGTTTTATTACAAAAGAAAAGGTTATTATGATTTAAAATAGATAATTATTCAAATAGTCATAACTATTTGAATTGTTCCATAAACATATTTATTTTTTAAATCTTTTACTTATTAATTGTCTTAATATTAATAAATTTGTATTATTTTATTTGAAATAAGCTTGTATGAACAAGAGAATTTCTTTTATAACAAAACAAAAGGTTATAGTGATTTCAAATAGATAATTGTTCAAATAGTTGTAATTATTTAAACTTGTTTAGTAAAAAGATTTATTTTTTAAATCTCTTTACTATTAATTTTTGAATTATTAATAAATTAGTATTATTTTATTCCCAATAAGCTTATATGAATTGAAATAATTCTTTTATGACAAAACAAAATGTCATGACAATTTGAAATAAATAATTATTCAAATAATCATGATTATTTGATCTAGTTCAATAAACATATTTATTTTTAAAATTTTTTACTTATTAATTGTTGAAATATTAATAAAGTAGTATTGTTTTAATCTGAATAAGCTTGCATAAACAAAAATAAATGTTTTATAACAAAACAAAAAGTCATAACAATTTGAAATAAATAATTGCTCAAATAGTCATAACTATTTAAACTAGTTCGATAAATAGATTTATTTTTTAAATCTCTTATTAATATTCGAAATATTAATAGAACAATATTACTTTATTCTACACAAACTTATATGAACAAAAACATTTGTTTTATGACAAAATAAAAGGTCATAATGATTTGAAATAGATAATTGTTCAAATAGTCATAATTAGTTGAACTGGTTAGGTAAGCATAATTATTTTTTAAATCTCTTACTTATTACTTCTTACAATATTAATAAATTTATTTTATTTTATTCCAAATAAGCTAGTATGAACTCAAAAAAACTTATTTTATGACAAAATAAAAGGTCATAACAATTTGAAATAAAAAGGTCATAAATATTTGAACTAATTCAGCAAACAAATTTATTTTTTTAATTCTCTTCGTTATTAATTTTTGGAATATTATTATATTAGTATTATTTTATTTCGAATAACCTTGTATAAAGAAAAATAATTGTTTTATGATAATACAAAAAATTATAAGGATTTGAAGTTTACAATTGTTCAAATAGTCATAATTATTTGAACTAGTTCGGTAAATAGATTTAATTTTTAAATCTCTTACTTATTAACTTTTGAAAGATTAATAAATTAGTATTATTTAATTCAAAATAGGCTTGAATTTTTAAATACAATTGTTATATCACCAAACAAAAGGTAATAATGATTTGAAATAGATAATTGTTGGCATGGCCATAATTATTTAAACAGATTCGGTAAATAGGTTCATTTTTTAAATCACTTACTTATTAATTTTCAAATATTAATAAATTATTATTATTATTTTATTTTAAATAAGCTTATATGAACTGAAACAATTGTTTTATGACAAAATAAAAGGTCTTAATGATTTGAAATAGATAATTATTCATATAATCATAATTATTTGAACTACTTCGACAAATAGAATAATTTTTTAAATATCTTAGTTATTAATTTTTCAAATATTATTTTATCTGAAGAAGTTTATATGAACTAAAACAATTATTTTATAACAGAACAAAAGGTTATAACAATTTGAAATAGATAATTGTTCAAATAGGAATTGGTTCGGTAAGCATATTTATTTTTTAAATCTCTTACTTATTAAATTTTGAAATATTAATAAATTAATATTATTTTATTCTGAATAGGCTTGTATGATGAAAAACAATTATTTTATAAGAAAATAAAAATTTGTAATGATTTGAAATAAATAATTGTTCAAGTGGCCAAAATTATTTGAACCAATTTGATAAACTAACTTATTTTTTAAATCTCTAACTTATCAATTTTTGAAATATTAATAAAGTAATATTATTTTATTTCGGATAAAACTTTTATGAACTGAAATAATTGTTTTATGATAAAACAAAAGGTCATATTTATAATAAATAGATAATTGTTCAAATAGCCATAACTATTTGAACTTGTTTGGTAAACATATTTATTTTTTAAAATTTATTATTTATTAATTTTTGAATGTTAATAAATTAGTATTATTTTATTTCGAATAAGCATGTATGAACTGAAAAAATTATTTTATGACTAAACAAAGGGTCATAATGATTTGAAATAGATAATTGTTCTAATAGTCTTAATCATTTAAATTGGTTAGGCAAACACATTTATTTTTTAAATCTCTTATTAATTTTTATAATACCATTAATTTAGCAATAATTTACTCCAATTAAGCTTGTATGAATATAAACAATTTTTTTATAACAAAAAAAAGATCATAATGATTTGAGATAGATAATTATTCAAATAATCATAACTATTAGAACCGGTTGGATAAATAGATTTACTTTTTAAATCTCTTATTAATTTTTAAAATATTAATAGATTGGTATTATTTTATTTTGAATAATTTTTTATGAATAGAAATAATTGTTTTACGACAAAACAAAATGTCATATCGATTGAAATAGATAATAGCTCAAATGGGTAAGATTATTTGAACTTATTCTGTGAACAAATTTATTTTTTAAATCTCCAACTTATTAATTTTAAGAATATTAATAAGTTAGTATTATTTTATTTTGAATAAACTTATATGAATAGAAACAATTGTTTTATAACAAAACAAAAGATCATAGCAATTTAATTAAATAATTATTCAAATTATCATAACTATTTGAACTCACTGGTAAATAGATTTCTTTTTTAAATCTTTTACTTATTAATTTTTGGAATTTTAATAAAATAACATTATTTTATTCCAAATAAGCTTTTATGAATAGAAACAATTGGTTTATGACAAAATAAAAGGTCATAACGATTTGAAATAGATAATTATTCAAATAATCATAACTATTTAAATGTGTTCAAAAGACATTTATTTTTAAAATTTTACTTATTAATTTTTTAAATATTAATAAATTTATATTATTTTATTTGAAATAAGCTTGCAGGAACAAAATCAATTATTTTATGACAAAACAAAATATCATAATGTTTTGAAATGAATAATTATTCAAATAGTCATAACTATTTAAACATGTTGGTAAATAGATTCATTTTTTAATTCTTTACTCATTAATTTTTGGAATATTAATAAATTAGTATTATTTTATTTCAAATAAGCTTATATGAACTGAAACAATTGTTTTATTACAAAACAAAATGGTCACAATGATTTAAAATAGATAATTATTCAAATAGTTAAGACTATTTGCACTTGTTCGAAAAACATATGTATTTCTTAAATCTTTTACTTATTAATTATCAAAATATTAATAAATTAATATTATTGTAATTTGAATAAGCTTGTATGAATAGAAACAATTATTTTATAACAAAATAGAAAGTCATAAGAATTTGAAACAAATAATTGTTCAAATAGTCATAAGATTTGAACTTGTTCAGTAAACAGATTTATTTTTAAAATGTTTTGCTTATTAATTGTCTTTATATTAATAAAATTTTATTATTTTATTCAAAATAAACTTGTATGAATAGAAAATCATTTTATGACTTGCTCGGTAAATAGATTAATTTTTTTTAAATCTTTTAGTTATTAATTTTTGAAATTTTAATAAATTAGTATTCCTTTATTCCAAATAAGCTTTTATGAATAGAAACAATTGGTTTATGACAAAACAAAAGATCATAACAATTTGAAATAGATAATTATTCAAACAGTCACAACTATTTAAACATGTTCAGAAGACATTTATTTTTTAAATTTTTACTTATTAATTTTTGGAATATTAATAAATTTATATTATTTTATTCAAAATAAGCTTGCATGAATAGAACCAATTGTTTTATGACAAAACATAAGGTCATAATGTTTTGAAATAGATAATTATCTAGATAGTCATAACTATTTGAACAAGTTTAGTAAACATATTAGTTTTTTAATTCTCTTACTCATTAATTTTTAAAATATTAATAAATTACTATTATTTTATTTCAAATAAGCTTATATGGATTGAAACAATTGTTTTATTACAAAACAAAAGGTCACAATGATTTGAAATAGATAATTATTCAAATAGTCAAGACTATTTGAATTTGTTTAGTAAATAAATTTATTTTTTAAATCATTTACTTATTATTTGTCAAAATATTTATATATTAATATTATTTTAATGCGAATAAGCTTGTATGAATAGAAACAATTATTTTATGACAAAACAAAAAGTCATAACAATTTGAAACAAATAATTGTTCAATTAGTCATAAAGATTTGAACTTGTTTGGTAAACAAATTTATTTTTTAAATCTTTTACCTATTAATTGTCTTAATATTAATTAATTGTATTATTTTATTCAAAATAAGCTTGTATGAAAAGAAAAAAATCATTTGGTGACAAAACAAAAGATTATAGTGATTTCAAATAGATAATTGTTCAAATAGTCATAATTATTTAAACTTGTTTGGTAAATGGATTCATTTTTTAAATCTCTTAATTATTAATTTTCAGAATATTAATAACTTAGTAGTATTTTATTTCGAATAAGTTGATAAAACAAAAGGTCATAACAAGTTGAAATAAATACTTATTCAAATAGTCATGATTATTTGATCTAGATCGATAAACATATTTATTTTTTAAAATTTTTACTTATTAATTATTGAAATATTAATAAATTAGTATTATTTTAATTTGAATAAGTTTTTATGAAAGAAATTATTGATTTGTAACAAAATAAAAAATTATAACAATTTGAAATAAATAATTGTTTAAACAGTCATAACTTTTTGAATTGGTTTGATAAATAAATTTATTTTTTAAATCTAGTATTAATTTTTGAAATATTAATAGATTAGTATTATTTTATTTTGAACAAGCTTATATGAACAAAAACATTTGTTTTATGACAAAACAAAAGGTTATAGCAATTTGAAATAGATAATTATTCAAATAGTCATAATTATTTGAGCTAGTTGGTAAACAGAATTATTTTTTAAATCTCTTACATATGAATTTTTACATTATTAATGAATTCATTTTATTTTATTCTGAATAAGCTAGTATGAATTAAAAAATTTATTTATGACAAAATAAAAATAATTTGAAATAGATAATTGTTCATATAGTCTTAACTATTTGAACTACTTTGGTAAACAAATTTGTTTCTTAAATCTCTTAGTTATTAATTTTTGGAATATTTTTATATTAGTATTATTTTATTTCGAATAAGCTTGTATGAATAAAATGATAGAACAAAAGGTTATAATGATTTGAAGTATGCAATTATTCAAATAGTCATAACTATTTAAATTGGTTCGATAAATAGATTTATTTTTTTAATTCTCTTATTAATTTTTGAAAGATTAATAAATTACTATCATTTTATTTTGAATAAATATATATGATCAAAAACAATTGCTATATGATCAAACAAAAGGTAATAACAATTTGAAATTGATAATTGGTGAAATGGCCATAATTATGTGAACAAATTTGATAAACAAATTTACTTTTTAAATCACTTACTTATTAATTTTTAAAATATTAATAAATTAGTATTATTTTATTTTTACTAAGTTTGTATGAATTCAAACAATTATTTTATGGCAAAACAAAAGTCATAATGATTTTAAATAGACAATTATTCAAATAGTCATAACAATTTGAATTTTTTCAATAAACAACTTTATTTTAAACTATTGCTTATTAATTTTTGAACTATTAAGAAATTAGTATAATTTATTTTGGATAAGCTTTTATGAACTGAAAAAATTGTTTTATGTAAAAACAATAGGTCATAATGATTTTAAATAAAGAATTGTTCAAATAGTCATCACTATTTGAACTTGTTTGGTAAATAAATTTATTTTTCCAAATCATTTTCTTATTAATTTTCTGAATGTTAATATATTTAGATTATGTTATTCCAAATAAGCTTGTAAGATATGAAAGAAATATTTTATGACTAAATAAAAGGTCAGAACAATAATTATTCTAATAGTTTTAACTATTTGAATTAGCTTGGCAAACACATTTATTTTTTAAATCCCTTATGCATTAATTTTTGAAATATTATTAAATTAGTATTATTTTTAACCAAATAAGCTTCTATGATAAGAAATATTTGTTTTCTGACAAAATAAATATCTTAATGATTTAAGATTGATAATTATTCAAATAGTCAAAATTATTTGAACTGGTTTAGTAAACATATTTATTCTTTAAATCTCTTACTTATTAATTTTTAAAATATTAATAAATTATTATTATTGTATTTCGATAAGCTTGTATAATAAAAAACAATTTTTTATGACAAAACAAAAGGTCATAACAATTTGAAATAGATAATTGTTTAAATGACTATAATTATTTTATCTAATTCGGTAAATAGATTTATTTTCTAAGTTTCTTACTTATTATTTTAGTAAGTATTAATAAATTAGTATTATTTGATTCCATCTAAGCTTGCATTAACTAAAACAATTGTTTAATGACAAATCAAAAGGTTACAATGATTTTAAATCGATAATTGTTCAAATAGTAATAACTATTTGAACTTGTTTGTTAAACATATTTATTTTTTTAAATCTCTTTCTTATCAATTTTTGAATGTTAATAAATTAGTATTAATTTATTCCGAGTAGTTGTATGAATTGAAACAATTGTTTTATGACTAAACGAAAGGTTAGAACGATTTTAAATAGACAATTGTTCTAATAATCATAACCATTTGAACTGATTTGGTAAATAAATTTATTTTTTAAATCTCTTACTTATTAATTTTTAAAATATTATTAAATTAGCATTATTTTAATAAAAAAAAGCTTGTATAAATAAAACAATTGTTTTACAACAAAAGAAAAAGGTCCCAATGATTTGGAATAAATAATCGTTCATATAGTCTTAAATATTTGAACTAGTTCAGCAATTAAATTTATTTTTTAATTTTCTTGGTTATTAAGTTTTGAAATATTATTAAATTAATATTATTTTATTCTAAATAAAATAGTATGAATAGGACCAATTATTTGATGACAAATAAGAAGTTATAATGATTTGAAATAGATAATTATTCAAATAGTGAAAACTATTTGAAATCGTTTAGTAAATAGATTTACTTTTTAAATCTCTTACTGATTAATTTTCTAAAATATTAATAACTTAATATTATTTTCTTTTGAACAAACTTATATTAACCAAAATAGTTGCTTTATGACAAAACAAAAAGTCATAACAATTTGAAATAAATAATTGTTCATATAGTCTTAACTATTTGAACTAGTTTGGCAAATGGATTTATTTTTCAAATCTCTTAGTTATTAATTTTTAGAATATTACTAAATTAATATTATTTTATTTCGAATAAGCTTATATAAATAGAAACAATTGTTTTATGATAGAACAAAATGTTATAACAATTTGAAAATAGATAATTGTTCAAATAGTCATAACTATTTGAACTAGTTTGGTGAACAAATTTATTTTTTAAATCTCTTATTAATTCTTGAAATATTAGTAAATTACTATTATTTTATTTTGAATAAGCTTTTATATTGAAAAGCAATTGTTTTATAAGAAAACAAAAGGTAATAACAATTTGAAATAGATAGTTGTTTAAATGGCCATAATTATTTGAATTGATTAAGTAAACTGATTTATTTTTTAAATCTCTTACTTATTAACTTTTGAAAAATTAATACAGTAGTATTATTTTATTTTGGATAAACTTTTATGAACTAAAACAATTGTTTATGATAAAACAAAAAGTCATAATGATTTTAAATTAATAATTATTCAATTAGTCATAACTATTCAAATTTGTTCGATAAACAAATTTATTTTTTCAAATCTCTTGCTTATTAATTTTTTGAATGTTAATAAATTAGTATTATTTTGTTTCGAATAAGCTTGTATGAACTGAAACAATTATTCTATGACTAAACAAAAGGTCAGAATGATTTGAAATTAAAAAATATTCTAATAATCTTAACTATTTGAATTGTTTTGGTAAATACATTTATTTTTTAAATCTCTTACTAATTTTTGAAATTTTATTAAATTAGTATTATTTTTATCTAAATAAGCTTGTATGATTAGAAACAATTATTTTATAAGAAAACAAATATCTTAATGATTTGAGATTGATATTTGTTTAAATAGTCATAACTTGCTTTTTAATTTTTGAAAAATTAATAAAGTAATATTATTTTATTTTGGATAAGGTTTTATGAACTGAAACAATTGTTTTATGACCAAACAAAAGGTCTAATGATTTTAAATAGATAATTATTCAAATAGTCAAATCTATTTGAACTTGTTTGGTCAACATATTTTTTTTAAATCTCTTGCTCATTAATTTTTCCAATGTTAATAAATTAGTATTATTTTATTCTAAATAAGCTTGTAGGAATTAAAATAATTGTTTTATGACTAAGCAAAAGGTCATAACAATTTGAAATAGATAATTGTTCTAATACTCTTAACTATTTGAACTGGTTTAGCAAACACATTTATTTTTTAAATCTCTTACTTATTAATTTTTGGAATATTATTAAATTAGTATTATTTTGATTTGAATAAGCTTTATGAAAATAAAAATTGTTTTATGATGAAATAAAGATCATAACAATTTGAGATAGATAATTACTCATATAGTCATAACTATTTAAACTGCTTTAGTAAACAAATTTAGTTTTTAAATCTCTTATTAATTTTCAAAATATTAATAGATTAATATTATTTTATTTTGAATAATTTTGCAGAACAAAAATAGTTGCTTTATAAAAAAAAAAGGTCATAATGATTTGAAATAGATAATTATTCAAATGACATGATTATTTGAACTTGTTTGGTAAATAGATTTATTTTTAAATCTCCTACCTATTAATTTTTAGAATATTAATAAATTAGTATTATTTTACTTTGAATAAACTTGTATGCATAAAAATAATTATTTTCTGACAAAACAAAATATCATAACTATTTGAAATAAATAATTATTCAAATAGGTATAATAACTATTTAAACTTGTTTGGCAAATAGATTTATTTTTTTAAATCTTATTAATTTTTGAAATATTAATAAATTAGTATTATTTTATTTCGAATACACTTGCATGAACTTAAACTATTGGTTTATGACAAAACAAAAGGTCTAACTATTTGAAATAGATAATTGTTCAAATAGTCATAACTATTTGAATGTGTTCAGAAAATAGATTTATTTTTTAAATTTTTACTTATTAATTTTTTGGAATATTAATAAATTTATATTATTTTATTTGGAATAAGTTTATATGAATAGAAACAATTATTTTATGACAAAACAAAATGTCATGACAGTTTGAAATAGAAAATTGTTCAAATAGTCATAACTATTCGAACTTGTTTGATAAATAGATTCATTTTTTAAATCTCTTGCTCATTAATTTCCAGAATATTAATAAATTAGTATTATTTTATTTCGAATAAGCCAATATTAATAGATACAATTGTTTTACGATGAAACAAAATGTCATAACGATTTGAAATAGATAATTATTCAAATAGTTATGACTATTTGAACTTCTTCGATAAACATATTTATTTTTAAAATCTTTTACTTATTAATTGTTGAAATATTAATAAATTAATATAATTTTAATCCAAATAAGCTTATATGAAAAACAATTGTTTTTTGACAAAACAAAAAGTCATAACAATTTGAAATAAATAATTTTTCAAATAGTCATAACTATTTAAATTTATTTGGTAAATAGAGTTATTTTTTAAATCTTTTACTTATTAATTGTTTGAATATTAATAAATTTGTATTATTTAATAAAATAAGCTTGTATGAATAGAAAAAATTATTTTATGACAAAATAAAAAGGTTATAGTGATTTGAAATAGGTACTCACTCAAATCGTCATAACTATTTGAACTTGTTCAATAAATAGATTCATTTTTTAAATCTCTTACTAATTTTAAAAATATTAATAAATTTGAATTATGTTATTCTGAATAAGCTTGTAGGAATAGAAACAATTATTTTATGACAAAACAAAAGGTCATAATGATTTGAAATAAATAATTGTTCAAACAATCAAAGCTATTTGCATTGGTCAAGCCAACAAATTCTTTTTTTAAATTTGTTGCTTATTAATTTTTATAATATTAATTAATTAGCATTACTTTATTTGGAATAAGACTGTATTAATAGAAAAAACTGTTTTATGACAAAACAAATGGTTATAAAGATTTGAAATAAATAATTGTTCAAATTGTTATAACTAATTGAACTGTTTAGTAAATAGATTTATTTTTTTAAATCTCTTATCAATTTTTAAAATATTAATAAATTAATATTATTTTATTTTGAACAAACTTATATGAACAAAAACATTTATTTTATGATAAAGCAAAGAGTCATAATGATTTGAAATAGATAATTATTCATATAGCCTTAACTATTTGAATTGTTTGGCAAACAAATTTATTTTTTAAATCTCTTAGTTATTAATTTTCATAATATTATTATATTAGAATTATTTTATTTCAAATAAGCTTGTATAAACATAAATAATTGTTTTATGAGAAAATAAAAGGTTATAATGATTTGAAATATATAACTGTTCAAATAGTCATAACTATTTGAACTAGTTCAATAAACAGATTTATTTTTTAAATCTCCTATGCATTAATTTTTGATATATTAATAAATTAGTATTATTTTATTCTAAACAAGCTTATATGATGAAAAACAATTATTTTATGACAAAATAAATGTTCATAATGATTTGAAATAGATAATTGTTCAAATTGCCATAATTATTTGAACTGATTCGATAAATTGATTTATTTTTTAAATCTCCAACTTCTAAATTTTTGAAATATTAATAAAGTAATATATATATATATATTTATTTTGGATAAGCTTTTAAGAACTAAAACAATTGTTTTATTATAAAACAAAAGGTTGTAATGATTTTAAATAGATAATTGTTCAAATAATCATAACTATTCAAATTTTTTTGGTAAACAAATTTATTTTTTTTTAATTTCTTGCTTATTAATTTTCTAAATGTTAATAAAATAGTATTATTTTATTTCAAATAAGCATTATGAACTGAAACAATTATTTTATGATTAAACAAAAAATCAGAATGATTTGAAATAGATAATTGCTCCAATAGTCTTAACTATTTGAATTGGTTCAACAAACACATTTATTTTTTAAATCTCTTACTTATTAATATTTGAATATTATTTGTTTAGCAATATTTTACTCAAAATAAGCTTGTATGGATAGAAACAATTGTTTTCTGACAAAACTAAGATCATAACGATTTAAGATAGATAATTGTTCAAATAGTCATAACTATTTAAACTAGTCCAGTAAATAGATTTAGTTTTTAAACCTCTTACTTATTAATTTTCAAAATACTAGTAAAATGGTATTATTTTATTTCAAATAGGTTTTTATGAATTGAAACAATTATTTTATGACAAAACAAAAGGCCATAACGTCTTTAAATAGAAAATTGTTCAAATAGTCAAATTTATTTGAATTTGTTTAGTAAACAGATTTATTTTTTTAAATCTCTTGCTCATTAAATTTTCAAATGTTAATAAATTAGCATTATTTTATTTTAAATAAGCTTGTCTTAACTAAAATAATTGTTTTATGACTAAAAAAAGGTCAAAATGATTTGAAATAGATAATTAGTCTAATAGTCTTAACTATTTGAACTAGATCAACAAACACTTATTTTTTAAAATCTCTTATTAATTTTTGAAATATTATTAAATTAGTATTATTGTAATATGAATAAGCTTGTATGAAAAGGAATAATTGTTTTATGACAAAATAAACATCATAACAATTTGAGATAGATAATTGTTCAAATGGTCATAACTATTTAAATTATTTTCGTAAACATATTTAATTTTTAAATCTCTTATTAATTTTCAAAATATTAATAGATCAATATTATTTTATTCTGAGTAATTTTGAATGAACAGATTGTTTTATGACAAAACAAAAGGTCATAACAATTTCAAATAGATAATTGTTCAAATGGACATGACTATTTGAACTTGTGCGATAAACAAATTTATTTTTTAAATCTCCTAACTATTAATTTTCAAAATATTAATAAATTAGTATTATTTTATTTCAAACAAACTTATATGAGCAAAAACATTTTTTTACAACAAATAAAAGGTTATAAGAATTTTAAATAATTGTTCAAATAGTCATAATTATTTGAACTAGTTAGGTAAACAGAATTATTTTTTAAATCTCTTACTTATTAATTTTTGAATATTAATAAATTCATTTTATTTTATTCCGAATAAGTTAGTATGAATTGAAAAAGTTGTTTTATGTCAAAACAAAAGGTCATAACGATTTGAAATAGATAATTATTCGTATAGTCTTAACTATTTGAACTAGTTTGACAAAAAATTTATTTTTTAAATCACTTAGTTATTAATTTTTGGAATATTATTGATTAGTATTATTTTATTTCGAATAAGCTAGTATGAACAAAAATAATTGTTTTATGATAGAACAAAAGATTATAATGATTTCAAGTATACAATTGTTTAAATAGTCATAACCATTTAAATTGGTTGGGTAAACGGATTTTTTTTTTAAATCTCTTACTTATTAATTTTTGAAAGATTAATAAATTAGTATTATTTTATTTCAAATAAACTCGTACAATAAAAAACAATTGTTATATGACCAAACAAAAAGTAATAACGATTTGAAATAGATAATTGTTGAAATGGCTATAATTATTTGAGCTAATTCAGTAAACAGATTCACTTTTTAAATCATTTACTTATTAATTTTTAGAATATTAATAAATTAGTATTATTTTATTTTGAATAAGCTAGTATGAATTGAAACAATTTTTTTATGACAAAACAAAAGGTCATAATGATTTTAAATAGAAAATTGTTCAAATAGTCGAACTATTTCAATTTATTTAGTAAAAAAAAAATATATTTTTAAACTCTTCCTTATTAATTTTTGAAATATTAAGAAATTAGTATTGTTTTATTTTGGATAAGCTTTTGTGAACTAAAACAATTGTTTTATGTCATAAGAAAAGGTCATAATAATTTTAAAAAAATAATTGTTCAAGTAGTCATAACTATTTAACTTGCTTAATAAATAGATTTATTTTTTCAAATTTTTTTATTATTAATTTTTTGAAGTTAATAAATTTGGATTATTTTATTCTAAATAAGCCTATAAGATATGAAAAAAATATTTTATGACTAAGCAAAAGGTCAAAACAATTTGAAATAGATAATTATTCTAATAGTTTTAACTATTTAAACTAGTTCAACAAATGCATTTATGTTTTAAATCTCTTGCTTATTAATTTTTGGAATATTATTAAATTAGTATTATTTTTAATTGAATAAGCTTCTATGATCAGAAACAATTGTTTTATGACAAAAGAAAGATCTTAGCAATTTGAGATTGATAATTGTTCAAATAGTCATAACTATTTGAATTGGTTCGGTAAACAAATTTATTTTTTAAATCTCTTACTTATTAATTTTTGAAATATTAATAAATTAGATTATTTTATTTCGATAAACTTGTATGATAAAAAATAATTGTTTTATGAAAAAACAAAAGGTCATAAAACTTTGAAATCGATAATCATTCAAATGGCCATAATTATTTTAGCTGATTCGATAAACAAAATTTTCTTTTAAATTTTTTACTTATTAATTTAGGACATATTAATAAATTAATATTATTTTATTTCGTCTAGGCTTGTATTAACTGAAATAATTGTTTTATGACAAATCAAAAGGTTATAATGATTCTAAATAGACAATATTCAAATAGTAATAACTATTTGAACTTATTTGGTAAACAAATTTATTTTTTAAATCTCTTTCTTATTAATTTTCTAAATTTTATCAAATTAGTATTAATTTATTCTAAATAAACAAGTATGAACTAAAATAATTGTTTTATGACTAAACAAAAGGTCATAATGATTTGAAATAGATAATTATTCTAATAATCTTAATCATTTGTACTGATTCGGTAAACAAATTTATTTTTTAAATCTCTTACTTATTAATTTTTGAAATATTATTAAAGTATTATTATTTTAATTTGAATAAGCTTGTACGAACAAAATAATTATTTTATGACAAAACAAAAGGGTCATAACGATTTAAAATAAATAATTGTTCATATAGTCTTAATTATTTGAACCGGTTCGACAATTAGATTTATTTTTTAATTTTTTTAGTTATTAAGTTTTGGAATATTATGAAATTAGTATTATTTTATTACAAATAAAATAGTATGAATAGAACCAATTATTTCATGACAAAATAAAAGGTTATAATGATTTGAAATTGATAATTATTCAAATAGTCAAAACTTTTTGAAATAGTTTGGTAAACAGATTTATTTTTTAAATTTCTTATTGATTAATTTTCTAAATATTAATAAATTAGTATTATTATTTTTGAACAAACTTATATTAACAAAAACAATTGTTTTATGAAAAAACAAAAAGTAATAACAATTTGAAATAGATAATTGTTTAAATAGTTATAATTATTTGAACTGGTTTGGTAAATAAAATTATTTTCTAAATCTTTTACTTATAAATTTTTGAAGTATTAATAAATTAGTTTTATGCTATTTCGAATAAGGTTGTATGAGCTGAAATAACTATTTTTGTGACAAAACAAAAGGTTGAACAATTGCAAATATGTAATTGTTCATATTTTCTTAACTGTTTGAACTAGTTCAGCAAATGGATTTATTTTTTAAATCTCTTAGTTATTAATTTTTAGAATATTACTAGATTACTATTATTTTATTTTGAATAAGCTTGTATAAACAAAAAAAATTGTTTTATGATAGAACAAAAGGTTATAACAATTTGAAATAGATAATTGTTTAAATAGTCATAACTATTTGAATTGGTTTCAATAAATAGATTTACTTTTTAAATCTCTTATTGATTCTTGAAATATTAATAAATTAGTGTTATTTTATTTCGAATAAGGTTGTATGTTGAAAAACAATTCTTATATGACAAAATCAAAGTAATAACGATTTGAAAGAGGTAGTTGTTCAAATGACCATAATCATTTGAACTAATTTGGTAAACTAATTTATTTTTTAAATATCTAGCTTATTAACTTTTGAAATATTAATAAGGTAGCATTATTTTATTTTGAATAAGCTTTTATGAACTAAAACAATTGTTTTTTAACAAAACAAAAGGTCATAACAATTTTAAATGGGTAATTATTCAAGTAGTCATAAGTGTTTGAACTTATTTGGTAAACATATTTATTTTTTTAAATCTCTTGCTTATTAATTTTTTTGAATGTTAATAAATTACCATTATTTTATTTCGAATAAGCTTGTGCAAATTGAAACAATTATTATATGACTAAACAAAAGGTCAAAATGATTTAAAATAGATAAATATTATAATAGTCTTAACTATTTAAACTAGTTTGACAAATAAATTTATTTTTTAAATCTCTTATTAATTTTTGGAATATTATTAAATTAGAATTATTTTTATCTAAATAAGCTTGTATGATTAGAAACAATTGTTTTATGAGAAAACAAAGATCATAACTATTTGAGATTGATCTTTGTTCAAATAGTCATAACTATTTGAGTTGGTTCTAAAATAGCTTTTGTTTTTAAATATCTTGCTTATTAATTTTTGAAAATTAGTAAAGCAGTATTATTTTATTTCGAATAAGTTTCTATGAACTAAAACAATTGTTTTATGACAAAATAAAAGGTCCTAAGACTTTTAATAGAAAATTATTCAAATTGTCAAATCTATTTAAACTTGTTTAGTAAACAGATTTATTTTTTTAAATCTCTTACTCATTAATTTTTCAAATGTTAATAAATTAGAATTATTTTATTTTAAATAAGCTTGTATGAATTGAAATAATTGTTTTATGACTAAACAAAAGGTCAGAATGATTTGAAATAAATAATTATTCTAATAGACTTAACTATTTAAACTGGTTTGACAAACATATTTCTTTTTTGTAAATCTCTTACTTATTAATTTTTGGAATATTATTGAGTTAGAATTATTTTAATCTGAATAAGCTTATATGAAAAGAAATAATTATTTTGTGACAAAATAAAGACAATAACGATTGAGATAGATAATTGTTCAAACAGTTATAACTATTTGAACTATTCTTGTAAATGGATTTAGTTTTTATATCTCTTATTATTTTTCAAAATATTAATAAATCAATGTTATTTTATTATAATTTTGCATGAATAGATTGTTTTATGACAAAACAAAAGGTTTTAACAATTTCAAATAAATAATTGTTCAAATAGACATGACTATTTGAACTTGTTTAGTAAACATATTTATTTTTTAAATCTCCTACCTATTAATTATCATAATATTAATAAATTAGTATTATTTTATTCCAAATAAACTTGTATGAATAGAAATAATTATTTTTATGAAAAAATAAAAGATCATAACTATTTGAAATAAATAATTGTTCAAGCAGGCATAACTATTTGAACTTGCTTGGTAAATAGATTTATTTTTTAACTCTTTTAGTTATCAATTTTTGGAATATTAATAAGCTAGTACTATTTTATTTTTAATATGCTTCTATGAATAGAAACAATTGGCTTATGATAAAACAAAAGTCCTAACTATTTAAAATAGATAATTGTTCAAATAGCCATAACTATTTGAATGTGTTTTTAAATTTTTACTTATTATTTTTGGAATATTAATAAATTTATATTATTTTATTCCAAATAAGCTTGTATGAATAGGAACAATTATTTTATGATAAAATAAAAGGTCATAACGATTTGAAATAGATAATTGTTTAAATAGTCATAATTATTTGAACTTGTTTGGAAAATAGTTTCATTTTTTAAATCTCTTACTCATTATTTTTTAGAATATTAATAAATTCTATGATTTTATTTCGAATAAGCCTATATGAATTGATGCAATTTTTTTATGATGAAACAAAAGATCATAATGATTTTAAATAGATAATTACTCAAATAGTTATGATTATTCAAACTTGTTCAGTAAACATATCTATTTTTAAAATCTTTTACTTATTAATTGTCGAAATATTAAAAAATTAATATTATTTTAATCCAAATAAGCTTGTATGGAGAAAAATAATTGTTTTATGACAAAATCTGTTACTTATTAATTTTAAGAATTAATCAATTAGATTTATGTTATTTTGAATAAGTTTTTACAAATAGAAACAAATGCTTTGTGATAAAATAAAAAGGTCATAATGATTTGAAATAGATAATTGTTCAAATAGTCATAACTATTTGCACTAGTCAAGCCAATAGGTTCATTTTTTAAATCCATTATTTATTAATTTTCAAAATATTAATAAAAGAGCATTACTTTATTCTAAATAAGATTGTATGATTAGAAACAATTGTTTTATGACAAAATAAAAAGGTCATATACTTCAAATCATTTTGACCATTTTTAAGTCGTAAAACAATTGTTTCAATTCATACAAGCTTATTCAGAATAAATTAATACTAATTTATTAACATTTGAAAAATTAATAAGAAATTTAAAAAATAAATCTGTTTACCAAACAAGTTCAAATAGATATTATTATTTGAACAATTATCTATTCAAAATTATTATAACCTTTTAATTTGTCATAAAACAATTATTTCAGTTAACACAAGTTTAGATGGAATAAAATAATGCTAATTTATTATTATTTCCTAAATTAATAAGTAAGAAATTTAAAAAATAAGTCTATTTACCAAATTAGTTAAAATAATTACGGCCATTTGAATAATTATCTATTTCAAATCATTATGACCTTTTATTTTGTCATAAAACAATTGTTTTTATCACACAAGCTTATTTGAAATAAAATAATACTAATTGCTTAATATTTCAAAAATTAATAGGTAATAGATTTAAACAATAAATCTGTTTGTCAAACCAGTTCAAATAATTATGACTATTTGAACAATTATTAATCTCTAATCGTTAAAATCTTTATTTTGTCATAAAACAATTGTTTCTAATCATAAAAGCCTATTCGATTAAAAATAATCCTAATTTAATAATATATTAAAAATTAATAAGAGATTTAAAAAATAAATATGTTTGCTAAACTAGTTCAAATAGTTAAAACAATTAGAATAATTATCTATTTCAAATCGTTCGAACCTTTTGTTTAGTCATAAAATATTTGTTTCATGCCTTACAAACTTATTTAGAATAAAATAATCCAAATTTATGAACATTTGGAAAATTAATAAGAAAAAGATTTGAAAAAATAAAATTTGTTTACCAAACAAGTTTAAATAGTTATGACTATTTGATCAATTATTTTTATAAAATCATTATGACATTTTGTTTTGACATGAAACATTTGTTTCAATTCATAAAAGCTTATCCAAAATAAAAAAAAAATTAATAAGCAAGACTTTAAAAAAATAAATTTGCTTATTGAACAAATTTAGATAGTTCAACTATTTGAACAATTGTCTATTTAAAATCATTATGACCTTTTGTTTTGTCATAAAATAATTGTTTTAGTTCATACAAACTTATTCAAAATAAAGTAATTCTAATTTATTAATATTCCAAAAATTAATAAGTAAGTGATTTAAAAAGTGAATCTATTTGACAAATTAGTTTAAATAATTATGGTCATTTCAACAATTATCTATTTCAAATCATTATCACCTTTTGTTTGGTCATATAACAATTGTTTTTGATCATACAAACTTATTCAAAATAAAATAATAATTTATTAATCTTTCAAAAATTAATAAGAGATTTAAAAAATGAATTTGTTTACAAAACCAGTTAAAATAGTTATGAATATTTGAACAATTCTATACTTCAAATCGTTATAACCTTTTGTTATATCATAAAACAATTATTTATGTTCATACAAGCTTATTCGAAATAAAACAATAGTAATCTAATAATATTCCAAAAATTAATAACTAAGGGATTTAGAAAATAAATTTGTTTGCCAAACTAGTTCAAATAGTTAAGACTATATGAACAATTATCTAATTCAAATCTGATAGCTGAAAGACTTGAAATAAACTAAGAGGGGGTGAATTGGTTATAATAAAATTTTCAAAATCAATACTTAATAATCACAATTTCAGCAAAAAAAATTTATCTAAGCAAATAAGCACAATAAATGAGAGTAAATAAAAGATAGGGATAGAGAATTGGACACCAAGATTTATAGAGGTTCGATCTTTTCTTTAAATACTTGTGTCCTCTCCCTTAGCCTCACTTGCCAAGGAGTTCAATCCACTATAAGTTGAAGGATACAACTTAGCTTCTCAAAGCTATACACAATCAATACTACAAACTTTTAAGGGTTATCCTCCCCTTTAAGTTTATAAACTCACAATACAAAGTTTCTAAAGTATTTTGCAAACTTTATGAATCTCTCAAAGGTTGGGTGTTTGCTAATTTGTGGTACACAACAGTATAGACAAGAAAATAGAGAAAAATTGATATGAATAGGATTTTTTGCACTTTTCTCTCTTTGAATAGCTCTGAATGCTTAAACAAGTTGGTTGGTGAATAACAATAAGTTCTCTTAGCCCTTCTTACTCTTATTTTGCAGTGGAAGGCTTTATTTATAGGTAGGAAGAAGTTGAGAGCCGTTGCCTTGCATTTAATGCTTTAAACATGCAAAAATTTCAGACAAAATATAATCGTTGGGGCTTTCTAGAACTCAGGGGTTTGATCCCCTCCTTTAGGGGATTGATTGGGTTAGGTTAGAGAAGGCTTGAATTTATGCTTGAAATGCCTTACCCGACAAATCAAGTAATGCACTTGATCGATCCATTCTTTAGGTGATCGATCCCTTATATGGGGGGATCGATCCCTTTTTTAGATTTTCAATCCTGGGAGCATTTTGTTTGAGCAACCGATTAATCCCTTTAAGAGAGAGATCGATTTCATGCCTTAGGTGATCGATCCCCTATGTGGGAGGATCAATCATTTTTCTAGAAATTTGAATAAGGAAAACATTCTGTATGAAAAAGTGATCGATCCCTTTAAGAAATGGATCGATCAAGTAAGCTTGAAACCTCAACCAATCGATCCCTATAGGGAGGGGATCGATTGGTTTTTGCCAAAACTTCATAAATTTTGCTTTTGAAAGAAAACAAGATCAATTCCTTTTGCTAGAGGATCGATCCCTTCCCTTAAAAGATTGATCCCTTCTATCAAAACATGCACTAATCCCTTTTTGTTGCGAGAATTTAACTTGTTTTGGTTCCTAAATGAATTTTGGCAAGATAGAAGGGTGGAAAAATGCTCAATTTAAGCTTAGAAGAGATTGATTCAAGTTAGGCAAATTTTTGTCTTGTCAAATTAAAACACTTAATCAATTCAAGGCCAATAATCTTCCCTTTTTTTATATAAAAAAACTAAGTGAAAATTTTGCTTAAAAACATTTTTCCTTCTAAAAAATAAGCTCCCCTTAAATTTATGAAAAATAAGCTCCCCCTAAATTTAAACATAAATTTTAAAGCAACTAAGAACAAAACTAATGTCAATATCAATAAGATCATCAAAGAAAATTTTCATACCATATCTCTTCCCCTTTTTGTCATAGTAAAAAGTATGACAGTCTTGAAGCATAATTAAAGTGAAATAACAATCAATTTAAGGCCATTTAAGTTCATACCAATCATTAAACAACATATCAATTTTACAAGCCACAATGTTGTAAGCCATATCATAATGAAGATGAAAGATGAATTTCATTAATATAAATATCACATACAAAAGTTTGATACAAGCCACAATGCAAAGTGTTTTAAAGATAAATTTTCAACATAAAAAGATATGGAAAAATATGAGGAATGGCACTAAGAAAGCTCATTGAAGAAGAGGTGGAGAATGAGGAGATTGGTGAAGATGAGAAGAATGAGGAAAACATTGCCCCATGTGCTGTTGTGTAGATCACATTTGCTCAATGTTAGCTTTAATGTGGCGAACTTTAGCAACTAGCTCATTTTGAGTTTCTTCCATAATTTCTAATCGAGTGTTCATAGTCCCAACCACTGAATGCAGGCTATTCATTTGAAACAATAGCATTTCTAAGGCACCTTGAGTATCAAATGGTGGGGTGAAAAGTTCTCCTTGAGGTTCAAGAATATCTGAAGGTTAAAACACAGCATCAAATGTTTTAACCCATGAACCTACTGCATTTTGAACATAGCCCATGCTGTGTAAAGTAGGAGCACCAAGAACACTAAATGGGTCATTGAATATCATCACCTTATCTCCTCTAGTATTGACATCCAATTTCTTCAAAAGATGTAGTCCCTATTTTGCACTATCCTCATCATATCATTAAAGATGAAATACACCAAATTTAATTTTTGTTGATGCTTGATCTTATACATCCACCAATAATCTTGCTTCCTAAAGGTGGAGTATTGTGTGCCAAAAAGTGCCAACACATGAATGACAATAAGAAGTACCAACCTATCATGCATTGACAATCTAGATGCTTGAGTAGGAGTAACTTGTAAATTATTATTTCTAAAAATGTCTTGAGCAAGCTCCACCATGTCACACCTTGTATTGGTTTCCCCCTCATCATCTAACATGAAAGATTCAGTTAGCAATTGCTTGGTAACTAATATTTCTTTCCCCATCAGATATGTTCTAAATCTATCAAGATAGCACCTATGTGATCCTTCCATTTGAATACAACTAGCATTGCTATAAAATACTTTCACTAGATTCTCAAATAAAAGACCATCCACGCATAAGTAATTTAGCCATCCAAATCTCTCAAAAGCATGTAAGTAAAGGAATTCTATAGATTAGCAAAATTCAAGTGAAATTACCTTTCCATGCTTCACTTCTCTATGTGCAAAATGGGTCTCATATCTTTCATTTGCATTTAGATTAGCAAAATTTTGATTGAGAAAAGGCGTCATTGATGAGCTAGAAGCCTCTCTTAGGGGATTCCTCCTTTCAGCACTGACTTTGGTTTTTGGAGCCATGAAGATGATGAGATAATGGAAATTGATGAGAGAATTGATAATTATAGGTGATAAGGAGTAAAATATGTGTGGGAGAGGTAAAAAGGATAATTGAATGTGGTAGTTTCAAAAAAGGATCAACTTTCTAGAGTGAGAAAAATGGGTATCAATTTTTGTGTGATTTGATGGTTTTCAAGGATGAATTTTGCAAGAAATCAAGTTGAAATGAAGGAATTTGTAAAAGATTTGGCTGAGAATGAGCAATTTTGAGTGAAAAAATGAGTGAGAGATCTTAGGGTTTGAAGAGAATGAGTTTGGGAAAGAAGAAGAACAGGTAAAGAAACTGAAATGATTGACTAAAAGAGAAGGGGACCCGATTTTATCACTCCAAAATGATACGCATAGTGCCAAAAAAACATGACCTGATCGATCAGCTGAGATGGGGGATCGATCAGTTATGGTTTTTGTATTGAACCGATTGATTGGTTTTGAAGGGATCGATTTTTCATGTTTCCAACTTCTTTTAGCTACTGGATGAATACATGATTGATCTTGTCCAAAAAGGGGTCAATCGGTTCTCTTATGTTTTTTTTTTTAATTTGGCTATGAGGAGAATAACCAATCGATCCGGTCCAAAGGGGATCGATTGGTTTTCACTATAGCATTTTTTTTTTAAGATTTAAAAAACCATGCAATATGATCATTCAAACATGCATCATGCTATCATACACAAGCTTAAAAAAATTTAGATAAACATATATTTGATCAATTAAGATATTCTTTTCAAGGAGCATTCAACATACCAAGTTTACCTCTAATTGCATAAAATCTATCCTTATCAAGAGGTTTTATGAAGATATCAGCTAGTTGATGCAAGGTATCAACATACTCAAGTACAATATCACCTTTTTTAACATGATTTTTAATAAAATGATGCCTAATTTCAATATGTTTGGTTCTAGAGTGTTGAATTGGATTTTTGGTGAGATTGATAGCACTAATATTATCACATTTAATTGGAATATGATCCATAGTAATTCCAAAATCCTCCAATTGTTGCTTAATCCACAAAACCTGAGCATAACAACTTCCAGTGGCTACATATTCAACTTTGGTTGTGGATTGAGCAACACTATTTTGTTTCTTGAAAAACCATGATATGAGCATATTTCCAAACAATTGATAAGTACCAGAAGTGTTTTTTCTATCAATTTTGCACCCACCAAAATCCACATTGGAATAGGCATGTAAAGCAAAAGATGAACCTTTTGGATACCATAGTCCTAATTTAGGGGTGTCTTTAACGTACTTAAAAATTCTTTTGACAGCAGATAAGTGTGATTCTCTTAGTGAAGATTGAAATCTAGCACATAAACATACACTAAACATTATATCCAGTCTACTTACAGTGAGATATAGCAATGAACCAATTATAGACCTATATAGTTTAGAGTCAATACATTTACCTCTTTCATCTTTGTCAAGTTTTGTTAAAGTGCTCATAAGTGTTAAGCAAGGCTTTGATTATTCCAATCCAAACCTTATGAGTAAATCCTTGATGTATTTGGCTTGATTGATGAAGGTGCCATCTTTGTTTGCTTTACTTATAGTCCCAAGAAGAATTCTCCCATCATGCTCATTTCAAATTCATCTTGCATAATCTTAGCAAATTCTTAACAAAGAACTTCATTAGTAGTACCAAATATGATATCATCAACATAAACTTGCACTATGAGAATTTTTTTTCTTTTTGTTTTAATAAAAAGTGTGGTATCAACCTTCCCTCTATTAAAACCATTTTCAATCAAAAAGTTTAACAATCTTTCATACTAAGCTCTATGAGCTTATTTTAAACCATATAATGCTTTTGTCAATTTATAAACATGATTTGAAAATTTTGGATTTTCAAAATTGAGAGGTTGCTCTACATACACTTCTTCATTTATAAAAACATTTAGAAATGCACTCTTGACATCCATTTGAAAAACTTGAAATTTTTTAAACATGCAAATGCAAATAACATTCTAATGGCCTCTAACCTTACAACTGGGGCATAGGCTTCATTATAATCAATTCCTTCTTGTTGACTATACCCTTGGGCTACCAATCTAGCTTTGTTTCTAATAACATTCCCATGTTCATCCATTTTATTCCTAAAGACCCATTTGGTGCTTATAGTAGAATGATCACTAGGCCTAGGTACAAGATTCCACACTTGGCTTCTTTCAAATTGGTTTAATTCCTCTTGCATGGCCAATATCCAATGATCATCTCCTAAGGCTTCATCTATATTTTTGGGTTCAATATGAGATAGGAAAGTAACATAATTACACGCATTATAAGAAGATCTAGTTCTTACCCTTTGAGTTGGATCACTAATAATTTCATTATCTTTGACATATCTCCTTTCTCTATGGTGATTTGGCTCTCTCTCTATATGTTGTGGCTCCTCTAGAAACTCATCATCTTTCTTTTGATTGTTCTCCTCAATGTCAAGTGATGCATCATTGACATTTTCTTAAAGTATACCTATATCATCATCATCATCAAGAGACACATTTCTTAAAGGTGGATTAGATTTATCAAAAATAACATATATAGACTCTTTAACAACTAATGTTTTTTTATTAAAGACTCTATAGGCTTTTGAATTCAAAGAAAATCCTAGAAAAATCCCTTCATCACTTTTTGCATCAAATTTTCCAAGATTATCTTTTCCATTGTTCAAAACAAAACATTTGCAACCAAAAGGATGAAAATAAAGCATGGTTCTAGCCATTTCTTCTAAAATTTTATTTTTCCTTTCTACTACCCCATTTTGTTGAGGAGTTCTAGGAGCAAAAAAATTGTGGCTAATACCATTTTCACTATAAAATGCATTAAAGCCAAGATTTTTAAATTCTTTTCCATGATCACTTATAATACTAGTAATTGAATAGCCTTTTTCATTTTGTATTTGTTTGCTAAAAGTGATGAATTTTTCCAAAGCCTCATTCTTTGAATGCAAAAAGAAAACCCATGTAAATCTAGTGAAGTCATCAACAATAACAAACCCATATTATTTTACACCAAGACTTATTGTTCTAGTAGGGCCAAAAAGATCAATATGAAGTAGTTGAAGAGGTCTAGTAGTTGAAATGCAATTGCTAGGTTTCAAAGAGATTTTTCTATGTTTTCCTTAAGCACATGTATCACAAACCTTGTCATTTTCATATTTCAATTTTGGCAAACTAACAACCAAATCATTTTGAGAAAGTTTTCAAATTACATGCATACTTGCAATCCAAGCCTTCTATGCCAAATCCAACTTTCATTTTCTTTTTGAGCCATAAAACAAACAATTTTAGAGGAAAAATCATCTAGATGCACTACATAAATATTTTCTTGATGATGTCCAATAAAAACAAGCTTGTTAGTTTTGATATCACTTACTTGATAGCATATGGATTTAAACACAACTCTAAGTCCTTTATCACATAATTGACTAATACTAAGTAAGTTATGCTTGAGTCCATTTACAAGTAAAACATTTTCAATAGTAGTAGAAGAATTGTTACCAATGGAGCCAATCCCTTCAATTTGGCCTTTAGGGGTGTTTAACAAGAATTTTGTCTCCGGTCATGTGTTTTGAGCATCCACTATTAAGGTACCATGGATTGTTCTTGCTTGAATTGGCTTTGTAGCAATGCTCATCCACTTACAAAAACACAATTAACTTTTTGTTTTAGGTACCCAAATTTTCTTGGGTCCTTGAGTGTTAGTACTAACAATTTCTATGCCTTTTGGAATCCACTTCATTTTAGTAATCTCATCTTAAGATGTGCTAACTCCTTTTAGAACCCACACTCTTTTAATAAGCTTGCCTTTATAAGTCACTTTCTCCAAGGAACAATATTGTATATAATGACCCAATTTATGACAATATGCACATATGCTAGATGGATCATTTGGCTTAACAAGAAAATTCTTTAAATGAGTTTTTTTATTGCCACCATTATAGCTTAGTCCATCTTTATCAAAGAATGCTCTTTGTGTTTCAAGCATGTCATTGAGCTTTTGATGTCCCATATAAAATCTAAAAAATAAATTATACAAATTTTCTTTTTTCTTAGTCAAATCATTAACATTCAACTGTAAGAGCTCAATTTCTTTTTCTAAATCATCCTTAGCTTTAGTCAAGTGTTCTTTTTCTAGTTTCAACTTATAGATCATTTTCCTATATTTCATGTTCATGTTCTCAAACTCTATGGCTAATTCATCATAAGCGTCTTGCAATTTATCAAATGTGTAAGAATTTAAATTATATGGGTTAGAAGTTACCTTGGGCTCATCAAGAGCCATGAGACATAGATTGGCTACTTCTTCCTCATTTGATTCATCATCGAAGAAGTTACTATCAGTCTATGTTACAACCACTGCTTTTTTCTTTTTTGGCTTTGTCATGTTTTGCTTCTTCCACAAAGGACAATCAAATTTGATATGACCTAGTTTGTTGCATTCATAGCATATAATTTGATCCATTTATCTTCTACTTGATTCTCTTTTAGTCATTTCTCTTTGTGGTCTTCTTCTACTTGAGAACTTGTTCATCCTCATGAACCTCATGAACCTCATGAACTTCTTGAATCTTTTTGCAAACATGGCCATCTCTTCATCTTTAACATCCTCTTCTTGTCCAAAATTTTTTTTATCTTCTTGAAAGGTAGATTTGAGAGCAATGCCACCTTTCTTGATTAATTCTTACCCCTTTTTGAGCTTCATCTCATAGGTAAGGAAAGAACCCATTAGTTCATCCAAAAAAAGTGTGTGAGGATCTTTAGACTATTCAATGGCTGTCACTTTTGCTTCC
This sequence comes from Durio zibethinus, assembly GCF_047325235.1. Taxonomy (NCBI): domain Eukaryota; kingdom Viridiplantae; phylum Streptophyta; class Magnoliopsida; order Malvales; family Malvaceae; genus Durio; species Durio zibethinus. Next base: position 21,108,411 of record NC_143170.1, read on the forward strand.
CAGCTCTTTGGTAGACTATTAAGGATTTTTTTCACCATCTTCACATTTGAATAAGTCTTCCCAAGAGCCTTTAAACCATTAATGATGTCGGTGAAGTGGTTAGACATCTCACTAATGGTTTCATTTGGTTTCATCTTGAATAACTCATAATCATGAGTGAGCATACCAATTTTTATCTCTTTGATTTGATTTGTACCTTCATGAGTGACAGCTAACTTATCCTAAATTTTTTTTGCATTTTTACACAAAGAAACTCTATTGTACTCACTAGGCCCCAATGCACAAAAGAGTGTATGCATTGCCTTAGCGTTAAGTTGAGCCATCTTCATATCATTGACATCCTATTCACTTTGTTGCTTAATCACTTCCCTACCATTTTCCATCTTCATTGGAATTTGAGGACCATTTACAATGACCTTCCAAACTTCATAATCATTAGCTTGAATGAATAACCTCATCCTAGTCTTCGAATAAGAGTAGTTGTCACCAACAAAGAGAGGAGGTCGTACAATTGAATAGCCTTCACTTCTATGAGATGTTGCAACTGTTTTCATTTACCATGAGACATACCTCTTATTGTCCACTATAGTTGTTATAGCTTGAGGATGGTTCTTCCACATTGATCACCATATTTCTTTAAGCCATTTTCAAGATTACTCTTGGGTTATTAAACTTACAAAAAATAGTACTAGCTCTGATACCAATTATTAGCTCAAAGACTTGAAATAAACCAAGAGGGGGTGAATTGATTATAATAAAATTTTTAAAATCAATACTTAATAATCACAATTTCAGCAAAACAATTTATCTAAGCAAATAAGCACAATAAATGAGAGTAAATAAGAGATAGGGATAAAGAATTGGACACCAAGATTTATAAAGGTTCGATCTTTTCTTTAGGTACCTATGTCTTCTCCCTTAGCCTCATTTGCCAAGAAGTTCAATCCACAATAAGTTGAAGGATACAACCTAGCTTCTTAAAGCTATACACAATCAACACTACAAACTCTTAAGGGTTATCCTCCTCGTTAAGCTCACAAACTCACAATACAAAGTTTCTGAAGTATTTTGCAAACTTTAAGAACCTTTCAAAGGTTGGGTGTTTGCTAATTTGAAGTACACAATAGTATAGACAAGAAAATAGAGAAAAACTTATATGAATAGGATTTTTTACACTTTTTTCTCTTTGAATAGCTTTGAATGCTTGAACAAGTTGGTTGGTGAATAGCAATAAGTTTTCTTAGCTTTTCTTACTCTTGTTCTGCAGTGGAAGGCTTTATTTATAGGTAAGAAGAAATTGAGAGCTGTTGCCTTGCATTTAATGCTTCAAACATGCAAAAATTTCAGACAAATATATTCGTTGGGGCTTTTTAGGACTCAAGGGATTGATCCCTTCCTTTAGGGGATCGATTAGGTCAAGTTAGAGAAGGCTCGAATTTATGCTTGAAATGCCTTACCCGATCGATTAGGTAGCGTACCTGATCGATCCCTTATGTGGGGGGATCGATCCCTTTTTTGGATTTTTAGTCTTGGGAGTATTCTATTTAAGCAACCAATCAATCCCTTTAAAAGAGGGATCGATCCCATGCCTTAGTGATTGATCCCTTATGTGGGGAGATCGATCTCTTTCCTTTAAGGAAGGGATCGATCAGGTAAGCTTGAAACCCTAACCAATTGTTTCCTACATGGAGGGGATCGATTGGTTTTTGCCAAAACTTCACAAATTTTGCTTTTGGAAGAAAATAGGAACGATCTTTTTTGCTAAGGGATCGATCCCTTCTATCAAAACATGCACTAATCCCTTTTTGTTCTAAGAATTTAACTTGTTTTGGTTCCCAAATGAATTTTGGCAAGATAGAAGGGTGGAAAAATATTCAATTTAAGCTTAGAAGAGATTGATTCAAGTTAGAAAAATTTTTGTTTTGTCAAATCAAAACTCTTAATCAATTCAAGGCCAACAAAATCATTATGACCTTTTGTCTTGTCATAAAAGAATTTTGTCAATTCAAACTAGCTTATTCAGAATAAAATAAAATGAATTTATTAATATTTCAAAAATTAATAAGAGATTTAAAAAATAATTCTATTTACCTAATCAGTTTAAATAATTATGACTATTTAAAAAATTATATATTTCAAATCATTATTACCTTTTATTTTGTCCTAAAATGAGTGTTTTTGTTCATATAAGTTTATTCGGAATAAAGTAATACTAATCTATTAATATTTCAAAAATTAATAAGTGATTTAAAAAAAAACTCTATTTATCAAACTAGTTTAAATAGTTATAACTATTTGAGCAATTATTTATTTCAAATCGTTATGACTTTTTGTTCTGTTATAAAGAATTGTTTCTATTCATACAAGCTTATTTGGATTAAAATAATACTAATTTATTACTATTTTGACAATTAGTAAGCTAAAAATTTTAAAAATATATATGTTTACAGAATTAGATCAAATAGTCATGATTTGAATAATTATCTATTTCAAATCATTATGACATTTTATTTTGTCATAAAAAAATTATTTCAATTCATATAAGGTTATTGGAAATAAAATAATACTATGTTATTAATATTCAAAAAATTAATAATTAAGAGATTTAAAAAATGAATCTATTTACCAAACAAGTTTAAATCTATTATCGATTTGGAATCACTATAACCTTTTGGCTTGTCATATAATGATTTTATTTGTTCATATAAGCTTATTTTGAATAAAAATAATATAAATTTATTAATATTAAGGCAATTAATAAGTAAAAGATTTAAAAAATAAATCTATTTACTGAACAAATTCAAATTCTTATGACTATTTAAATAATTATTTATTTCAAATTCTTACGATTTTTTTGTTTTGTCATAAAACAATTGTTTCCGTCCATTTGAGCTTATACGGATTAAAATAATATTAATTTATTAATATTTCAACAATTAATAAGTTAAAGATTTAAAATATATGTTTACCAAACAAGTTCAAATAATCATGACTATTTGAATAATTATCTACTTCAAATCATTGTAACCTTTTGTTTTGTAATAGAACAATTGTTTCCATTCATGTGAGCTTATTTGAAATAAAATAATACTAATTTATTAATATTCCAAAAATTAAAATGTAAGAGAATTAAAAAAATAAATTTGTTTATTGAACAAGTTCAAATAGTTGTGACTATTTTAATAATTATCTATTTCAAAACATTATGACCTTTTGTTTTGTCATAAAACAATTTGTTCTATTCATTCAAGCTTATTTCAAATAAAATAATATAAATTATTAATGTTCCAAAAATTAATAAGTAAAAATTTTAAAAATAAATTTATTTAAAAATTAATGTTCCAAAACCAATTGTTTCTATTCATACAAAATTATTCAGAATAAAATAATACTAATTTATTACTATTTCAAAAATTAAAAAGAGATTTACAAACTAAATCTCTTTACTGAACTAATTCAAATAGTTATGACTATTTGAACAATTATCTATCTCCAACTATTATGATCTTTATTTTGTCCTAAAACATTTAATTTTTGTTTAACAATCTTATTTGGAGTAAAGTATTGCTAAATTAATAATATTCTAAACATTAATAAGTAAGGATTTAAAAAATAAATGTGTTTGTTGAACCAGTTGAAATAGTTAAGACTATTAGAATAATTATCTATTTCAAATCATTTTGACCTTTTGTTTAGTCATAAAATAATTGTTTCAACTCATACATGCTTATTCGAATAAAATAATATAATTTATTAACATTCAAAATATTATTAAGTAAGAAATTAGAAAAAAATCAGTTTACCAAACATGTTCAAATATTTTTGACTATTTGAACAATTATCTATTTAAAATCGTTATGACCTTATATTTTATCGTAAAACAATTGTTTCAGTTCATAAAAGCTTATCCGAAATAAAATAATATTACTTTATTAACATTATAAAAATTGATAAGTTAGAGATTTAAAACATAAGTTAGTTTATCGAATCAATTCAAATAATTATGGCCATTTAAATAATTATTATTTCAAATCATAATGAACTTTTGTTTTGTCATAAAACAATTGTTTTTCATCATACAAGCCTATTTGGAATAAAATAATACTAATTTATTAATATTTGAAAAATTAATAAGTAGGAGATTTAAAAAATAAATCTATTTATCAAATCAATTCAAATAATTGTGACTATTTGAACAATTATATATTTCAAATTGTTATAACCTTTTTATTTTGCCATAAAACAATTAATTTTGTTCATACAAGCTTATTGGGAATAAAAAAATACTAATGCAATAATATTCTAAAAATTAATAACTAAGAGATTTAAAAAATAAATTTATTTGTTGAGCTAATTCAAATAGTTAAGGCTATATGAACAATTCTTTATTTCAAATCATTATAACCTTTTGTTTTGTCGTGAAATAATTTTTTTTAGTTCTTACTAACTTATTTGAAATAAAATAAAACAAATTTATTAATATTTCAAAAATTAATCAGTAAGAGATTTAAAAAATAATTATGTTTACTGAACTAATTCAAATAATTATGACTATTTGAACAACTGTCTATTTCAAATTGTTATGACATTTTCTTGTGTCGTAAGACAAATGTTTTTGTTCATATAAGTTTGTTCGAAATAAAATAATACTAATCTATTAATATTTCAAAAATTTATAAGAGATTTAAAAAATAAATCTATTTATCAAATCAATTCAAATAGTTATGAATATTTAAGCAATTATTTATTTCAAATCATTATGACTTTTTGGTTTGTTGTAAAACAATAGTTTCTCTTCATACGAACTTATTTAGATTAATATAATACTAATCTATTAGTGTTAGCCTTGAATTGATCCTTATTTTGAAATGACAAAACATTAAAGCTAAATAAACTTGATCAAGATTTTGAAAAAGGATTTATTTAGTACATGTTCTTAAGTTTTATATTTTGGTACTAAATAAATAATATGATTTTCAAAGCTTAAACAAACCTTTCTTTGTTTTCATATTTCTCAAACCAAATCTATCTTTAAAGATTATTTATTTGAGCTTAAATGAAAGTCCAATTGTTGTTTTTAAAGCGAAGTTATTCATTTTGGACTTAATACAATTTTGATAATATTGGTTTTGAGAAATAGATTAACTTAAGAAAGCGGTTTTACAAGAATAAAGTTTTCCAACATCAAACTTGTTTTATTTTTTTGTATTAATTCACAAAGTCTTAATATTTGAATTTTATATGGTTGGAAAGCTCTTTGAGTCTACTTTCTAATGGATTAAACAAAATAAAAATCCAAATTTTGTAAGAAAAGATTTTGAATTTTTACTAGATACTCTGCAGTTGTTAGAAAAACTGCACAATGTTTAAATTTGAAAATTCACTATAATTCATACACAGTAAATTATGTGATGAAATTTATAAGGATAGAAAAGCCTTTAAGTCTAGTTTCTAAATATTCAAATGGTTTGTGGTTTGGATTTGTATAACCCAAGTTATGATCAAATTAGTAAGTAGAGTACAAAATGCAAAACTATCACCCAGCCACTGACAAGATCAATCCCCTCATGGAAGGGATCGATTGGGTTATGATTTTCAAGTGAAAAATGGTTCAAAACATGAACCAATCAATCCCCTCAAGCAAGGGATTGATCAGTTCTAGGTGGAAACACTCCAAAGGCTACTTTTTGGTGCTTCTAACGGCTATTTTCTTCTCTCAAACACTTCCAACGGCTACCTCTTCAATTTCTCTATAAATTGGGCACTCCAACACACCAAGAAGATTGATGAATTAAGAGAGTAAGAGCCAATAAGCCACATTTTCATTCTGTCAAAGAATCAAGAGTTTTTAGAGCTTTAAAGTCCATATCTTTGTATTTATTGTATCCAATTTTTATTTGTTGTTCATTCATCATTTTCTTGTACTTAAACTTAGCAAACACTTAGCCTTAGAGAGGTTGTTCTATTTTTTGCAAAATTATCGTTGATATACAAGGGTGGAAGAGAATAAGAGTTAAGGTATCCTCTTGAGAGCTTTGTAGTGAGATTGGGTAAAGTACTACAAAAGGTAGAGGTTTCTATCTTAAACCTTAGAAAGAAAAAGATAGGTTGTATTTTCAATTCAAGAATAGTGGATTGAAGCCTTGGTGTGGACAACCAAGAAGAGAGGACGTAAGTGCCTTGAGGAGAAGGACCAAACCTCTATAAATCATTGTGTTTGATTTCTCTATCCCTATCTCCTTACAATTTGTTGTTGTTTATATTTGATTTTAGATTCATTAATTGTTATTGTTTGCATTATATTTTCATCAAAAGTGCTTATTGTTTTAATTTCCATTCAATTATATTGAAATCATTTGTTTGGGAAGAATTTGGAGAAATCCAATTCACCCCCCTCTTGGATCACCATCTAACCTAAAAGGCTAACAATTAGTATTTTGAAAACTAATAAGTAAAAAATTTAAAAAATTTAAAAAATAAATATGTTTATCGAGTTAGATTAAATAGTCATGACTATTTGAATAATTATCTATTTTAAATCATTATGACTTTTTATTTTGTCATAAAAAAATTATTTTAGTTCATATAAGGTTATTCAAAATAAAATCATACTATGTTATTAATATTCTAAAAATTAATAATTAAGAGATTTAAAAAATGAATCTATTTACCGAACAAGTTTAAATAATTATGACCACTTGAACAATTATCGATTTGGAATCACTATAACCTTTTAATTTGTCATAAAATTAATTTTTCTATTCGAACAAGCTTATTTCAAATAACATAATACAAATTTATTAATATTAAGAAATTAATAAGTAAAAGATTTAAAAAGTAAATCTGTTTACCAAATAAGTTCAAATCATTATGACTATTTGAACAATTATTTATTGCAAATTCTTATGACTTTTTTGTTTTGTCATAAAATAATTGTTTCTATCCATATGAGCTTATTTGAATTAAAATAATATTAATTTGTTAATATTTCAACAATTAATCAATAAAAGATTTAAAAAAACTATTTACCAAACAAGTTCAAATAGTCATGACTATTTGAATAATTATCTACTTCAAATCATTGTGACCTTTCATTTTGTAATAAAATAATTATTTCAATTCATGTAAGCTTATTTGAAAAAAAAATAATACTAATTTATTAATATTCCAAAAATTAAAGAGTAAGAAAATTAAAAAAATAAATCTGTTTATCGAACAAGTTAAAATGGTTATGTCTATCTGAACAATTATCCATTTCAAGGCATTATTACCTTTTGTTTCAACATATTAAGACCTTTTATTTTGTCATAAAACAATTGGTTCTATTCATGCAAGCTTATTTCAAATAAAATAAAATAAATTTATTAATGTTCCAAAAAATTAATAAGTAAACATTTTAAAAATAAACCAATTTTTTGAACACGTTCAAATAGTTATGACTATTTGAACAATTATCTATTTCAAATCATTATGACAATTTGTTTTGTTATAAAGCATTTGTTTCTATTCAAAAAAACCTTATTCAAAATAAAATAATACTAATTTATTAATATTCCAAAATTAATAAGTAAAAAGTTTTAAAAATAAATTTGTTTACCGAGTGAGTTCAAATAGTTATGACTATTTGAATACTATTTATTTCAAATTGTTATAATCCTTTATTTTATCATAAAACAATTATTTCTATTTATACAAGCTTACTCAAAATAAAATAATACTAATTTATTAATATTCTAAAAATTAATAAGCTGAAGATTTGAAAATTAATTTGTTTACCAAACAAATTCAAATAGTCATGTCTATTTGAACTATTATCTATTTCAAATTGTTATGACATTTTGTTTTGTCATAAAATAATTTTTCTATTCATACAAAATTATTTAGAATAAAATAATACTAATTTATTACAATTTTAAAAATTAATAAGAGATTTAAAAACTAAATCTCATTACCAAACTAATTCAAATAGTTATGATTATTTGACCAATTATCTATCTCAAATCATTATGATCTTTATTCTATCCTAAAACATTTATTTTTGTTTATACAAACTTATTCGAAGTAAAATATTGCTAAATTAATAATATTCTAAACATTAGCAAGTAAGGATTTAAAAAATATTTATGTTTGCCGAACCAGCTCAAATAATTAGACTATTAGAACAAAATAGCTATTTCAAATAGTTCTGACCTTTTGTTTAGTCATAAAATAATTGCCTTATTCAAAATAAAATAAAACTAATTTATTAATGTTTAGAAAATTAATAAGAAATTTAAAAAAAAATTGTTTACTAAACAAGTTCAAATAGTTTTGACTATTTAAACAATTGTCTATTTAAAATCGCTATGACCTTTTATTTTATCATAAAATAATTGTTTTAGTTCATAAAAGCTTGTTTGAAATAAAATAATATTACTTTATTAATATCATAAAAATTGAGAAGTTAAAGATTTAAAACATAAATTAGTTTATCGAATCAGTTCAAATAATTGTGGCCATTCGAACAATTATTTATTGCAAATTGTTATTAACTTTTGTTTTTTCATAAAACAATTGTTTTTCATCATTCAAGCCTATTTAGAATAAAATAATACTAATTTATTAATAATTCAAAAATTAATAAATAAAAGATTTAAAAAATAAATATGTTTATCGATCTAGTTCAAATAGTTATGACTATTTGAACAATTATATATTTCAAATTGTTATAACCTTTTGTTCAGACATAAAACAATTATTTTTGTTCATACAAGTTTATTCATAATAAAATAATACTAATGTAATAATATTCTAAAAATTAATAACTAAGATATTTAAAAATAAATTTATTTGCCAAACCAGTTCAAATAGTTAAGGCTATACGAACAATTCTTTATTTCAAATCGTTATGACCTCTTGTTTTATCGTAAAACAATTTTTTTAATTCTTACTAACTTATTTGAAATAAAATAAAAAAAATTTATTAATATTTCAAAAAATTAATCAGTTAGAGGTTTAAAAAATAATTTTGTTTGTTGAACTAGTTTAAATAATTATGACTATTTGAATAATTATCTATTTCAAATCGTTATGACGACCTTTTGTTTTGTCATAAAACAAATGTTTTTATTCATATAAGCTTGTTTGGAATAAAATAATACTAATCTATTAATATTTCAAAAATTAATAAGACATTTAAAAAATAAATCTATTTATAAAATCAGTTCAAATAGTTATGAATATTTAAGCAATTATTTATTTCAAATTGTTATGACTTTTTATTTTGCTATAAAACAATAGTTTTTGTTCATACATGCTTATTCAAATTAATATAATATTAATTTATTAATATTTTGACAATTAATAAGTACAAAATTTTAAAAATAAATATGTTTACCGAACTAGATCAAATAGTCACAACTATTTGAATAATTATCAATTTCAAATCATTATGACCTTTTGTTTTCTCATAAAAAAATTTATTTCAGGTCATATAAAGTTATTCAAAATAAAATAATACTACGTTATTAATATTCCAAAAATTAATAATTAAGAGATTTTAAAACTAAATTTATTTACCGAACAAGTTTAAATAGTTATATAATACTATGTTATTAATATTCTAAAAATTAATAATTAAAAGATTTTAAAAATGAATCTATTTACCGAACAAGTTTAAATAATTATGACCATTTGAATAATTATAGATTTGGAATCGCTATAACCTTTTGGTTTGTCATAAAATGATTTTTTCTGTTCCTACAAGCTTATTTCTAATAAAATAATACAAATTTATTTATTTTAAGTCAATTAAGTAGTAAAAGATTTAAAAAATAAATTTGTTTATCGAACAAGTTCAAATGATTATGACTATTTGAATAATTATTTATTTCAAATTCTTAGGACTTTTCTGTTTTATCATAAAACAATTGTTTCTGTCCATATAAGCTTATTCAGATTAAAATAATATTAATTTATTAATATTTTTACAATTAAGAAGTAAAAGATTTTTAAAAAAATGTTTACCACAGAAGTTCAAATAGTCATAAATATTTGAATAATTCTCTACTTCAAATCATTGTGACCTTTTGTTTTGTAATAAAACAATTGTTTCAATTCATGTAAGCTTATTTGAAATAAAATAATACTAATTTATTAATATTCCAAAATTTAAAGAGTAAGAGAATTAATAAATAAATTTGTTTGCTGAACAAGTTCAAATAGTTACGACTATCTAAACAATTCTCTAATTCAAAACATTATGACCTTTTGTTTTGTCATAAAATAATTGGTTCTATTTATGCAAGCTTATTTTAAATAAAATAATATAAATTTATTAATTTTATAAAAATTAATAAATAAAAATTTTAAAAATAAATTTATTTTTTGAACATGTTCAAATAGTTTTGACTATTTGAACAATTATCTATTTCAAATTGTTATGACCATTTGTTTTGTCACAAACCAATTGTTTTTGTTCAAAAAACATTATTTGAAATAAAATAATACTAACTTATTAATATTCCAAAATTAATATGTAAAAGATTTTAAAAATAAATCTGTTTATTAGGCAACTTCAAATAGTTATGACTATTTGAACAATTATTTATTTCAAATCGTTATGATCTTTTGTTTTGTCATAAAACAATTGTTTCTATTCATACAAATTTATTTGAAATAAAATAATACTAATTTATTAATATTATAAAAATTAATAAGTTGAAGATTTAAAAAATTAATTTGTTTTTCGAACAAGTTCAAATAGTCACATCGATTTGAACTATTATCTATTTCAAATTGTTATGACATTTTGTTTGTTGTAAAACAATTGTTTCTATTCATACAAAATTATTTAGAAAAAATAATACTAATTTATTATTATTTCAAAAATTAATAAGTGATTTAAAAACTAAATCTTTCTACCAAACCAATCCAAATAGTTATGACTATTTGAACAATTATTTATCTCAAATCGTTATGATCTTTGTTTTATCTTAAAACATTTATTTCTATTCATACAAGCTTATTTGGAGTAAAATATTGCTAAATTAATAATATTCTAAACATTAATAAGTAAGGATTTAAAAAATAAATGTTTTTATTGAACTAGCTTAAATAGTTAAGACTATGAGAACAATTATCTATATCAAATCATTTTGACCTATTGTTTACTCATAAAATAATTGCTTTAGCTCATACATGCTTATTCAAAATAAAATAATACTAATTTATTTACATTCAAAAAATTATTAAGAAATTAAAAAAACTGTTTATCGAACAAGTTCAAATAGTTTTGACTATTTGAATAATTATCTATTTAAAATCGTTATGACATTTTATTTTATCATAAAACCATTGTTTCAGTTCATAAAGGCTTATTCAAAATAAAATAGTTTTACTTTATTAATATTATAAAAATTGATAAGTTAAAGATTTAAAACATAAATCAGTTTATTGAATTAGATCGAATAATTATGATCATTTGAACAATTATCTATTTCAAATCATTATTAACTTTTTTTTGTCATAAAACAATTATTTTTCATCATACAAGCCTATTCAGAATAAAGTAATACTAATCTATTAATATTTAAAGTAATAAGTAAGAGAATTAAAAAATAAATCAGTTTATCGAACCGGTTCAAATAGTTATAAGTATTTGAATAATTATATATTTCAAATTGTTGTAACCATTTGTTCTATCATAAAACAAATGTTTTTATTCAAATAAGTTTCTTTAGAATAAAATAATATTAATTTATTAACATTTTGAAAATTAATGAGTAAGAGAATTAAAAAATAAATATTTTTACTAAGCCAGTTTAATTAGTTAAACTTTTGAACAATTATTTATTTCAAATTGTTATGACCATTCGTTTTGTAATAAAACAATTGTTTATTGTTCATATAGTCTTATTTGGAATAAAGCAATACTAATTTATTAATATTCGAAAAATTAATAAGCATCAGATTTAAAAAATGAATCTGTTGGATTTGACTACTTGAACAATTATCTATTTTAAATCATTATAACCTTTTGTTTTATCACAAATCAATTGGTTTTATTCGTACAGCCTTATTCGAAACAATATAATTCTAACTTATTAATATTCCAAAAATTAATAAGTAAGAGATTTTAAAAAATGAATTTATTTACTAAACAAGTTCAAATATTTAAGACTATTTGAACAATTATCTATTTTAAATCACTATAACCTTTTGTTTTGTTATAAAACAATTTTTTTCTATTTAGACAAGCTTATTTCAAGTAAAATAACACAAATTTATTAATATTTGGACAATTAAAAAGTAAAAGATTTAAAAAAACAATTTGTTTGCCAAATAAGTTTAGATAGTTATGACTATTTGAATAATTATTTATTTTAATTTGTTATGACTTTTTGTTTTGTCATAAAACAATTTTTTTTTTCATACAAGCCTATTCATATTAAAATAATATTAATTTATTAATATTTTAAAAAATAATAAGTAAAAGATTTTAAAAATAAATATGTTTATCAAACAAGTCCAAATAGTCATAACTAATTGAATAGTTATCTATTTCAAATCGTTATGACCTTTTGTTTTGTAATAAAACAATTGTATTAGTTTATAAAGGCTTATTCAAAATAAAATAATACTAATTTATTAATATTTGAAAAATTAATGAGTAAGAGATTTAAAAAATGAATCAGTTTACCAATCAAGTTTAAATAGTTATGACTATTTGAATAATTATCTATTTCAAATCGTTTTGACCTTTTATTTTGTCATAAAACAATTTTTTCTATTCATACAAACTTATTTCAAATAAAATAATATAAATTTATTAATATTCTAAAAATTATTAAGTAAAAATTTTAAAAATAAATCTGTTTTCTAAACACATTCAAATAGTTATGACATTTATTTGAGCAATTATCTATTTCAAATAGTTATGACCTTTTGTTTTGTCATAAACCAATTGTTTCTATTCATACAAGCTTATTTGAAATAAAATAATACTAATTTATTAATATTTCAAAAATTAATAAGTAAATGATTTAAAAAATAAATATGTTTACCAAGCAAGCTTTAATAGTTATGACTATTTGAATAATTATTTATTTCAAATAGTTATGATCTTTTGTTTAGTGATCAAACAATTGTTTTTATTCATACAAATTTATTTGGAATAAAATAATACTAATTAATTAATATTATGAAAATTAACAGGTAAGAGATTTAAAAAATAAATCTATTTACTAAACAAGTTCAAATAGTCACATCCATTTGAATAATTACCTATTTCAAATCATTATGACTTTTTGTTTTGTTATAAAATAATTGTTTTTGTTCGAATAGAAATATTGAAAATAAAATAATACTAATTTATTAATATTTTAAAAATTAATATAAGATTTAAAAACTAAATCTGTTTATCGAACTAGTTCAAATAGCTATGACTATTTGAGCAATTATCTATCTCAAATCGTTATGATCTTTATTTTGTCATAGAACAATTGTTTCTTTCATATTAGCTTATTCGGATTAAGATAATACTAATTTAATAATAAAAAATAAATGCATTTTGCTGAACCAATTCAAATAGTTAAGACTATTAGAACAATTATCTATTTCAAATCGTTATAACCTTTTGTTTAGTCATAAAACAATTATTTTAGTTCATACAAGCTTATTCAAAATAAAATAATACTAATTTATTAACATTAAGAAAATTAATAAGCAAGAGATTTTAAAAAATAAATATGTTTACCAAACAAGCTCAAATAGATATTACTATATAAATAATTATCTATTTAAAATTGTTATGACCTTTTGTTTTGTCATAAAATAATTGTTTTAATTCATAAAAACTTATCTGAAATACAATAATACTACTTTATTAATATTTCAAAAATTATTACGCAAGAGATTTAAAAATTAAAGTTGGTTTTCAAACCAATTCAAATACTTTAAGACCATTTGAACAAATACCAATCTCAAATTGCTATGATCTTTGTTTTGTCATAAAAAATTGTTTATGATCATACAAGCTTATTTGGATAAAAATAATACTAATTTAATAATATTTCAAAAATTAGTAAGAGATTTAAAAAATAAATTTGTATACTGAATTAGTTCAAATGATTAAGACCATTAGAGTGATTATCTATTTCAAATCATTCTAAGATTTTGTTTTGTCATAAAATAATTGTTTCAGTTCATACAAGCTTATTTAGAATAAAATAATACTAATTTATTAACATTCAAAAAATTAATAAGCAAGAGATTTGAAGAAATAAATTTGTTTACTAAACAAGTTCAAGTAGTTATGATTATTTGAACAATTGTCTATTTAAAATCGTTATGAACTTTTGTTTTGTTATAAAACAATTGTTTCAGTTCATAAAAACTTATCCAAAATAAAATAGTACTACTTTATTAATATTTCAAAAATTAATAAGCAAGAGATTTAAAAATAAACCAGTTTACTAAATCAGTTCAAATAATTATGGTCATTTGAATAATTATATATTTCAAATCATTATTATTTTTCATTTTGTCATAAAACAATTGTTTCTCAACATGCAAGCCCATTGAAATAAAATAATACTAATTTATTAATATTTCAAGAATTGTAAGAGATTTAAAAAATAAATCTATTTACCAAACCAGTTTAAATAGTTATGACTATTTGAACAATTATCTATTTCAAATTGTTATAAGCTTTTGTTTTATCATAAATCAATTATTTATGTTCATACAAGTTTATTCAAAATAAAATAATATTAGTTTAATAATATTATGAAAATTCAATAACTATGAGATTTAAAAAATAAATTTGTTTCCTAAACTAGTTCAAATAGTTAAGACAATATAAACAATTATCTATTTCAAATCGTACTATTTTAGCTTATACAAGTTTTTCAGAATAAAAAAAATTAATTTGTTAATATTTCAAAATTTTATAGGTAAGAGATTTAAAAAATAATTCTATTTATTGAACCAATTCAAATAATTAGAACTATTTGAAAATTATATATTTCAAATCATTATTACTTTTTGTTTTGTTGTAAAATAATTATTTTTGTTTATATAAGTTTGTTTGAAATAAAATAATACTACTTTATTTATATTTAGAAAATTAATCAATAAGAGTTTTAAAAAGTAAATCTGTTTACCAAGTAGTTTCAAATAGTTTTTACTATTTGAATAATTATTTATTTCAAATCGTTATAACCTTTTATTTTGTCATCAAATTATTGGCTACGTTCATACTATTTTATTTGAAATAAAATAATACTAATTTAATAATATTCCAAAACTTAATAACCGAGAAAATTAAAAAATAAATCTAATTGCCAAATGAGTTCAAATAGTTAAGACTATATAAATGATTATCTATTTCAAATTGTTATGACCTTTTTGTTTTTTCTTAAAACAATTTTTTTGTTCTGTCTTAAAACAATTTTTTGGTTCGTACAAGCTTATTCAAATTAAAATAATACAAATTTAATAATATTTCAAAAATTAATAAGTAAAAGATTTAAAAAATAAATTTATTTTTCGAATCAGTTCATATGGTTAAGATTATTAAAGCAATTATCCATTTGAAAATTGTTCTTACTTTCTGTTTAGTCATAAAGCAATTGTTTTAGTTCACACAAGTTTATTTGAAATAAATTAATACTAATTTATTAATATTTGAAAAATTAATAAAAAGATATTTTAAAAAATAAATCTATTTATCTAACATGTTTAAATAGTTATTGCTATTTGAACAATTGTCTATTTAAAATCATTATGACATTTTGTTTTGTCATAAAACAATTGTTTCAATTAATACAAGTTTATTCGAAATAAAATAATACAAATTTGTTAATATTTCAAAAATTAATAAGTGATTTAAAAAGTGAATCTGTTTACAGAATCATTTCAAATAATTATGGCCATTTTAACAATTATCTATTTCAAATCATTATTACCTTATGTTTGGTCATAAAACAAATGTTTTTTTTTTTTATCATTTAAGCTTATTTGGAATAAAATAATGCTAATTTATTAATCTTTCAAAAATTAATAAGTAAGAGATTTAAAAAATAAATCTATTTACCAAACCAGTTTAAATAGTATGACTATTTGAATAATTGTATAGTTCAAATTATTATAACCTTATGTTCTATCACAAAACAATTATTTCTATTCATACAAGGTTATTCAAAATAAAATAATACTAATCTATTAATATTTCGATAATTAATAACTAAGAGAATTAAAAATAAATTTGTTTAGCAAACCAGTCCAAATATTTAAGACTAATGAACAATTATCCATTTCAAAACACTATGACCTTTTGTTTTATCATAAAACAAAATTTCAATTCACACTAGCTTATTCAGAATAAAACAAAATGAATTTATTAATATTTCAAAAATTAATAAGTAAGAGATTTAAAAAATTTATTTTTATTTACCTAATCAGTTTAAATAATTATCACCCTTTGAACAATTATCTATTTCAAATCATTATAACATTTTTTTTGTCATAAAACAAATGTTTTTGTTCATATAAGTTTGTTTGAAATAAAGTATTACTAATCTATTACTATTTCAAAAATTAATAAAATATTTAAAAAATAAATATATTTATCAAACTAGTTTATATAGTTATGACTATTTGACAAGTTATTTATTTCAAATCGTTAGGACTTTTTGTCCTATTATAAAACAATTGTTTCTATTCATACAAGTTTGTTCAGATTCAAATAATACTAATTTATTAATATTTTGACAATTGATAAGTAAATTTTTTTAAAAATAAATATGTTTATCGAACTAGATCAAATAGTCTTGACTATTTGAATAATTATCTATTTCAAATCATTATGACCATTTGTTTTATCATCAAGGAATTGTTTAACCCTTATAAGTTTATTCGAAATAAAATAAAACCAATTTATTAATATTTTGAAAATTAATAATTAAGAGATTTTAAAAAAATCTATTTATCAAACAAGCTTATTTCAAATAAAATAATATAAATTTATTAATATTAGGACAATTAGTAAGTAAAAGATATAGAACAAATATGTTTATCGAATAAGTTCAAATCGTTATTACTATTTGAATAATTATTTATTTCAAATTGTTATGAGTTTTTATTTTCTAATAAAACAATTGTTTCTGTTTATACAAGGTTATTCATATTAAAATAATATTAATTTATTAATCTTTTGACAATTAATAGGTAAAAGATTTACAAAATAAATATATTTACCGAACAAGTTGAAATAGTCATGATTATTTGAATAGTTAACTATTTCAACACATTTGACCTTTTGTTTTGTTATAAAGCAATTGCTTCAGTTCAAAAAAGCATTTTTGAAATAAAATAATATTAATTTATTAATATTCAAAAATTAATGAGTAAGAGAATTAAAAATTAATCCTTTTACCAAATATGTTCAAATAGTTATGACTATATGAACAATTTTCTATTCCAAAATATTATGACCTTTTGTTTTGTCATAAAACAATTGGTTCTATTCTTGCAAGCTTATTTTGAATAAAATAATATAAATTGATTAATATTACAAAAATTAATAAGTTAAAATTTAAAAAATAAATCTATTTTTTGAACACATTAAAATAGTTATAACTATTTCAATAATTATCCATTTCAAATCATTATGATCTTTTGTTTTATCATAACCTAATTTTTTCTATTCATAAAAGCTTATTCGAAATAAAATAATACTAATTTTTTAAAATTTCAAAAATTAATAAATAGAAGATTGAAATAATAAATCCGTTTACTGAGTGAGTTTAAATAGTTATGACTATTTGAACAATTATTTATTTCAAATTAGTATGATCTTTTGTCTTGTCATAAAACAATTATTTCTATTCATACAAGTTTATTCAAAATAAAATAATACTAATTTGTTAATATTCTAAAATTTAATAAGTTGAAGATTTAAAAAATAAATATGTTCACTGAACAACTTCAAATAGTTATATCCATTTGAACTATTATCTATTTCAAATTGTTATGAAATTTTATTTTGTCATACAACAATTATTTTTGTTTAAAATAATATTATTTTAGTAACATTCAAAAAATTAATAAGCAAGAAATTTAAAATAATAAGCAAGAAAATTAATAAGCTTATTTGAAATAAATTAATACTAATTTATTAGCATTCGAAAAATTAATAAGAAAGAGATTTTAAAAAAAATAAATCTGTTTACTAAATAATTTTAAATAGTTATTACTATTTGAACAATTGTCTATTTAAAATCATTATAACCTTTTGATTTATCATAAAATAATTATTTCAGTTAATAACAGCTTAGATGGAATAAAATAATATTAGTTTATTAATATTTTTGAAATTAATAAGTAAGAAATTAAAAAAATAAAACCTATTTACTGAATCATTTAATATGATTAAGGCCATTTGAATGATTATCTACTTCAAATCATTACGAACTTTTCTTTTGTCATAAAACATTTGTTTTTGATCATACAAGCTTATTTCAAATAAAATAATACTAATTTATTAATATTTAAAAAATTAATAAGTAAGAGATTTAAAAAATAAATTTGTTTATCAAACCAATTCAAATAGTTATGACTATTTGAACAATTATCATTCTCAAATTGTTAAGACCTTTGTTTTGTCATAAAACAGTTGCTTTTGATCATAAAAGCTTATCCAATTAAAAATAATTCTAATTTAATAATATTTCAAAAATTAGTAAGTAAGAGATTTAAAAAATAAATGTGCTTGCTAAACCAGTTCAAAAAGTTAAAACCATTAGAATAATTATCTATTTTGGATCATTTTGATCTTTTTTTTAGTCATAAAATATTTGTTTCATATCTTACAAGCTTATTCAAAATAAAATAATCCAAATTTATTAACATTCGAAAACTTAATAAGCAAAAGATTTGAAAAAATAAATTTGTTTAATATTTGCAATTGTTTTAGTTCATAAAAGCTTATCCAAAATAAAATAATACCAATTTCTTAAGATTTCAAAAATTAATAAGCAAGAGTTTAAAAAATTAAATTTGTTAATTGAATAAATTCAAATAGTTACAACTATTTGAATAATTGTCTATTTAAAATTGTTATGACCTTTTGTTTTGTCATAAAATGATTGTTTCAATTCATACAAGCTTATTTGAAATAAAATAATACTAATTTATTAATATTTCAAAAATTAATAAGTGATTTAAAATGTGAATCTATTTACCAAATTAGTTGAAATAATTGTGGTCATTTCAACAATTATCAATTTCAAATCATTATTACCTTTTGTTTAGTCATATAACAATTGTTTTTTATCATACAAGGCTGTTCAGAATAAAATAATACTAATTTATTAATCTTTCAAAAATTAATAAGAGATTTAAAAATTAAATCTGTTTCCTGAACCTGTCCAAATAGTTATGACTATTTAAACAATTGTATACTTGAAATAATTATTTAAAAAATAAACATTTTGTTCTATAATAAAACAATTATTTATATTCATACAAGCTTATTTGAAATAAAATAATAGCAATCTAATAATATTTTAAAAATTAACAACTAAGAGATTTAAAAATTAAATTTGTTTGTCGAACCAGTTCAAATATTTGAGACTATATGAACAATTATCTATTTCAAATCATTATGTCCTTTTCTTTTGTCATAAAACAAAATTTTCAATTCATACTAGTTTATTCAGAATAAAATAAAATGAATTATTAATATTTCAAAAATTAATAAGAGATTTAAAAAATAATTCTATTTACCTAATCAGTTCTAATAATTATGACTATTTGAACAATTATCAATTTCAAATCGTTATGACCTTTTGTTTTGTCATAAAATAAATGTTTTTGTCCATATAAGTTTGTTTGGAATAAAATAATACTAATCTATTAATATTTTAAAAATTAATAAGAGATTTAAAAATAAATATTTTTATCAAACCAATTCAAATAGTTATGACTATTTAAGCAATTATTTATTTCAAATCATTATTACTTTTTGTTCTATTATAAAACAATAGTTTCTATTCATACAAGGTTATTTGGTTTAAAATAATACTAATTTATTAATATTTCGATTATGTAAAAAATTAAAAAATTAAATATGTTTACCAAACTAGATCAAATAGTCATGACTATTTAAATAATTATCTATTTCAAATTGTTATGACTTTTGTTATTTTATAAAAAATTATTTTAGTTCATATAAGCTTATTCAAAATAAAATACTACTAAGTTATTAATATTTCAAAAATTAATAATTAAGAGATTTAAAAAATGAATATATTTGCCGAACAACTTTAAATAATTATAACTATTTGAACAATTATCTATTTGAAATTGGTATAACCTTTTGTTTTGTCATAAAAAGATTTCTTCTGTTCATACAAGTTTATTTTGAATAAAATAATATAAATTTATTAATATTAAGACAATTAATAAGTAAAAGATTTAAAAAATAAATTTGTTTACCAAACAAGTTTAAATCGTTATGATTAATTGAACAACAAATTGTTATGACTTTTTGTTTTGTCATAAAACAATTGTTTCTATTCAACAAGCTTATTCGAATTAAAAAAATATTAATTTATTAATATTTCAACAATTAATAAGTAAAATATTTTAAAAAATAAATATGTTTACCAAATAAGTTCAAATAGTCATGACTATTTGAATAATTATCTATTTCAAATCATTTTGACCTTTTGTTTTATAATAAAACAATTGTTTCAGTTAATATAAGTTTATTTGAAATAAAATAATACGAATTTATTAATATTTCAAAAATTAATGAGTAAGAGAATTAAAATAATCAATATATTTATTGAAAAAGTTCAAATAGTTATGACTATCTGAACAATTATCTATTTCAACACATTATGACTTTTTGTTTTATCATAAAGCAATTGAATCTATTCATGAAAGCTTATTTCGAATAAAATAGCATAAATTTATTAATATTCTAAAAATTAATAAATAATAATTTAAACAATAAATTTATTTTTTTGAACTCGTTTAAATAGTTATGACTATTCAAACAATTATTTATTTCAAATTGTTATGACAATTTGTTTTGGGATAAATCAATTGCTTTTGTTCATACAAGCTTATTCGAAATAAAATAATACTAATTTATTATAATTTCAAAAATTAATAAGTAAAAGATTTAAAAAATAAATCCCTTTATCTAGTAAATTCAAATAGTTATAACTGTTTCAACAAATATTTATTTCAAATCATTATGATCTTTTCTTTGGTCATAAAACAATTGTTTCTATTCATAAAAATTTATTCGAAATAAAATAATATTAATTTATTAATATTTTAAAAATTAATAAGTTGGAGATTTGAAAAATAAATATGTTTACGGAACAAGTTTAAATAGTCATATCCATTTGAGCTATTATCTATTTCAAATCATTATGACATTTTGTTTTGTCATAAAATAATAACAATTATTCTAAATTATTCTAAATAAAATAATACCAATTTTATTACTATTTCAAAAATTAATAAGGATTTAAAAAATAAATATATTTGTCAAACCTATTCAAATATTTAAGACTATTAGAACAATTGTTTTTTTAAATCATTCTAACTTTTTTGTTTAGTTATAAAATAACTGTTTCAGCTCATACATGTCCATTCGATATAAAATAATACTAATTTATTAAAATTCAAGAAATTAATAAGTAAAAAATTAAAAAAAATAAATTATTTTATCGAACAAGTTCAAATAGTTATGACTATTTGAATAATTATATATTTAAAATCATTATGACCTTTTATTTTATCATAAAACAATTGTTTCAATGCATAGAAGCTCATTTGAAATAAAATAATATTACTTATTAATATTTTAAAAATTGATAAGTTATTGATTTAAAAAATAAATTAGTTTATCAAATCAATTCAAATAATTACGGCTATTTAAACAATTATCTATTTCAAATTGTTATGAACTTTTGTCTTGTCATAAAACAATTGTTTTTCATCATACAAGCCTATTTGAAATAAAATAAAACTAATTTACTAATATTTCAAAAATTAATAAGTAGGAGATTTAAAAAATAAATCTATTTACCGTTCAAATAATTATGACTATTTGAATAATTATATATTTCAAATTGTTATAACCTTTTGTTATGTCATAAAATAATTATTTCTATTCATACAAGTTTATTCAAAATAAAATAATACTATTGTAATAATATTCTAAAAATTAATAACTAAGAGATTTAAAAAATAAATTTATTTGCCGAACCCATTGAATTAGTTAAGGCTATATGAACAATTCTTTATTTCAAATCATTATGATCTTTTGTTTTGTCATAAAACAATTTTTTTAGTTCTTAGTAACTTATTTGGAATAAAATAAAACAAATTTATTAATATTTTAAAAATTAATAAATAAGAGAATTAAAAAAAATTATGTTTATCAAATCAGTTCCAATGATTATGGCTATTTGAATAATTATCTATTTCAAATCATTATAACCTTTTCTTTTGTCATAAAATAAATGTTTTTATTCATATAAGTTTATTCGAAATAAGATAATATTAATTTATTCATATTTTGATAATTAAGAAGAGATTTAAAAAATAAATCTTTTTACTAAACCAGTTCAATTAGTTATAACTATTTGAATAATTTTTTATTTCAAATCATTATGACCATTTGTTTTGTCATAAAACAATTGTTTCTATTCATACAGTCTTATTCAAAATAAAGTAATGCTAATTTATTAATATTTTGAAAATTATTAAATAATGGATTTAAAAAATAAATTTGTTGGCCTGAATAGTGCAAATAGTTATGACTATTTGAATAATTATCTATTTCAAATCATTATGAATTTTTATTTTATCAAAAGGCAATTGTTTCTATTTGTAAAAGCTTGTTTGAAATAATATAAATCTAATTTATTAATTTTTTAAAATTAATAAGTAAAAGATTTAAAAAAATGAATCTGTTTATTGAATAAGTTCAAATAGTTATGACTATTTGAACAATTATCTATTTCAAATCACTATAACCTTTTGTTTTATCATAAAACAATTTTTTCCTATTCATACAAGCTTATTTCAAATAAAATTATACAAATTTATTAATATTTAGACTATTAATAAGTAAAAGGTATAAAAATAAATCTGTTTATCAAATAAGTTCAAATAGTTATAACTACTTGAATAATTACTTATTTCAAATCATTATGATATTTTGTTTTGTCATAAAACAATTGTTTTTCTCCATACAAGCTTATTTGGATTAAAATAATATTAATTTTTTAATATTTTGACAATTCATAAGTAAAAAAATTTTAAAAATAGATATATTTACCAAACAAGTTCAAATAGTCATAACTCTTTGAGTAATTATCTATTTAAAGTCATTATGACCTTTTGTTTCATCATAAAACAATTGTATCAATTCATATAGGCTTATTCAAAATAAAATAATACTAATTTATTAATATTCCAAAAAATAATGAGTAAGAGATTTAAAAAATGAAACTATTTTTTGAAAAGTTCAAATAGTTATGACTATTTAAACAATTATCTATTTCAAATCATTAGGACCTTTTTTTTTGTCATAAAACAATTATTCCTATTCATACAAGCTCATTTGGAATAAAATAATATAAATTTATTAATATTCCAAAAATTAATAAGTAAAAATTTAAAAAATAAATATGTTTTTTGAACATGTTTAAATAGTTATGGCTATTAGAACAATTATCTATTTTGAATAATTATAAACCTTTATTTTGTCATAAACAAATTGTTTCTGTTCATACAAGCGTATTCAAAATAAAATAGTACTAGTTTATTAATATTCCAAAAATTAATAAATAAAAGAGTTAAAAAATAAATCTATTTACCAAGCAAGTTCAAATAGTTATGATTTTTTGTTTTGTCATAAAACAATTATTTCTATTCATACAAGTTTAATTGGAATAAAATAATTCTAATTTATTAATATTATGAAAAATAATAGGTAGGAAATTTAAAAAATAAATATGTTTACCAAACAAGTTCAAATAGTCATGTCCATTTGAATAATTATCTATTTGAAATCCTTAAAACCTTTTGTTTTGTCATAAAACAATATGTTCATGCAAAATTATTCAAAATAAAATAATATTGATCTATTAATATTTTGAAAATTAATAAGCGATATAAAAACTAAATCTGTTTACAAGAACAGTGGAAATAGTTTTGACTATTTGAACAATTATCTATCTCAAATCGTTGTGATCTTTATTTTGTCATAAAACAATTGTTTCTTTTCATACAAGCTTATTCGGATTAAAATAATGCTAATTTAATAATATTGCAAAAATTAATAAGTAAGAGATTTTAAAAAAATAAATGTGTTTGCCGAATCAGTTCAAATAGTTAAGACTATTAGAACAATTATTTATTTCAAATCATTCTGACCTTTTTTTTAGTTATAAAACAATTATTTTAGTTCATACAAGCTTATTTAAAATAAAATAATTATAATTTATTAATATTAGAAAAATTAATTAGTAAGAGATTTAAAAAAGTAAATCTATTTACTGAACAAGTTTAAATAGATTTGACTATTTGAACAATTTTTATTTAAAATCATTATGACCTTTTATTTTGTCATAAAACAATTATTTTAGTTCATAAAAACTTATCCGAAATAAAATAATACTACTTTACTAGTATTTCAAAAAAAATAAGTAGTAAGAGATTTAAAAACTAAAGCTGTTTTGGAACCAGTTCAAATAGTTATGAATATTTGAATAAATATCAATCTCAAATAGTTATGATCTTTGTTTTCTCATAAAATAATTGTTTTTGGTCATATAGGCTTATTCAGATAAAAATAATACTAATTTAATAATATTTCAAAAATTAATAAGAGATTTAAAAAATAAATGTACTTGCCAAACCAGTTCAAATAGTTAAGACTATTAGAATAGTTATTTATTTCAAATCATTCTGACCTTTTGTTTAGTCATATAATAATTGTTTCAATTCACACAAACTTATTCAGAATAAAATAATACTAATTTATTAACATTCAAAAAATAAATAAGCAAGAGATTTGAAACAATAAATTTGTTTACCAAACAAGTTCAACTCTTATGACTATTTGAACAATTATCCATTTAGAATTGTTATGACATTTTGTTTTGTCAAAAAACAATTGTTTTAGTTCATAAAAGCTTATCTAAAATAAAATAATACTACCTTATTAATGTTTCAAAAGTTAATAAGTCAAAGATTTAAAAAATAAATTAGTGTACCAAATTAGTTTAAATGATTATGGCCATTTGAATAACTACCTATTTCATATCTTTATTACTTTTTGTTTTTCATACAACAATTGTTTTTCAACATACAAGCAAATTCGAAATAAAATAACACTAATTTATTAATATTTCAAGAATTAATAAGAGATTTAAAAAGTAAATCTATTTACCGAAACCAATTCAAATAGTTATGACTATTTGAATGATTATCTATTTCAAATTGTTATAACCTTTTGTTCTATCATAAAATAATTGGTTTTGTTCATACAAGCTTATTTGGAATAAAATAATAGTAATTTAGTAATATTCTAAAACTTAATAACTAAGAGATTTAAAAAATAAATTCGTTTGCTAAACTAGTTCAAACAGTTAAGACTATATGAATAATTACATATTTGCAATTGTTATGACCTTTTGTTTTGTCATAAAATAATTATTTTAGCTCATACAAGCTTATTCAGAATAAAATAAAACTAATTTGTTAATATTTAAAAAATTTATAAGTAAGATATTTAGAAAATAATTATATTTATCGAACCAATTCAAATAATTATAATTATTTAAACAATTATCTTTTTCAATTTGTTATTACATTTTTTTTTTCATAAAACAATTGTTTTTGTTAATATCAGTTTGTTCAAAATAAAATGATACTAATTTATTAATATTTAGAAAATTAATCAGTAAGAGATTTAAAAAATAAATCTGTTTGCCAAATCATTTCAAATATTTTTGACTATTTGAATAATTATCAATTTCAAATCGTTATAAACTTTTATTTTGTCATGAAACGATTGGTTCTATTCATACTATTTTATTTGTAATAAAATAATACTAATTTCATAATATGCCAAAACTTAATAACCAAGAAAATTAAAAAATAAATGTAATTGTTGAACCAATTCAAATAGTTAAGACTATATGAACAATTATTTATTTCAAATCATTATGACCCTTTGTTTTGTCGTAAAACAATTATTTTGTTTGTAGAAGCTTATTCGGATTAAAATAATAATAATTTAATAATATTTCAAAAATTAATAAGTAAGAAATTTAAAAAATAAAGTTGTTTACCAAATCAATACAATGGTTAGGACTATTAGAACAATTATCTATTTCAAATCATTCTGACCTTTTGTTTAGTCATAAAACAATTATTTTAGTTCATACATGCTTATTCAGAATAAAATAATACTAATTTAATAAAATTTAGAAACTTAATAAGAAAGAGACTTAAAAAAATAAATCTGTTTACCGAATAAGTTCAAATAGTTATTACTATTTGAACAATTGTCTATTTAGAATCATTATAACCCTTTGATTTATCATAAAATAATTGTTTCAGTTAATACAAGCTTAGACGAAATAAAATAATACTAATTTAATAATATTTCCTAAATTAATAAGTGAGAAATTAAAAAAATCTATTTACCGAATTAGTTAAATAATTAGGGCTATTTGAATGATTATTGATTTCAAATCTTTATGACTTTTTGTTTTATCATAAAATAGTTATTTTTTATCATACAAGTTTATTTGAAATAAAATAATCTAATTTATTAATATTTCAAAAATTAATAAATAAGAGATTTAAAAATAAATTTATCAATAAAAAATAGTTATGACTATTTGAATAATTATCAATCTCAAATCGCTAAGATCTTTGTTTTGTAATAAAATAATTGTTTTTTATCACATAAGCTTATTTGGTTAAAAATAATACTAATTTAATAATATTCCAAAAATTAATAAGTAAGAGATTTAAAACATAAATGCATTTGTCAAACCAATTTAAATAATTAAAATTATTAGAATAATTATCTATTTCAAATCGTTGTGACCTTTTACTTAGTTATAAAAGATTTGTTTCATATCTTACAGGCTTATTCAGAATAAAATAATTCAAAATTATTAACTTCAAAAAATTAATAATCAAAAGATTTGAAAAAACAAAACTGTTTATTGAGCAAGTTAAATAGTTATGACTATTTGAACAATTATTTATTTAAAATCATTATGACCTTTTGTTTTGACTCAAAACAATTGTTTTAGTTCATAAAGGCTTATCCAAAATAAAATAATACTAATTTCTTAATATTTCAAAAATTAATAAGGAAGAGTTTAAAAAAATAAATTTATTTACTGAATAATTTCAAATAGTTCAACTATTTGAACAATTTTTTACTTAAATTCGTTATGACCTTTTGTTTTGTCATAAAACAATTGTTTCAATTCATACTAGCTTATTCAAAATAAAATAATACTAATTTATTAATATTCTAAAAATTAACAAGTAAATGATTTAAAAAGTGAATCTATTTACTGAATTAGCTCAAATAATTATAGCCATTTCAATAATTATCTATTTTAAATCGTTATTACTTTTTGTTTGGTCATATAACAATTGTTTTTAATCATACAAGTTATTTGAAATAAAATAATACTAATTTATTAATCTGTCAAAAATTAATAAGTAAGAGATTTAAAAAATAAATCTGTTTACCAAACTAATTTAAATAGTTATGGCTATTTAAACAATTGTATACTTGAAATCATTATAATCTTTTATTCTATAATAAAACAATTATTTTTGTTCATACTAACAACTTATTTGAAATAAAATAATACTAATCTAATAATATTCCAAAAATTAATAATTAAGAGATTTAAAAAATAAATTTTTTTGTCAAACCAATTTAGTAATTAAGACTATATGAACAATTATCTATTTCAAATCATTATGACAAAATAGAAGGTCATAGCTATTTGAAATAAATAATTGTTCAAATAGTTATAACTATTTGAATGTGTTTAGAAAATAGATTTATTTTTTAAATTTCTACTTAGTAATTTTTCAAATATTAATAAATTTATATTATTTTATTTGGAATAAGCTTGTATGAACAAAAATAATTGTTTTATGACAAAACAAAATGTCATAATGATTTGAAATAAATAATTGTTCAAATAGTTATAACTATTTGAACTTGTATAGTAAATAGATTCATTTTTTAAATCTCTTACTCATTAATTTTTGGAATATTAATAAATTAGTATTATTTTACTTTGAATAAGTTTATATGAATTGATACAATTGTTTTATGACAAAGCAAAAGGGCATAACAATTTGAAATAGATAATTATTTAAATAGTTGTGACTATTTGAACTTGTTTGGTAAACATATTTATTTTTAAATTCTTTTTCTTATTAATTATCTAAATATTATTAAATTAATATTATTTTAATCCAAATAAGCTTGTATGAACAAAAACAATTGTTTTATGAGAAAACTAAAAGTCATAAAGATTTAAGATAAATAATTGTTCAAATAATCACAACTATTTGAAATTATTCCATAAACAGATTTATTTTTTAAATCTTTTACTTATTAATTTTTTAAATATTAATAAATTTGTATTATTTTATATGAAACAAGCTTGTATGAGTAGAAAAAATTGTTTATGACAAAACAAAAGGTTATAGCAATTTAAAATAGATAATTGTTTAAACAGTCATAACTATTTAAACTTGTTCGCTAAACAGATTCATTTTTTAAATCTATTAATTATTAACTTTTGGAATATTAATAAATTAGAATTATGTTATTTCGAATAAGCTTGCACAAACAAAAACAATTGTTTTGTGATGAAACAAAATGTTATAATCATTTGAATGAAATAATTGTTCAAATAGTCATAACTATTTGCATTGGTTAAGCCAATAGATTCATTTTTTAAATCCATTACTTATTAATTTTTAGAATATTAATAAATTAGCATTACTTTATTCTAAATAAGACAATATGAATAGAAACAATTGTTTTATGACAACAAACGATCATAGTGATTTGAAATAAATAATTGTTCTTTTAGTTATAACTTATTGAACTATTTTAGTAAATAGATACATTTTTTAATTCTCTTATTAATTTTCAAAATGTTAATAAATTAATATTATTTTATTTTGAACAAAAACATTTGTTTATAACAAAACAAAAGGTCATAACAATTTGAAATAGATAATTGTTCAAATAGTCATAATTATTTAAACTGGTTTGGTAATCAGAATTATTTTTCAAATTTCTTATTGATTAATTTTTCAAGTACAAATAAATTTGTTTTATTTTATTCCAAATAAGTTAGTAAGAACTAAAAAATTTATTTACGATAGAACAAAAGGTCATAACAATTTGAAATAAAGAATTGTTCATATAGCTTTAACTATTTAACTAGTTTAGCAAACAAATTTATTTTTCAAATCTCTTAGTTATTAATTTTCATAATATTATTACATTAGCATTATTATATTTTGAATAAGCTTGTATGAATAGAAATAATTGTTTTATGATAGAACAAAAGGTTATAATAATTTGAAATAAATAATTGTTCAAATAGTCATAACTATTTGAACTGGTTCGGTAAACAGATTTATTTTTTAAATCTCCTACTTACTAATTTTTTAAATATTAATAAATTGGTATTATTTTATTCCAAATAGGCTTGTATAATGAAAAACAATTGTTTTATTAAAAAACAAAATTTCATAATGATTTAAAATAAATAATTGCTCAAATGGCCATAATTATTTGAATTGATTCGATAAACTTATTAATGTTTTAAATCTCTAGCTTATCAATTTTTAAAATATTAATAAAGTAATATTATTTTATTTCAAATAAGCTTTTACGAACTGAAACAAATGTTTTATGATAAAATAAAAAAGGTTATAACCATTTTAAATAGATAATTGTTCAAATAGTCATAACTATTTGAACTTGTTCAGTAAATAGATTTTATTTTTTTAAATTCTTGCTTATTGATTTTTTGAATGTTCATAAATTAGTATTATTTTGTTTTGACTAAGCATGTATGAATTGAAACAATTATTTTATGACTAAACAAAAGGCCAAAATGATTTGAAATAGATAATTGTTCTAAAAGCCTTAACTATTTGCATTGGTTCAGTAAACCCATTCATTTTTTAAATTCTTACTTATTAATTTTTACAATATTATTAATTTAGCAATATTTTACTTAGAATAAACTTGTATGAACAGAAACAAATGTTTTAGGACCAAACAAAACTCATAACAATTTGTGATAGATAATTGTTCAAATAGTCATAACTATTTGAACTAGTTCAATAAAGAGATTTAGTTTTTAAATGTCTTATTAATTTTTAAAATAGTAATAAATTAGTATTATTTTATTTTGAATAATTTTGTATGAATAGAAACAATTTTTTTAAGAAAAAATAAAATGTCTTAACAATTTAAAATAGATAATAGTGCAAATGGACATGACTATTTGAATTCATTCAGTAAACAAATTAATTTTTTAAATCTTCAACTTATTAATTTTTAGAATAATAATAAATTATATTATTTTATTCCAAAGAAACTTGTATGAATAGAAACAATTGTTTTATGATAAAAAAAGATCATAATGACTTAAAATAAATAATTGTTCAAATAGTCATAACTATTTGAACTCGTTCGATAAATAGATTTATTTTTTAAATCTTTTACTTATTAATTTTTGAGTATTAATAAATTAGTATTATTTTATTTCAAATAAACTTGTTTCAATAGAACAAATTGGTTTATGACAAAACAAATGGTCATAACGATTTGAAATAGAAAATTGTTAAAATAGTCATAACTATTTGAATGAATTTAGAAAACAGATTTATTTTTAAAATTTTTACTTATTAATTTTTTGAATATTAATAAATTTATATTATTTTATTGGAAATAAGCTTGCATGAACAAAACCAATTGTTTTATGACAAAACAAAATTTCATAATGTTTTGAAATAGATTTTTTTAGATACTCATAACTATTTCAACTTGTTTGGTAAACAAATTCATTTTTTTAATTTTTTTACTCTTTAATTTTTGAAATATTAATAAATTAGTATTATTTTATTTCAAATTAGCTTATATGAACTGAAACAATTGTTTTATTACAAAACAAAAGGTCACAATGATTTGAAATAGATAATTATTCAAATAATCATGACTACTTGAACTTGTTCAGTAACATATTTATTTTTTAAAATTTTTTACTTATTAATTATCGAAATATTAATAAACAAACATTATTTTAATTTGAATAAGTTTGTACGAATAGAAACAATTGTTTTACGATAAAATAAAAAGTCATAATAATTTGAAATAAATAATTGTTCAAATAGTCATAATGATTTGAACTTGTTCAGAAAACAGATTTGTTTTTTAAATCTTTTACTTATTAATTGTCTTAATATCAATAAATTTATATTATTTTATTTGAAATAAGCTTGTATGAACGGAAAAAATCTTTTAATGACAAAGCAAAAGATTATAGTGATTTTAAATATATAATTGTTCAAATAGTCAAAATTATTAAAACTTGTTCGATAAATAGAATCATTTTTTAAATCTTTTAATTATTAATTTTTGGAATATTAACAACTTAGTATTTTTTTATTTCGAATAAGCTTATACGAACTAAAATAATTTTTTTATTACAAAACAAAAGGTCATAACGATTTGAAATATATAATTATTCAAATAGTCATGACTATTTGATCTAGTTCAATAAACATATTTATTTTTAAAATCTTTTACTTATTAATTGTCAAAATATTAACAAATTAGTATTATTTTAATCTGAATAAGATTTAAAAAGTAAATCACTTAATAAACTAGTTCAAATAGTTATGACTATTTGAGTAATTATTTCTTTCAAATTATTATGACTTTTTGTTTTATTAAAAACAATAGTTTTTGTTCATATAATCTCTTACTGATTAATTTTCTAAATATTAATAATTACATTATTTTATTTCAAACAAACTTTTATTACCACAAACAATTGTTTCATGACAAAACAAAAAGTAATAACAATTTGAAATAGATAATTATTCAAATAGTTATAATTATTTGAACTGGTTCAGTAAATAGAATTATTTTCTAAATTTGTTACTTATAAATTTTTGAAATATTAATAAATTAGTTTTATTCTATTCTGAATAAGCTTCTATATGTTGAAAAAATTGTTTTATGATAAAACAAAAGGTCATAACGATTTAAAATAGATAATTGTTCATAGTCTTAACTATTTGAATTGGTTCAGCAAACAAATTTATTTTTTAAATATCTTATTAATTTTTTTAATTTTCTTAGATTAGTACTATTTTATTTCGAATAAATTTGTATAAATAGAAATAATTGCTTCATGACATAACAAAAGGTTATAACAATTTGAAGTATACAATTGCTCAAATAGTCATAACTATTTTGAACTGGTTTGGTAAATAGATTTATTTTTTAAATCTCTTACTTATTAATTTTTGAAAGAGTAATAAATTAATACTATTCTATTTTGAATAAACTTGTATGAAAAAAAGTGATTGTTATATGACCAAACAAAATGTAATAATGATTTAAAATAGATAATTGTTGAATGGACATAATTATTTAAACTAATTTGATAAACAGATTCATTTTTTAAATCACTTATTAATTATCAAAATACTAATAATTAGTATTATTTTATTTCAATTAAGTTTGTATGAGCTGAAACAAATATTTTATAGTAGAATAAAAGGTCATACCGATTTTAAATGGACAATTGTTCAAATAGTCATAACTATTTGAATTTGTTCGGTAAACAAATTTATTTTTTTAAACTCTTGCTTATTAATTTTGGAAATATTAAAAAATTAGTATTATTTTATTTTGGATAAGCTTTTATGAACTGAAACAATTGTTTTATGTCAAAACAAAAGGTCATAATAATTTTAAATAAATAATTATTCAAATAGTAATAACTATTTTAACTTGTTCGCTTGACATATTTATTTTTAAAATCTTTTGCGTATTAATTTTTTGAATGTTAATAAATTTGGATTATTTTATTTTGAATAAGCTTGTAAGATATGAAACAAATATTTTATGATTAAACGAGAGGTCAGAATGATTTGAAATAGATAATTATTCTAATAGTTTTAACTATTTGAACTAGATCGGTAAACACATTTATTTTCTAAATCTTACTTATCAAAATATTATTAAATTAATATTATTTTTAATCAAATAAGCTTCTATGATAAAAAACAATGATTTATGACAAAACAAAGATTTTAATGATTTAAGATTGATAATTATTCAAACAGTCATAACTATTTGAACTGATTTGGTAAACAAATTTATTTTTTAAATTTGTTACTTATTAATTTTTGAAATATTAATAAATTAGTATTATTTTATTTCAAATAAGCTTGTATGATCAATAATAATTGTTTTATGACAAAACATAATGTTATAACGATTTGTAGTAGATAATCATTCAAATGGCCATAATTATTTTAATTGATTCAGTAAATAGATTTATTTTATAAATGTCTTACTTATTAATGTAGGAAATATTAATAAATTAGTTTTTTTTTATTTCGTCTAAGCTTGTATTAACTGAAACAATTGTTTTATGATAAATCAAAAGGTTATAATGATTTTAAATAGACAATTGTTCAAATAATAATAACTATTTGAACTTGTTCGGTAAACAGATTTATTTTTTTAAATCTCTTTCTTATTAATTTTTTGAACGTTAATAAATTAGTATTAATTTATTCTAAATAAGCTTGTATGAATTGTAACAGTTACTTTATGACTAAGAAAAAGTTAGAACAATTTGCAATATATAATTATTCCAATAGTCTTAACCATTTCAACTGATTTGGTAAACAAAGTTATTTTTTAAATTTCTTACTTATTAATTTTCAAAATATTATTAAATTAGTGTTATTTTAATCCAAATAAGCTTATATGAACAAAACAATTGTTCTACGACAAAAGAAGAGGTCATTACAATTTGAAATGGATAATCATTCATATAGTCTTAACTATTTGAATTGGTTCGGCAATTAGATTTATTTTTTAATTTTCTTGGTTATTAAGTTTTGGAATATTATTAAATTAGAATTATTTTATTTTGAATGAAATAGTATAAACAGTCAAAACTATTCAAATAAAAGGTTATAAAGATTTGAAATAGATAATTATTCAAATAGTCAAAACTATTTGAAATGTTTTGGCAAGCAGATTTACTTTTTAAATCTCTTACTGATTAATTTTTTACATATTAATAAATTAGTATTATATTATTTTGAACAAACTTATATTAACAAAAACAATTGTTTTATGACAAAACAAAAAATAATAATGATTTGAAATAGATATTATTCAAATAGTTATAATTATTTGAACTAGTTTGGCAAATAGAATTATTTTCTAAATCTTTTACTTATAAATTTTTGAAATATTAATAAATTAGTTTTATTCCATTTCGAATAAGCTTTTATGAATTGAAATAATTACTTTATGACAAAGCAAAAGGTCATAAAAATTTAAAATAAATAGTTGTTCATATAGTCCTAATTGTTTGAATTGATTCAATAAATGAATTTATTTTTTAAATCTCTTATTACGAAATTAGTATTATTTATTTCCAATAAGCTTGTATGACTAGACACAATTGTTTTATGATAGAACAAAAGGATATAACTATTTAAATTGGTTCAGAAAACAAATTTATTTTTTAAATCTCTTATTAATTCTTGAAAAATTAATAAATTAGTATTATTTTATTTCGAATAAGCTTGTATGTTAAAAAATAATTGTTTTATGATAAAAAAAAGGTAATAATGATTGGAAATAGATAATTGGTCAAATGGCCATAATTATTTGAACTAATTTGATAAACTAATTTATTATTTAAATCTATTACTTATTAATTTTTGAAATATTAATAAAGTAGCATTATTTTATTTTGGATAAGCTTTTATGAACAAAAACAATTGTTTTATGATAAAACAAATGGTCATAATGTTTTTCAATATATAATTGTTCAAATAATCATAACTATTTGAACTTGTTCAGTAGATAGATTTATTTTTCCAAATCTCATGCTTATTAGTTTTTTGAATGTTAATAAATTAGTATTATTTTATTATAAATAAGCTTGTATGAACTGAAAAAATTATTATATGACTAAACAAAAGGTCAAAACGATTTGAAATAGATAATTATTCGAATAGTCTTAAATATTTGAACTAGTTTGGCAAACACATTTATTTTTTAAATCTCTTATTAGTTTTTGAAATATTATTAAATTAGTTTTTTTTATCTGAATAAGCTCTTATGATCAGAAGCAATTGTTTTATGAGAAAACAAAGATCATAACTATTTGAGATTGATATTTGTTCAAATAGTCATAACTATTGGAATTGGTTCGAAAAACAACTTTAGTTTTTAAATCTCTTGCTTATTAATTTTTGAAATATTAATAAAGTAGTATTATTTTATTTCGGATAAGTTTTTATGAACTGAAACAATTGTTTTATGACAAAACAAAAGGTTGTAACAACTTTAAATAGATAATTGCTCAAATAGTCAAACCTATTTGAACTTGTTCAATAAATAGATATATATTTTTTAAATCTCTTGCTCATTAATTTTTTGAGTGCTAATAAATTAGTATCATATTCTGAATAAACTTGTATAAACTGAAATAATTGTTTTATAATTAAACAAAAGGTTAGGATGATTTGAAATAGATAATTGTTGTAATAGTCTTAACTATTTGAACTAGTTTGGTAAACACATTTATTTTTTAAATCTCTTACTTACTAACTTTTGGAATATTATTAAATTACTATTATTTTAATATGAATAAGCTTGTATGAAAAGAAACAATTGTTTTGTGACAAAATAAATTTCATAACGAGTTGAGATAGATATTTGTCCAAAATGTCATAAATATTTAAACTATTTCAGTAAATAGATTTATTTTTTAAATTTGTTATTAATTTTCAAAATATTAATAGATTAGTATTATTTTATTCTAAATAATTTTTCATGAACAAAAACAATTGTTTTATGACAAAACAAAAGTTCATAATGACTTGAAATAAATAATTGTTCAAATGGACATGATTATTTGAACTTGTTCAGTAAATAAATTTACTTTTTAAATCTCCTACCTATTAATTTTAAGAATATTAATAAATTAGTATCATTTTATTCCAAATAAACTTGTACGATTAAAAATAATTATTTTATGACAAATCCAAAGATCATAACTATTTGAAATAAATAATTATTCAAATAGACTTAAGTATTTGAACTTGTTCAATAAACAGATTTATTTTTAAAATTTTTTGCTAATTAATTTTTTAAATATTAATAAATTACTATTATTTTATTTTGAATATGCTTGTATGAACAAAAAAAAATTAGTTTATGACAAAACAAAAGGTTATAATTATTTAACATTGATTATTGTTCAAATTTTCATAATTATTTAAATGTGTTCAAAAAACAAATTTATTTTTAAAATTTTAACTTATTAATTTTTAGAATATTAACAAATTTATATTATTTTATTTAAAAAAAAACTTGTATGAACAGAAACAATTATTTTAGAAAAAACAAAAGGTCATAACAATTTGAAATGAATAATTGTTCAAATAATCATAACTATTTATTTTTAAAATCTTTTACTTATTAATTGTAGAAATATTAATAAAGTAATATTATTTTAATTCGAATAAGCATGTATGAATAAAAACAATTGTATTATGACAAAACAAAAACTCATAACAATTTGAAATAAAAATTTGTTCAAATAGTCATTAATATTTGAATTTATTCGATAAATGAATTTATTTTTGAAATCTTTTATTTATTAATTGTCTAAATATTAACAAATTTTAATTATTTTAATTGAAATAAGCTTGTAAGAATAGAAAAAATTACTTTATGACATAACAAAAGGTTATAATGATTTAAAATAGGTAATTGTTCAAATACCATTTGAACTTGTTCAATAAACATATTAAGTTTTTAAATCTCTTACTTATTAATTTTTGGAATATTAATAAATTAGAATTATGTAATTCCAAATAAGTTGGTAGGAATAGAAACAATTTTTTTGTGATAAAACAAAGATCATAACAATTTGAAATAGATAATTGTTCAAACTGTCATAACTATTTGTATTGGTTAAGCCAATAGATTCATTTTTTAAATCCATTATTTATTAATTTTTAGAATATTAATAAATTAGCATTACTTTATTTGGAATAAGACTGTGTCAATAGAAACAATTGTTTAATGACAAAACAAATGGTCATAAAAGATTTAAAATAAATAATTATTCAAATTGTTATAACTAATTGAACTGGTTTGGTAAATAGATTTATTTTTTAAATCTCTTATTAATTTTTAAAATATTAATAAATTAATATTATTTTATTCCAAACAAACTTTTATAAACAAAAACAGTTGTTTTACGATAAAGCAAAAAGTCATAATGATTTGAAATAGATAATTATTCATATAGGCTTAACTATTTAAATTGGTTCAACAAACAAATTTATTTTTTAAATCTCTTAGTTATTAATTTTCATAATATTATTAGATTAGTATTATTTTATTCTGAATAAGCTTGTATGAACATAAATAATTGTTTTCTTACAAAACAAAAGGCTATAACAATTTGAAAGATATAATTGTTCAAATAGTCATAACTATTTGAACTCATTTGGTAAGCAAATTTATTTTGTAAATCTTCTACTTATTAATTTTAAAAAATTAAAAAATTAGTATTATTTTATTTCGAATAGGCTTATATGATGAAAAAAAATTATTTTATGACAAAACAAAAGTTTATAATGATTTGAAATAGATAATTATTCAAATGGCTATAATTATTTGAACTGATTCGATAAACTAATTTACTTTTTGAATCTCCAACTTCTCAATTTTTGAAATATTAATAAAGTAATATTATTTTATTTTGGACAAGCTTTTATGATCTGAAAAAATTATTTTATAATAAAACAAAAGGTCATAATGATTTTAAAATAAATAATTATTCAAATAGTCATAACTATTCGAACTTGGTCAGTAAACAAATTTATTTTTTAAAATTTCTTGCTTATTAATTTTTTGAATGTTAATAAAATAGTATTATTTTATTTTGAATAAGCTTTTATGAATTGAAATAATTATTTTATGACTAAACAAAGGTCAAAATGATTTGACATAGATAATTGTTCTAATAGTCTTAATTATTTAAACTAGTTCAATAGACAAATTTATTTTTTTAAATCTATTATTAATTTTTACAATATTATTAGTTTAGTAATAGTTTACTTTGAATAAGCTTATATGAACAAAGATAGATAATTGTTCAAATAGTCATAACTATTTAAACTGGTTTGGTAAACAAATTTAATTTCTAAATCTCTTATTAATTTTTCAAATATTAATAAATTAGTATTATTTTATTCTGAATAATTTTGTATGAATAAAAGTAATTGTTTTACGACAAACAAAATGTCATAACGATTTGAAATAGATAATATTTCGAATGGATATGACTATTTGAACTTGTTCGGTAAACATATTTATTTTTGAAATCTCCAACTTTTAATTTTTAGAATATTAATAAATTAGTACTATTTTATTTTAAATAAACTTGTATGAATAGAAACAATTGTTTTATGATAAAACAAAAGATCATGACAATTTGAAATAAATAATTATTTAAATAGTCATAACTATTTGAACTCACTTTGTAAACAAATTTATTTTTTAAATCTTTTACTTATTAATTTTTGAAATTTTAATAAATTAGTATTATTTTATTTTGAATATGCTTTTATGCATTGAAACAATTGGTTTATGACAAAACAAAAGGTCATAATGATTTGAAATAGATAATTATTCAAATAGTCATAACTATTTAAATGTGTTCAGAAAATAGATTCATTTTAAAAATTTTTACTTATTAATTTTTGGAATATTAACAAATTTAAATTATTTTATTCGAAATAAACGTGCATGGAACCAATTATTTTATGACAAAACAAAAAGTCGTAATGTTTTGAAATAGATAATTATTCATATAGTCATAATTGTTTAAACTTATTTGGTAAATAGATTTTTTTTAATTCTCTTAATCATTCATTTTTTAAATATTAATAAATTAATATTATTTTACTTCAAATAAGCTTATATGAACTGAAACAATTGTTTTAATTACAAAATAAAAGGTCATAATGATTTGAAATAGATAATTATTCAAATAGTCTGACTATTTGAACTTGTTCGGTAAACATATGTATTTTTAAATCTTTTACTTATTAATTGTTCAAACATTAATAAATTAATATTATTTTAATCCAAATAACCTTGTATGAATAGAAACAATTGTTTTAGGTCAAAACAAATTTAATTTTTAATTCTCTTAGTTATTAATTTTTGGAAAATTATTAGATTAGTATTCCTTTATTCCAAATAAGCTTGTATTAACAAAAATAATTGTTTTATGATAGAACAAAAGATTATAATGATTTGAAGTTTTACAATTGTTCAAATAGTCATAGCTATTTAAACTAGTTTAGTAAACATTTATTTTTTAAATCTCTTTAATTTTTGAAAGATAATAAATTAGTATTATTTTATTCTAAATAAGCTTGAATATTCAAAAACAATTTTTATATGACCAAACAAAAGGTAACAATGATTTGAAATTGATAATTGTTGACAAGGTCATAATTATTTAAACTAATTCGATAAACAAATTCACTTTTTAAGTTACTTACTTTTTAATTTTTGAAACATTAATAAATTAGTATTATTTTATTTCAAATAAACTTGTATGTACTAAAACATTGCTTTTATGACAAAACAAAAGGTTATAATGATTTGAAATAGATAATTGTTCATATAGTCTTAATTATTTGAACTGCTTCGATAAACAAATTTATTTTTCAAATCTCTTAGTTATTAATTTTTGGAATATTATTAAATTAGTATTATTTTATTCTGAATAAGCTTATATGAATTGAAACAATTATTTTATAATGGAAAAAAAGGTTATAATGATTTGATATTGATAATTGTTCAAATAAGAATCGGTTCAGTAAACAATTTTATTTTTTAAATCTCCTACTTATTAATTTTTGAAATATTAAAAAATTAGTATTATTTTGCTTTGAATAGGCTTGTATGATGAAAAGCAATTGTTTTATGACAAAACAAAAGCTCATAATGATTTGAAATACATTTGCTCAAATGGGCATAATTATTTGAACTGATTCGATAAACTGATTTATTTTTTAAATCTCTAACTTATCAATTTTTGAAATAGTAATAAATTAATATTATTTTATTTTGGATAAGCTTTTATGAACTGAAACAATTATTTTATGCTAAAATAAAAGTTCATACTTATTTTAATAGATAATTGTTCAAATAGTCATAACTATTTGAACTTGTTCAGTAAACATAATTATTTTTTAAAATTTCTTGTTTATTAATTTTATGAATGTTAATAAATTAGTATTATTTTTTTTTTTGAATAAGCATGTATGAACTAAAACAATTATTTCATGACTAAACAAAAAGTCTGAGCAATTTGAAATAAATAATTTTTCTGGTAATCTTAACTATTTGAATTGGTTTGACAAACAGATTTATTTTTTAAATCTCAAACTTATTAATTTTTAAACTATTAATAATTTAGTATTATTATATTTCGAATAAACTTGCATGAATAAAAACAATTATTTTATGACAAAACAAAAGGTCATAATGATTTGAAATAAAAAATTGTTCAAATAGTCATAACTATCTGAACTCGCTCAATAAATAGATTTATTTTTAATTCTTTTACTTATTAATTCTTGGAATTTTAATAAATTAGAATTATTTTATTCTGAATAAGCTTTTATGAACAGAAACAATTGGTTTTTGACAAAACCAAAGGTCATAGTGATTTGAAATAGATAATTATTCAAATAGTCATAACTATTTAAACATGTTCAGAAAATAGATTTATTTTTTAAATTTTTACTTATTAATTTTTAAAATATTAATAAATTTAAATTATTTTATTTGAAATAAACTTACATCAATAAAACCAATTTTTTTATGACAAAACAAAAGGTCATAATGTTTTAAAATAGATAATTATTTAGGTAGTAATAACTATTTGAACTTATTTAGTGAACATATATTTTTCTTAATTCTTGTACTTATTAATTTTTAGAATATTAATAAATTAATATTATTTTACTTCAAATAAGCTTATATGAACCAAAACAATTGTTTTAATTGCAAAAGAAAAGGTCATAATGATTTGAAATAGATAATTATTCAAATAGTCATGACTATTTGAACTTGTTTGATAAACATATGTATTTTTTAAATCTTTTCTTTTTTAATTATCAAAATATTAATAAATT
The DNA here is from genome assembly GCF_047325235.1 of Durio zibethinus. Taxonomy (NCBI): domain Eukaryota; kingdom Viridiplantae; phylum Streptophyta; class Magnoliopsida; order Malvales; family Malvaceae; genus Durio; species Durio zibethinus. The sequence goes on from NC_143170.1 coordinate 21,150,009, forward strand.
AATATTATGTTAGTAAGAATAACCTTGTATGAACAAAAACAATTGTTTTATGTCAAAACAAAAAGTCATCACTAGTTGAAATAAATAATTGCTTAAATAGTCATAATAATTTGAATTTGTTCATAAATAGATTTATTTTTTATATCTTTTACTTATTAATTGTCTTAATATTAATAAATTTGTATTATTTTAATCAAAATAAGCTTTTATGAATAGAAAATATTATTTTATGACAAAACAAAAGGTTATAGTGATTTCAAATAGGTATTGTTCAAACAATCATAATTATTTAAACTTGTTCAATAAATAGAATCATTTTTTAAATCTTGTTATTATTAATTTTTAGATTATTAATAAATTAGTATTATTTTATTTCGAATAAGCTTATATGAATTGAAACAATTCTTTTATGACAAACCAAAAGCTCATAATGATTTGAAATAGATAATTATTCAAATAATAATGATTATTTGATCTAGTTCAGTAAACGTATTTATATTTTAAATTTTCTACTTATTACTTGTTGAAATATTAATAAATTAGTATTATTTTTATCCAAATAAGCTTGTATAAACAGAAACACTTGTTTTAAAATAGAACAAAAAGTCATAACAATTTGAAATAAATAATTGCTCAAATAGTTATAACTATTTGAACTGGATTGGTAAATAGATTTATTTTTTAAATCTCTTATTAACTTTTGAAATATTAATGATTAGTTTTACCTTATTCCAAACAAAGTTATATCAACAAAAACATTTGTTTTATGACAAAACAAAAGGTTATAATGATTTGAAATAGATAATTGTTAAAAATAGTCATAATTATTTAAATTGGTTATAGAAACAGAATTATTTTTTAAATCTCTTACTTATTAAGTTTTGAAATATTAATAAATTTGTTTATTTTATTCCAAATATGCTAGTATGAATTCAAAAAAACTTATTTTATGATAAAACAAAAGGTCATAACGATTTGAAATAGATAATTGTTCATATAGTCTTAAATATTTGAATTGATTTGGCAAATAAAATTTATTTTTATTCTCTTAGTTATTAATTTTTGGAATATTATTAGATTAATATTATTTTTTTTGAATAAGCTTATATCAATAAAAATAATTGTTTTATGATATAACAAAAGGTTATAATGATTTGAAGTTTGCAATTGCTCAAATAGCTATAACTATTTGAACTAATGTAGTAAACAGATTTATTTTTTAAATCTCTTACTTATTAATTTTTGAAAGATTAATAAATTAGTATTATTTTATTGAATAAGCTTCAATGTTCAAAAACAATTGTTATATGACTAAACAAAAGGTAAAAAAAGATTTGAAATAGATAATTGTTGACAAGGTCATAATTATTTGAACTAATTTGGTAAATAGATTTACTTTTTAATTTTTGAAATATTAATAAATTAATATTATTTTATTTCGAATAAGCTTGTATGAACTGACAAAATTACTTTATGATAAAACAAAAGGTCATAATGATTTGAAATAGATAATTGTTCATATGGTCTTAATTGGTTGAACTACTTCTACAAACAGATTTATTTGTCAAATCTCTTAGTTATTAATTTTTGGAATATTATTAAATTAGTATTATTTTATTTTGAATAAGCTTATATGAACTGAAACAATTATTTTATAACAGAACAAAAGGTTATAATGATATGAAATAGATAATTGTTCAAATAGGAGCTAGATCAGTAAATAGATATATTTTTTGAATCTCTTATTAATTTTTGAAATATCAATAAATTAGTATTATTTTATTCTAAATAGACCTGTATGATGGAAAGCAATTGTTTTATGACACGACAAAAGTTCATAACGATTTAAAATACATAATAGCCCAAATGGCCATAATTATTTGAACTGATTTGATAAATTGACTTATTTTTTAAATCTCTAACTTTTCAATTTTTAAAATATTAATAAAGTAATATTATTTTAATTTCAGATATGCTTTTACGAATTGAAACAATTATTTTATGATAAAACAAAAGGTCATATTTATTTTAAATAGATAATTATTCAAATAGTCATAACTATTTGAAATAGATAATTATTCAAATAGTCATAACTATTTGAACTTGTTTGGTAAATAGAATTTTTTAAAAAATTTCTTGTTTATTAATTTTCTGAATGTTAATAATTAGAGTTATTTTATTTCTAATAAGCATTTATGAATTGAAACAATTATTTCATGACTAAACAAAAGGTCAGAACAATTTGAAATAGATAATTATTCTAATAGTCTTAACTATTTGAAGTGGCTCGATAAACACATTTATTTTTTAAATCTCTTACTTACTAATTTTTAGAATATTATTAATTTAGGAATATTTTACTTTGAATTAGCTTGCATGAACAAAAACAATTGTTTTATGATAAAACAAAGATCATAATGACTTAAGATAGATAATTATTCAAATAGTCATAACTATTTGAATTGGTTTCATAAACATATTTACTTTTTAAATCTCCTATTAATTTTTGAAATATTAATAAGTTAGTATTATTTTATTTTGAATAATTCTGTATGAATAGGAACAATTGTTTTATGACAAAACAAAAATTCATAACGATTTGAAATAGATAATAATTCAAATGAACATGACTATTTGAACTTGTTCAGCAAATAGATTTATTTTTTAAATCTCCAACTTATTAATTTTTAAAATAGTAATAAATTAGTATTATTTTATTTTGAATAAGTAAGTATGAATAGAAACAATTCTTTTTTGACAAAAAAAGATCATAATGATTTGAAATAAAATAATTGTTTAAATAATCATAACTATGTGAACCTGCTGGGTAAGCAGATTTATTTTTTAAATCTTTTACTTATTAATTTTTGGAATTTTAATAAATTAGAATTATTTTATTCTAAATAAGATTTTATGAACAAAAAAAATTGGTTTATGACAAAACAAAATATCATAATGATTTGAAATAGATAATTGTTCAAATAGTCATAACTATTTGAATGTGTTTAGAAACCATATTTATTTTTTGAATTTTTATTTATTAATTTTTGAAATATTAGTAAATTTATATTATTCCATGAACAAAACCAATTGCTTTATGACAAACAAAAGGTTATAATATTTTGAAATAGATAATTGTTCAGATGGTCATAACTATTTGAATATGTTCTATTAACAGACTCATTTTTTAATTCTCTTACTCATTAATTTTTAGAATATTAAGAAATTAGTATTATTTTATTTCAAATAAGCTTATATGACCTAAAATAATTATTTTATTACAAAACAAAAGATCATAATGATTTGAAATAAATAATTAGTCAAATAGTCATGACTATTTGAACTTGTTGGGTAAACATATTTATTTATTAAATCTTTTACTTATTAATTGTCAAAATATTAATAAATTAATATTATTTTAATTCAATTAAGCTTGTATGAAAAAAACAATTGTTTTATGACAAAATAAATAGTCATAACAATTTGCAATAAGTAATTGTTCAAATAGTCATAAAGATTTAAACTTGTTCAGTAAACAAATTTATTTTTTGAGTCTTTTACTTATTAATTGTCTTAATATTACTAAATTTGTATTATTTTAATCGAACTAAGCTTGTATGAATAGAAAAAATCATTTTATGACAAAATAAAAGGTTATAGCGATTTCGAATAGTTAATTGTTTAAATAAACATAATTAAAAAAATCATTTTATGACAAAATAAAAGGTTATAGCAATTTCGAATAGTTAATTGTTTAAATAAACATAATTATTTAAACTTATTCAGTAAATAGATTCAATTTTTTAAATCTTTTAATTATTAAATTTTGAAATATTAATAATTTAGTATTATTTTATTTCGAATAAGCTTAGATAATCTGAAATAACTTTTTTTTGACACAACTAAAGGTTATAACAATTTGAAAGAGATAATTATTCAAATAGTCATGACTATTTGATCTAATTCGGTAAATATATTTATTTTTAAAATTTTTTACTTATTAATTGTCAAAATATTAATAAATTAGTATTATTTTAATCTAAATGTGCTTGTATGAACAAAAACTATTGTTTTATAACAAAACAAAAAGTTATAACGATTTGAAATAAATAATTACAAGTAGTCATAACTATTTGAACTAGTTTGATAAACAGATTTATTTTTTAAATGTCTTATTAATTTTTGAATTATTAATAGATTAGTATTATTTTATTCTAAACAAAAACATTTGTTTTTATGACAAAACAAAAGGACATAACAATCTGAAATAGATAATTGTTCAAATAGTTATAATTATTTGAACTAGTTAGGTAAACACAATTATTTTTTAAATCCCTTACATATTAATTTTTGAAATATTAATAAATTCATTTTATTTTATTCTGATTAAGCTAGTGTGAATTCAAAAAATTGTTTTATGACAAAACAAAAACTACTTGAAATAGATAATTGTTCATATAGTTTTAGATATTTGAACTAGTTTGGCAAAAAAAATTATTTTTTAATTCTCTTAGTCATTAATTTTTGGAATATTATTAGATTAGTATTATTTTATTTTGAATAAGCTTGTATCATAAAAAATAATTGTTTTATGACAAAACAAAAGGTTATATTGATTTGAAATTTACAATTGTTCAAATAGTCATAACTATTTGAACTAAATCAACAAACAAATTTATTTTTTAAATCTCTTACTTATTAATTTTTGAAAGATTAATAAATTAGTATTATTTTATTCATTATAAACTAGTGTGATAAAAAACAATTGTTATATGACCAAACAAAAGGTAATAGTGATTTAAAATAGATAATTGTTGAAATGGCCAAAATTATTTGAATTGATTCAGTATTCACTTTTTAAATTATTTACTTATTAATTTTCAAAATATTAATAAATTAGTATTATTTTATTTTGAATAAGCTTGTATAAAGTGAAACAATTGTTTTATGACAAAATAAAATGTCATAACTATTTTAAATAGACAATTGTTCAAATAGTTATAACTCATTAAATTTGTTCAGTAAACAACTTTATTTCTTTTAACTCTTGCTTATTAATTTTTAAATATTAAGAAATTAGTATTAATTTATTTAGGATAAGCTTTTATGAACTGAAACAATTGTTTTATGTCAAAACAAAAGGTCTTAGCGATTTTAAATAAATAATTGTTTAAATAGTCATAACTATTTGAACTTGTTCGGTAAACAAATTTATTTTTTCAATTCTTTTGCTTACTAATTTTTTGAATGTTAATAAATTTGGATTATTTTATTTCAAATAAACTTGTAGGATATGAAACAAATATTTTATGACTAAACAAAAGGTCAAAGTGATTGGAAATAGATAATTATTCTATTAGTTTTAACTATTTGAATTGGTTTGGCAAACACATTTATTTTTTAAATCTCTTACTTATTTATTTTTGAAATATTATAAAATTAGTATTATTTTTAACTGAATAAGCTTTTATGATTAGAAACAATTGTTTTATGACAAAACAAAGATCTTAACAATTTGAGATTGATAATTGTTCAAATAGTCATAACTATTTGAACTGGTTTGGTAAATAAATTTATTTTTTAAATTTGCTACTTATTAATTTTTGAAATATTAATAAATTAGCATTATTTTATTTGATATAAGCTTGTATGATCAAAAACAATTGTTTTATGATGAAAAAAAAGGCCATAACAATTTGAAATAGATACTCATTCAAATGGCTATAATTATTTTAACTGATTTGGTAAATAGATTTATTTTTAAAATTTTTTACTTATTAATTTAAGAAATATTGATAAATTAATATTATTTTATTCCATCTAAGTTTGCATTAACTTAAACAATTGTTTTATGACAAATCAAAATATTATAATGATTTTAAATGGACAATTATTCAAATAGTAATAACTATTTGAATTTGTTCAGTAAACAAATTTTTTTTTAAATCTCTTTCTTATTAATTTTTCAAATGTTAATAAATTAATATTAATTTATTCTAAATAAGCTTGTATGAACCGAAACAATTGTTTTATGACTAATCAAAAACTCAGAACAATTTGAAATAGATAATTGTTCTAATAGTTTTAACTATTTGAACCGATTTAGTAAACAAATTTAGTTTTTAAATCTCTTACTTTTTGAAATATTATTAAATTAATATTATTTTAATTTGAATAAGCTTGTATGAACAAAACAATTGCCTTACAACAAAAGAAAATGTCAAAATGATTTGAAATAGATAATTGTTCATATAATCTTAGCTATTTGAACTGGTTAGGCAATTAGATTTATTTTTTAATTTTCTTGATTATTAAGATTCAAAATATTATTAAATTAATATCATTTTATTCTAAATAAAATAGTATGAACATAACCAATTGTTCGATGACAAAATAAAATGTTATAATGATTTGAACAAAATAATTATTCAAATAGTCAAAACTATTTGAAATGGTTTGGTAAACAAATTTATTTTTTAAATCTCTTATTGATTAATGTTCTAAATATCAAGAAATTAGTATTATTTTATTTCGAACAAACTTATATTAACAAAAACAATTATTTTATGACAAAACAAAATGTAATAAAGATTTGGAATAGACAATTTTTCAAATAGTTATATTTATTTGAATGGTTTGCTAAATAGAATTATTTTTTAAATCTCTTATAAATTTTTGAAATATTAATAAATTAGTTTTATTCTATTCCGAATAAGCTTATATGAGCTGAAATAATTGTTTTATATCAAAGTAAAAGGTCATAACAATTTGAAATAAATAATTGTTCATATAGTCTTAACTATTTAAACTAGTTAGACAAACCATTTTTTAAATATCTTAGTTATTAATTTTTAGAATATAACTAAATTAGTAGTATTTTATTCTGAATAAGCTTGTATGAATAAAAACAATTGTTTTATGATAGACAAAAGGCTATAACAATTTGAAATAGATAATTGTTCAAATAGTCATAACTATTTGAACTTGTTCAGTAAATAGATTTAATTTTTAAATCTCTTATTAATTCTTGAAATGTTAGTAAAATAGTATTATTTTACTTCAAATAAACATGTATGTTGATAAACAATTGTTTTATGACAAAACAAAAGGTAATAATGATTTGAAATAGTTGTTGTTCAAATGGCCATAATTATTTGAATTGATTCAGTAAACAGATTTATTTTTAAAATCTCTTATTAACTTTTAAATTATTAATAAAGGAGTATTTTTTTTCTAAAAGCTTTTATGAACTAAAATAATTGTTTTATGACAAAACAAAGGTCATAACAATTTTAAAAATATAACTGTTCAAATAGTCATAACTATTTGAACTATTTAGTAAACAAATTTTTTTTTTCAAATCGCTCGCTTATCAATTTATTTTGAATGTTAACAAATTAGTTAAAAAATTAGTATTATTTTATTTTATTTTATTACATGACTAAACAAAAGGTCAAAACAATTTGAAATAGATAATTATTCTAATAGTCTTAACTATTTGAATTGGTTTGGCAAACACATTTATTTTTTAAAATTTCTTATTAATTTTTAGAATATCATTAAATTAGTATTATTTTTATCCAAATAAGCTTGTATGAGGAAAAATGATTGTTTTATGATAAAACAAATATCATAATGATTTGAGATTGATAGTTGTTCAAACAATCATAACTATTGAATTAGTTTAGAAATAGTTTTAGTTTTTAAATCTCTTGCTTATTAAATTTTGAAATATTAGTAAAGTAGTATTATTTTATTTTGGATAAGTTTTATGAACTGAAATAATTGTTTTATGATAAAACAAAAGGTCATAACGACTTTAAATAGATAATTGTTCAAATAGTCAAATCTATTTGAATTTATTCAGTAAATAGATTTATTTTTTTTAAATCTCTTGCTCATTAATTTTTTTAGTGTTAATAAATTAGTAATAATTTATTCTATATAAGCTTATATGAACTGAAATAATTGTTTTATGACTAAAGAAAATGTTAGAATGATTTAAAATAGATAATTGTTTTAATAGTCTTAACTATTTAAACTAGTTTGGCAAAGACATTTATTTTCTAACTCTCTTATTAATTTTTGGAATACTATTAAATGAGTATTATTTTAATCTAAATAAGCTTGTATGAAAAGAAACAATTGTTTTATGATAAGATAAAGATCATAACAAATTAAGATAGATAATTGTTCAAATAGTCATAAATATTTGAACTATCTCGATAACCAAATTTATTTTTTAAATCTCTTATTAATTTGTAAAATATTAATAGATCAGTATTATTTTTTGAATAATTTTGCATGAGCAAAAACAATTGTTTTACAACAAAACAAAAGGTCATAATGATTTGCAATAGATAATTGTTCAATTGGACATGATTAGATGAACTTGTTTGGTAAATAGATTTATTTTTTAAATCTCCTACCTATTAATTTTTGGAATATTAATAAATTAGTATTATCTTATTCTGAATAAACTTGTATAAATAGAAATAACTATTTTATGACAAAACAAAAGATCATAACTATTTGAAGTAAATAATTATTCAAACAATCATAGCTATTTGAAGTTGCTCAGTAAACAAATTTATTTTTTAAGTCTTTTATTTTTTAATTTTTGGAATATTAATAAACTAGTTTTATTTTAAATACTTGTATGAACAAAAACAATTGATTTATGACAAAACGAAAGGTCATAACTCTTTCAAATAGATAATTGTTTAAATAGTCATAACTGTCTGAACTTGTTCGATAAATAGATTCATTTTTTAAATCTCTTACTCATTAATTTTTGAAATATTAATAAATTAGTTTTATTTTATTTTGAATAAACCTATATGAACTGATATAATTTCTTTATGATGAAACAAAAGGTTATAATAATTTGAAATAGATAATTATTCAAATAGTTATGACTATTTGAACTTATTCGGTAAACATATTTATTTTTAAAATCTTTTAGTTATTAATTGTCAAAATATTAATAAATTAATATTATTTTAATTTGAATAAGCTTGTGTGAATAAAATCAATTGTTTTATGACAAAACAAAAAATCGTAACAATTTGAAATAAATAATTGGTCAAATAGTCATAACTATTTAAACTTATTTGGTAAGTAAATTTATTTTTTAAACCTTTTACTTATTAATTGTTTGAATATTAATAAATTTGTTTTATTTTAATTTAAATAAGCTTGTATGAATGGAAAAAATTATTTTATGACAAAACAATATGTTATAGAGATTTGAAATCTGTAATTATTCAAATAGTCATAATTATTTGAACTTGTTCAATAAACAAATTTGGTTTTTAAATATCTTATTAATTTTTGAAATATTAATAAATTAAAATTACATTATTTCGAATAATCTTGTATGAATAGAAACCATTATTTTTTGACAAAACAAAAAGTCACAACAATTTGAAATAGATAATTATTCGAATAGTCATAACTATTTGCATTGGTCAGGCCAACAAATTCATTTTTTAAATCCATTACTTATTAATTTTCATTATATTAATAAATTAACATTATTTTATTCTGAATAAAACTATATCAATAGAAATAATTGTTTAACAACAAAATAAATGGTCATAACTAGTTGATTTGGTTTAGTAAATAGATTTATTTTTTAAATCTCTTATTAATTTTCAAAATATTAATAAATTAATATTATTTTATTTTGAACAAACTTAGATGAACAAAAACATTTTTTTATGACAACAAAATGCCATAACGATTTAAAATAGATAATTATTTATATAGCATTAACTATTTGAACTAGTTTGGCAAACAAATTTATTTTTTAAATCTCTTAGGTATTGTTTTTCATAATATTATTATATTAGTATTATATTATTCTAAATAAGCTTGTATAAACATATTATTTTATGACAAAACAAAAGGTTATAATGATTTAAAATATATAATTGTTTAAATAGTCATAACTATTTGAACTGATTCAATAAACAAATTTATCTTTTAAATTTCCTACTCATTAATTTTTGAAATATTAAAAATTAGTATTGCTTTATTTCGAATAGGCTCATATAATGAACAACAATTGTTTTATGAGCAAACAAAAGTTCATAAGGATTTGAAATAGATAATTGTTCAAATGGCCATAATTATTTGAACTAATTTGATAAACTGATTTATTTTTTAAATCTCTAACTTCTCAACTTTTGAAATATTAATAAAGTAATACTATTTTATTTTGGATAAGCTTTTATGAATTGAAACAATTGTTTTGTTATAAAACAAAAGGTCATAACAATTTTAAATAGATAATTGTTTAAATAGTCTTGACTATTTGAATTTGTTCAGTAAATAGATTTTTTTTAATTTCTTGCTTATTAATTTTTTGAATGTTAATAGTATAGTATTATTTTATTTTGAATAAGCATGTATGAACTGAAATAATTATTTTATGATGAAACAAAAGGTTAGAATGATTTGAAATAGAAAATTCCTCTAATAGTCTAACTATTTGAATTGATTTGGCAAACACATTTATTTTTTAAATCTCTTACTTTTTAATTTTAGAATATTATTAGTTTAGCAATATTTTACTCTGAATAAGCTTGTATGAACAAAAACAATTGTTTTATGACAAAACAAAGATCATAACAATTTGAGATAAATAATTGTTCTAATAGTCATAACTATTTGAACAAGTTCAGTAAACAAATTTAGTTTTTAAATCTCTTATTAATTTTTGAAATATTAATAAATTAGTATTATTTTATTCTGAATAATTTTGTATAAATAAAAACAATTGTTTTATGACCAAAGAAAATGTCATAACGATTTGAAATAAATAATTGTTCAAATAGTTATAACTATTTGAACTCACTCGGTAAATAGATTTATTTTTTAAATCTTTTACTTATTAATTTTTAGGAAATTAATAAATTAATATTATTTTATTCAAAATAAGCTTGCATGAATAGAAACAATTGTTTTATGACAAAACAAAAGGTCATTATGTTCTGAAATAGATAATTATTTAGATAGTCATAACTATTTGAACTTATTTGGTAAACATATTCTTTTTTTAATTCTCTTACTCATTAATTTTCAAAATATTAATAAATTAGTATTATTTTACATTAAATAAGCTTATATGAACTGAAACAATTGTTTTACTACAAAAAAAGGTCAGAATTATTTGAAATAGATAATTACTCAAATAGTCATGGCTATTTGAACTTGTTCGGTAAACATATTTATGTTTTAAATCTTTTACTTATTAATTGTTGAATTATTAAAAATTAATATTATTTTAATCCGATTAAGCTTGTGTGAACAAAACTATTATTTTATAACAGAACAAAAAGTCATAACTATTAGAACTTGTTTGATAAATAGATTTATTTTTTAAATCTCTTATTAATTTTTGAAATATTAGTAGATTAATATTTTTTTTATTTCAAACAAACTTATATGAACAAAATCATTTGCTTTATGACAAAACAAAAGGTCATAACAATTTGAAAGATATAATTGTTCAAATAATCATAATTATTTGAATTGGTTAGGTAAATAGAATTATTTTTGAAATCTCTTACTTATTAATTTTTGAAATATTAATAGATTCATTTTATTTTATTCCTAATAAGCGAGTATGAATTGAAAATTTTGTTTTATGACAAAATAAAAGGTCATAACGATTTGAAATAGATAATTATTCAAAATAGTCATAACTATTTGAACTGGTAGTAATTAGATTTAGTTTTTAAATCTCTTATTAATTTTTGAAATATTAATAAATTAGTATTATCTTATTTTGAATAGTTTCATATAAATAAAAACAATTGTTTTATGAAAAAACAAAATGTCATAACGATTTGAAATAAATGTTGTTTAAATAGTCATAATTATTTGAACTCACTCAGTAAATAGATTTATTTTTTAAACCTTTCACTTATTAATTTTGAAAAAATTAATAAATTTATATTATTTTATTTTAAATAAGCTTGCATGAACAGAAACAATTATTTTATGACAAAACAAAAGGTCATTATGTTTTGAGATAGATAATTGTTTAGATAGTCATAACTATTTGAACATATTTGGTAAATAGATTCTGTGTTTAATTCTCTTACTCATTAATTTTTAAAATATTAATAAATTAGTATTATTTTATATCAAATAAGTTCATATGAACTAAAACAATTGTTTTACTACGAAAAAAAATAAGTCATAATGATTTGAAATAGATAATTACTCGAATAGTCATGACTATTTGAACTTGTTCGGTAAACATATTTATTTTTTAAATCTTTTACTAATTAATTGTCAAAATATTAATAAATTAATATTATTTTAATCCAATTATGCTTGTATGAACAAAACTATTGTTTTATGACAAAACAAAAAATCATAATGATTTGAAATAAATAATTGCTCAAATAGTCATAACCATTAGAACTTGTTTGATAAATAGATTGATTTTTTAAATCTCTTATTAATTTTTGAAATATTAGTAGATTAGTTTTTTTTTTATTTCAAACAAACTTATATGAACAAAAACATTTGTTTTATGACAAAACATACGGTCATAACAATATGAAATAGATAATTGTTCAAATAGTCATAATTATTTGAACTGGTTAGGTAAATAGAATTATTTTTTAAATCTCTTGTTATTTTTTGAAATATTAATAGATTCATTTTATTTTATTCCTAATAAGCAAGTATGAATTGAAAAAATTATTTTATGACAAAATAAAAGGTCATAACAATTTAAAACAAATAATTGTTTATATAGTCTTAACTATTTAAATTCCTTTGGCGAACGAACAAATTTATTTTTTAAATCTCTTAGTTATTAATTTTTGAAATATTATTAGATTAGAATTATTTTATTTTGAATAAGCTTGTATGAATAGAAATAATTTTTTTTTATGATAGAACAAAAGGTTATAATGATTTGAAGTATACAATTGTTCAAATAGTTATAACTATTTAAATTGGTTCGGTAAATAGATTTATTTTTTTTAAATATCTTACTTATTAATTTTTGAAAAATAATAAATTAATATTATTTTATTCTGAATAAGCTTGTATGATCAAAAACAATTATTATATGACCAAACAAAAGGTAATAACAATTTGAAATAGATAATTGCTGAAATAGCCATAATTATTTAAATTGATTCACTAAATAGATTCACTATTTAAATCACTTATTAATTTTTGAAATATTACTAAATTAGTATAAATTTATTTTGAATAAGCTTGTATGAACTAAAAAAATTGTTTTATAATAAAACAAAAAGTCATAACAATTTTAAATAGACAATTGTTCCAATACTCGTAACTATTTGAATTTGTTTGGTAAACAAATTTATTTTTTTTAAACTCTTTCTTATAAATTTTCAAAATATTAAGAAATTAGTATTATTTTATTTTGGATAAACTTTTATGAATTGAAACAATTGTTTTATGGCAAAACAAAGGTCATAACTATTTTAAATAAATAATTGTTTAAATAGTCATAACTATTTAAACTTGTTTGGTAGATAGATTTATTTTTTCAAATCTTTTGCTTATTAATTTTTTTAATGTTAATAACTTTGGATTATTTTATTCTGAATAAGCTTGTAAGATATGAAGCAAATATTTTATGATTAAACAAAAAGTTATAGCATTTGAAATAGATAATCATTCAAATGGTAATAATTATTTTAATTGAGTTGGTAAATAGATTTATTTTTAAAATTTTTTATTTAATAATTTAGGAAATTTTAATAAATTAGTATTATTTTGTTCCATCTAAACTTGTATTAACTAAAACAATTGTCTTATGACAAATCAAAAGGTTATAATGATTTTAAATAGATAATTGTTCAAATAATAATAACTATTTGAACTTGTTTGGTAAATAGATTTATTTTCTTAAATCTCTTTCTTATTAATTTTTTGAATGTTAATAAATTAGTTTTAATTTATTATGAATAAGCTTGTATGAACTAAAACAATTATTTTATAACTAAACAAAAGGTCATAATGATTTGAAATACATAATTTTTCTAATAATCTTAACCATTTGAACTAATTTGGTAAATGAATTTATTTTTTAAATCTCTTACTTATTAATTTTTGAAATATTATTAAATTAGTATTATTTGAATCTAAATAAGCTTGTACAAACAAAACATTTGTTTTATGACAAAAGAAAAGGTCATAATGATTTGAAATGGATTATCATTCATAAAGTCTTAACTATTTGAACTAGTTTAGTAATTAGATTTATTTTTTAATTTTCTTGGTTATTAAGTTTTGAAATATTATTAAATTAGTATTATTTTATTTTGAATAAATTAGTATGAGCAAAATCAATTGTTTGATGATAAAATAAAAGGTTATAACATTTGAAATAGTTGATTATTCAAATAGTCAAAACTGTTTGAAATGGTTTAGTAAGCAGATTTACTTTTTAAATCTTGTATTGATTAATTTTCTAAATATTAATAAATTAGTATCATTTTGTTTATCACAAACTTATATTAACAAAGACAATTGTTTTATGAAAGAACAAAAAGTAACAATGATTTTAAATAGATAACTGTTCAAATAGTTATAATTATTTGAACTAGTTTAATAAATAGAATTATTTCCTAAATCTCATACTTATGAATTATTGAAATATTAATAAATTAGTTTTATTCTATTTCGAATAAGCTTGTATGAGCTAAAATAATTGTTTCATGACAAAATAAAATGTCATAACAATTTGTAATAAATAATTATTCATATAGTCTTAACTATCTAGTTCAGCAAATAGATTTATTTTTCAAATCTCTTATTTATTAATTTTTAAAATTTTACTAAATTAGTATTATTTTATTACAAATAAGCTTGTATAAGCAAAAACAATTATTTTGTGATAGAACAAAAGGTTATTTGAAATGGTTAGGTAAACCAATATATTTTTTAAATTGGTTATTAATTCTTGAAATGTTAATAAATTAGGATTATTTTATTTCGAATAAGCTTGTATGTTGAAAAACAATTGTTTTATGATAAAACAAAAGGTAATAACGATTTGAAATAGATAGTTGTTCAAATGGCCATAGTTATTTAAATTGATTCAATAAATTGATTTATTTTTTAAATCTCTTATTAATTTTTGAAATAAAGTAGTATTATTTTATTTTGGATAAGCTTTTATGAACTAAAACAATTGTTTTATGACAAAATAAAAGGTCATAATGATTTGAAATAGATAATTGTTTAAATAGTCATAACTATTTGAACTTGTTCAGTAAACATATTTATTTTTTCAAATATCATGCTTATTAATTTTTCAAATGTTAATAAATTAGTATTATTTTATTCCAAATAAGCTTGTATGAACTAAAACAATTATTTTATGACTAAACAAAAGGTTAGAACGATTTGAAATAGATAATTATTCTAATAGTCTTAACTATTAGAATTGGTTCAGCAAACACATTTATATTTTAAATCTCTCATTAAGTTTTGAAATTTATTAAATTAGTATTATTTTTATCCGAATAGGCTTGTATGATCAGAAACAGTTGTTTTATGAGAAAACAAATATCATAATGATTTGAGATTGATATTTGTTCAAATATTCATAACTATTTAAATTGGTTGAAAAAATAGCTTTAGTTTTTAAATCCCTTGCTTATTAATTTTTGAAATATTAAGAAAGTGGTATTAGTTTATTTTGGATTAGTTCTTATGAACTGAAATAATTGTTTTATAACAAAACAAAAGGTCATAACGACTTCAAATAGATAATTGTTCAATAGTCAAATCTAGTTGAACTTGTTCAGTAAACAGATTTTTTTGAAATCTTTTGCTCATTAGTTTTTTGAATGCTAATAAATTAGTATTATTTTATTTTGAATAAGCTTCTATGAAATTAAATAATTGTTTTATGACTAAACAACATGTTAGAACAATTTGAAATCGATAATTGTTCAATAGTCTTAACTATTTGAACTGGTTTGACAAACACATTTATATTTTTAAAATCTCTTACTTACTAATTTTTGGAATTTTATTAAATTAATATTATTTTAATCCAAATAAGCTTGTATGAAAAGAAACAATTATTTTATGACACAATAAAGATCGTAATGATTTGAGATAGATAATTGTTCAAATAGTCATAACTATTTAAATTGTTTCAGTAAATAGATTTAGTTTTTAAATGTCTTATTAATTTTCAAAACATTAATATATTAGTATTATTTTATTTTGGATAATTTTGCATGAACATAAATAATTATTTTATGACAAAACAAAAGGTCATAATGAATTTGAAATATATAATTGTTCAAATGGACATGATGATTTGAACTTGCTCGGTAAACATATTTATTTTTTAAATCTCCTACCTATTAATTTTTAGAATATTAATAAATTTATATTATTTATTCTGAATAAACTTGTATGAATATAAACAATTGTTTTATGATGAAACAAAATATCATAACTATGTGAAACAAATAATTGTTCAAACAATCATAACTATTTGAATTTGCTCGATAAATGATTTTATTTTTAAAATTTTTTACTTATTAATTTTTTGAATATTAATAAATTAGTATTACTTTATTTCAAATATGCTTGTATGAATAGAAACAATGGTTTATCACAAAACAAAAAAGTCATGAGTTTTTTAAATAAATAATTGTTCAAATCATCATAACTATTTGAACGTGTTCAAAATAAATTTATTTGTAAATTTTTGCTTATTAATTTTTAAAATATTAATAAATTTATATTATTTTATTCAAAATAAGCTTGTATGAACATAAACAATTATTTTATCACAAAATAAAAGATCATAACAATTTGAAATAGATAATTGTTCAAATAGTCATAACTATTTGAACTTATTCGATAAACAAATCAAATCTTAAATCTCTTACTCAATAATTTTTGGAATATTAATCAATTAGTATTATTTTATTTCAAATAAGCCTATATAAACTGATACAATTATTTTATGATGAAACAAAAGGTCATAACGATTTAAAATAGATAATTATTCAAATAGTTATAACTATTTGAACTTGTTTGGTAAGCATATTTATGTTTAAAATCTTCTACTTATTAATTGTCAAAACATTAATAAATTAATATTATTTTAATTCAAATAAGCTTGTATGAACAAAAACAATTGTTTATAACAAAAAAAAAGTCATAACGATTTGAAATAAATAATTGTTCAAATAGTCATAACTATTTGAACTTATTTGGTAAACATATATTTCTTTTAAATCTCTTAGTTATTAATTGTCTGAATATTAGTAAATTTGTATTATTTTAATTGTTCAAATGGTCATAATTATTCGAATTGCTTCGGTAAATATATTTCTTTTTTAAATCTCTTACTTATTAATTTTTAAAATATTAATAAATTAATATTATTTTATTTCAAATAAGTTGTATGATCAAAAACAATTATTTTATAACAAAAAAAAAAGGTTACAACGATTTGAAATAGATAATTATTTTAACTATTTTGGTAAACAAATTTATTTTTTAAATCTCTTATTTATTAATTTTAGAAATATTAATAAATTTCTATTATTTTATTTTGTATAAGCTTGTATTAACTAAAACAATGTTTTATAACAAAACAAAAGGTCATAAAAATTTTAAATAGACAATTGTTCTAATAATACTAACTATTTGAACTTGTTCGATAAATAGATTTATTTTTTTAAATCTCTTATTAATTTTTTTAATGTTAATAAATTAGTATTAATTTATTCCAAATAAGCTTATATGAACTAAAACAATTATCTTATGACTAAACAAAAGGTCAGAACGATTTGAAATAGATAATTGTTCAAGTAGTCTTAATCATATGAAATGGTTTGGTAAACAAATTTATTTTTTAAATCTCTTACTTATTAATTTTTGAAATATTATTAAATTTATATTATTTTAATTTGAATAAGCTTGTATGAACAAAAAAAATTGTTTTATGATGAAACAAAAAGTCATAATGATTTGAAATTGATAATCATTCATATAGTATTGACTATTTGAACTGGTTTGGCAATTACATTTATTTTTAATTTTCTTGGTTATTAAGTTTCAAAATATTATTAAATTAGTATTATTTTATTTTGAATAAAATAGTATGAACAGAACTAATTGTTTGATGACAAAACAAGAGGTCATAACGATTTGAAATGGTTTAGTAAATTGATTTAATTTTTAAATCTTTTATTAATTAATTTTCTAAATATTAATAAATCAGTATTATTTTATTTCAAACAAACTTATATGAACAAAAACAATTGTTTTATGACAAAACAAAAAGTACTAACATTTGAAATAGATAATTGTTTAAATAGTTATAATTATTTGAACTGGTTTAGTAAATAGAACTTTTTAAAAATCTTTTCCCTATAAAATTTTGAAATATTAAGAAATTAGTTTTATTTTATTTTGAAGAAACTTGTACGAGCTTAAATAATTGTTTTATGACAAAACAAAAGGTCATAACAATTTGAAATATATAATTATACATATAATCTTAACAATTTGAATTGGTTCAGCAAGTGGATTTATTTTCTAAATCTCTTAGTTATGAATGTTTAGAATATTATTAAATTAGTATTATTTTATTCTATATAAATTTGTAGGAATAGAAATAATTGTTTTATGACAATTTGAAATAGATAATTGTTCAAATAGTCATAATTATTTGAACTAGTTTGGTAAATGAATTTTTTAAATCTCTTATACGAGCAAAAACATTTGTTTTATGACAAAACAAAAGGTCGTAATAATTTGAAATAAATAATTGTTCAAATAGTCAATTATTTGAACTAGTTAGGTAAATAGAATTATTTTTTAAACCTCTTACTTATTAATTTTCAAAATATTAATAAATCCATTTTATTTTATTCCGAATAAGCTAGTATGATTTGAAATAATTGTTTTATGACAAAACAAAAGGTCATAACAATTTGAAATGGATAATTGTTCATATAGTGTTAACAATTTGAACTGGTTGGTAAAAAAATTTATTTTTTAAATCTCTTCATTATTAATTTTTGGAATATTATTAGATTACTATTATTTTATTTCAAGTAAGCTTGTATGAATAGAAATAATTGTTTTGTGACAGAACAAAAGGTTATAATGATTTGAAGTATACAATTGCTTAAATAGTCATAACAATTTGAACTGGTTTGGAAAATAGATTATTTTTTAAATGTCCTACTTATTATTTTTGAAAGATTAATAAATTAGTATTATTTTACTTCGAATAAGCTTTTGTGATAAAAACAATGGTTATATGACCAAACAAAAGGTAATAATGATTTGATATAGATGATTATTGAAAAAGCCATAGTTATTTGAATTGATTTGGTCAATAGATTCACTTTTTAAATTACCTACTTATTAATTTTTTGAATATTAATAAATTAATATTATTTTATTTCAAATAAGCTTGTATAAATTGAAACATTTGTTTTGTGACAAAACAAAAGGTCATAATGATTTTAAATAGGTAAATGTTCAAATAGTTGTAACTATTCAAATTTGTTCAGTATACAAATTATTTTTTTAAACTCTTGCTTATTAATTTTTGAAATATTAAGGAATTAATATTATTTTATTTTGGATAAGCTTTTATGAATTGAAACAATTTTTTATGACAAATTAAAAGGTTATAATGATTTTAAATAGACAATTGTTGAAATAATAATAATATTTAAACTTTTTCGGTAAATAAATTTATTTTTTTAAATCTCTTTCTTATTGATTTTCCAAATGTTAATAAATTACTATTAATTTATTCTAAATAAGCTTGTATAAATTGAAACAATTATTTTAAGACTATATAGAAGATCAGAATGATTTGACACAGATAATTATTCTAATAATCTTATCCATTTGAACTGATTCAGTAAACAAATTTATTTTTTAAATCTCTTACTTATTAATTGTTGAAATATTATTAAATTAGTATTATTTTAATCTGACTAAGCTTGTATGAACAAAATAATTGTTTTACGATAAAAGAAAAGGTCATAACAATTTGAAATAGATAATTGTTCACATAGTCTTAACTATTTGAATTGGTTTGGCAATTAGATTTATTTTTTAATTTTCTTGGTTATTAAGTTTTAGAATACTATTAAATTAGTATTATTTTATTTCGAATAAAATAGTATGAATAGAACCAATTGTTTGATGACAAAATACAAGGTTATACCAATTTGAAATAAAATAATTATTCAAATACTCAAAACTATTTGAAATGGTTTGGTAAGTAGATTTACTTTTTAAATTTCTTACAGATTAATTTTTTAAATATAAATAAATTAGTATTATTTTTTTCAATCAAACTTATATTAACAAAAACAATTGTTTTATGACAAAACAAAACGTAATAATGATTTGAAATAGATAATTGTTCAAATAGTTATAATTATTTGAGTTGGTTTGGTAAATAGAATTATTCTTTAAATCTCTTATAAAATTTTGAAATATTAATGAATTAGTTTTATTCTATTCCAAATAAGCTTGTATGAGTTGAAATAATTGTTTTATTTCGAATAAGCTTGAAATAAATAATTGTTCATAGAGTCTTAACTGTTTCAATTGGTTTGGCAAATCGATTTATTTTTTAAATCTTTTAGTTATTAATTTTCAAAATATTACTAAATTAATATGATTTTATTCTAAATAAGCTTATATGACCAAAAACAATTGTTTTATGATAGAACAAAAGTTTATAACAAATTGAAATGGATAAATGTTCAAATAGTCATAACTATTTGAGTTGGTTCAATAAATAGATTTTATTTTTTAAATCTCTTATTAATTCTTGAAATATTAATAAATTAGCATTACTTTATTTTGAATAGCCTTGTATGTTGAAAAACAATTATTTTATGACAAAACAAAAGGTAATAACGATTTGAAATAGATAGTTGTTCAAATGGCCATAATTATTTGAACCAATTCAATAAACTGATTTATTTTTTAAATCTCTTATTAGTTTTTGAAATATTAATAAAGTAGCATTATTTTATTTTGCATAAGCTTTTATGAACTAAAACAATTGTTTTATGACAAAACAAATGATCACAATGATTTTAAATAGATAATTGTTCAAAAAGTCATAACTATATGAACTTTTTCGGTAAATAGATTTATTTTTTCAAATCTCATGCTTATTAATTTTTTGAAAGTTAAAAAATTAGTATTGTTTTTTTCCAAACAAGCTTGTATGAACTAAAACAATTATTATATGACTAAACAAAAGGTCAAAATAATTTGAAATAGATAATTATTTTAATAGTCTTAACTATTTGTACTGGTTCGACAAACACATTTATTTTAAATCTCTTGTGAATTTTTGAAATATTATTAAATTAGTATTATTTTTATTTGAATAAGCTTGTATGAATAGAAATAATTGTTTCATGAGAAAACAAAGATCATAATGATTTGTGATTCATATATGTTCAAACAGTCAAACTATTTAAATTGGTTCGAAAAATAGCTTTAGTTTTTAAATCTCTTGCTTATTAATTTTTGAAATATTAATAAAGTACTATTATTTTATTCTAATAAGATTTTATGAACTGAAACAATTGTTTTACAACAAAACAAACGGTCATAACAACTTTAAATAGATAATTGTTCAAACAATCAAATCTATTTAAACTTGTTTAGTAAATAGATTTATTTTTTTAAATCTCTTGCTCACTAATTTTTTGAATGTTAATAAATTAATATTATTTTATTTTGAATAAGCTTGTATGAACTTAAATAATTATTTTATGACTAAACAAAAGGTTAGAATGATTTCAATTAAATAATTGTTCTAATAGTCTTAACTATTTAATCTGGTTTGGTAAACATATTTATTTTTTAAATCTCTTACTTATTAATTTTTGAAATATTATTAAATTAGTGTTATTTTAATCCGAATAAGCTTGTATGGAAAGAAACAATTATTTTATGATAAAATAAAGATCGTAACTATTTTAGATAGATAATTGTTCAAATACTCATAACTATTTAAACTATTTCAGTAAACAAATTTAGTTTTTAAATATCTTATTAATTTTCAAAATATTAATAGATTAGTATTAATTTATTTTGACTAATTTTGCATGAACAGAAATAATTTTTTTATGACAAAATAAAAGGTCATAATGATTTGAAATAGATAATTATTCAAATGGACATGATTATTTGAACTTATTTGATAAGCAAAATAATTTTTTAAATCGCCTACCTTTTAATTTTTAGAATATTAGTAAATTAGAATTATTTTATTCTAATAAACTTGTATGAATAGACACACTTGTTTTTTGATAAAACAAAATATTATAACTGTTTGAAATAAATAATTATTCAAATAGCCATAACTATTTTAACTTGCTTGATAAACAAATTTATTTTTAAAATTTTTTACTTATTAATTTTTGAAATATTAATAAATTAGTATTATTTTATTTTGAATATGCTTGTATGAACAGAAACAATTGGTTTGTGACAAAATAAAAGGTCATAACTATTTAATGTGTTTAAAAAAATAGATTTATTTTTAAAATTTTTACTTATTAATTTTTGGAATATTAATAAATTTATATTATTTTATTTGGAATAAGCTTGTATGAGCAGAAACAATTATTTTATGACAAAACAAAAGGTTATAATGATTTGAAATAGATAATTATTGAAAAAGCCTTAACTGTTTGGATTGATTTGGTAAATAGATTCACTTTTTAAATTACTTACTTATTAATTTTTTGAATATTAATAAATTAATATTATTTTATTTTGAAATAAGCTTGTATAAATTGAAACATTTGTTTTGTGACAAAACAAAAGGTCATAATGATTTTAAATAGATAATTGTTCAAATAGTTATAACTATTCAAATTTGTTCGGTATACAAATTATTTTTTTAAACTCTTGCTTATTAATGTTTGAAATATTAAGGAATTAGTATTATTTTATTTTGGATAAGCTTTTATGAACTGAAACAATTTTTTATGACAAATTAAAAGGTTATAATGATTTTAAATAGACAATTGTTGAAATAATAATAACTATTTAAACTTTTTCGATAAATAAATTTATTTCTTTAAATCTCTTTCTTATTGATTTTCCAAATGTTAATAAATTACTATTAATTTATTCTGAATAAGCTTGTATAAACTGAAACAATTATTTTAAGACTATACAGAAGATCAGAATGATTTGAAATAGATAATTATTCTAATAATCTTAACCATTTAAACTGATTCGGTAAACAAATTTATTTTTTAAATCTCGTACTTATTAATTGTTGAAATATTATTAAATTAGTATTATTTTAATCCGAATAAGCTTGTACGAACAAAATAATTGTTTTACCATAAAAGAAAAGGTCATAACAATTTGAAATAGATAATTATTCACATAGTCTTAACTATTTGAACTGGTTTGGCAATTAGATTTATTTTTTAATTTTATTGGTTATTAAGTTTTAGAATACTATTAAATTAATATTATTTTATTTCGAATAAAATGGTATGAATAGAACCAATTGTTTGATGACAAAATACAAGGTTATACCAATTTGAAATAAAATAATTATTCAAATACTCAAAACTATTTGAAATGGTTTGGTAAGTAGATTTACTTTTTAAATCTCTTACAAATTAATTTTTTAAATATTAATAAATTAGTATTATTTTACTTTAATCAAACTTATATTAACAAAAACAATTGTTTTATGACAAAACAAAAAGTAATAATGATTTGAAATAGATAATTGTTCAAATAGTTATAATTATTTGAGTTGGCTCGATAAATAGAATTATTCTCTAAATCCCTTATAAATTTTTGAAATATTAATGAATTAGTTTTATTCTATTCTAAATAAGCTTGTATGAGCTGAAATAATTGTTTTATTCTAAATAAGCTTAAAATAAATAATTGTTCATAAAGTCTTAACTGTTTCAACTAGTTTGGCAGATGAATTTATTTTTTAAATCTTTTAGTTATTAATTTTCAAAATATTACTAAAATAGTATGATTTTATTCCTAATAAGCTTCTATGACCAAAAACAATTGGTCCTTTCTTTAGGCACCTACATCTTCTCTCTTAACCTCACTTGCTAAGGAATTCAATCCACTGTGTTGAACAAATACAACCTAGCTTCTAAAAGCTTTACACAATCAACACTACAAATTCTTAAAGGTTATCCTCCCCTTTAAGCTCACAATCTCACAATACAAAGTTTCTGAGGTGTTTTGCAAACTTAAAGAACCTCTCTAAGGTTGGGTGTTTGCTAACTCGAAGTACACAACAATTTTGATAAGAGAATTTAGAGAAAAACTGATACAAGAAGGATTTTTTGCACTTTTCACTCTTTTAAACTAGTATGAATGCTTGAACAAGATGGTTGGTAGATGCCATAAGTTCTCTTAGCTCTTTTTACATTTAATTTACAATGGAAAACTTCATTTATATGTAAGAAGAAATTGATAGCCATTACCTTGCATTTAATGCTTCAAACCCACACAATTTCAGACAAAAAAATAGCCGTTGGGGCTTTTTGGGCATCAAGGGATCGATTGGTTCAGTTAAAGAGAGACCAAAATTTGTGCGAGAGAAGCTTTACCCAATCGATTAGGTAGTATACCTAATCAATCCATTCATTGGGTGATTGATCCCCTATGTGGGGGGATCGATCCCTTTTGTTAGTTTTCAAACTCATTTTGCTTTCTATGTTAAAAACATATCGATCCCTTTAAAGGAGGGATCGATCCCCTATGTGGGGGGATCGATCCTTTTTGTGGATTATTAAGCAAGGATAGCATTTTGTATAAAAAAGAGATTGATCCTTCATTATTAAATGAGGATAACATTCTGTGTAAAAAAGAGATCGATCCCTTTAATGGAGAAATCGATCGGGCAAGCATGAAACCTCAACCAATCGATCCCTACAGTGAGGGGATCGATTGGTTCTTGCCAAAATTTTCACGAGTTAAGCTTATGGAACAAAAATGGATATATCCCTTTGGCTAAGGAATCAATCTAGTAACGGAAGGGATTGATCCCTTCTATCAAAATATGCCTTAAACCATTTTGTTTTGAGAAATTGTCTTGTTTTAGTTCATGAATGAATTTTGGCAAGATAGAAGGCTAGAAAAATGTTCAATTTAAGATTAGGAGAGTTTGATTCAAGTTAGGCAAATTTTTGTTTTGTGAAATCAAAACTTTTAATCAATTTAAGGCCAACAATAATTATTCATAATAGTCATAACTATTTGAACTATTTCAAAAAATAGATTTAATTTTTAAATCTCTTATTAATTTTCCAAATATTAATGGATAAATATTATTTTATTCTAAATAATTTTGCATGAATAGAAACAATTTTTTATGACAAAATAAAAGGTCATAACAATCTGAAATAGATAATTTTTCAAATGGACATGACTATTTAAACTTATTTGATAAGCAAATTTATTTTTTAAATTTCCTACCTATTAATTTTTAGAATATTAATAAATTAATATGATTTTATTCTGAATAAACTTGTATGAATAAAAACAAGTATTTTATGACAAAACAAAAGATCATAACTATTTGAAATAAATAATTGTTCAACCATTCATAACTGTTTGAACCTACTCAGTAAACAGATTTATTTTGTTAAATCTTTTACTTATTAATTTTTGAAATATGAATAAACTAGTATTATTTTATTTTGAATACGCATGTATGAACGAAACAATTGGTTTATGATAAAACAAAAGGTCATAACTATTTGAAATAAATAACTGTTTAAAAGGTCATAACTATTTAAATGTGTTTTATGACAAAATAGTCTTAACTATTTGAACTGGTTTGGCAAACACATTTACTTTTTAAATCTCTTACTTATTAAGTTTTGGGATATTTTTAAATTAGTATTATTTTAATCCGAATAAGTTTGTATGAAAAGAAATAATTGTTTTATGACAAAATAAAGATCATAATGATTTGAGATAGATAATTATTCAAATAATCATAACTATTTGAACTATTTCAGTAAATAGATTTAGTTTTAAATCTCTTATTAAATTTCAAAATATTAATAGATCAGTATTATTTGATTCTAAATAATTTTGAATGAATAGAAACAATTATTTTATGACAAAATAAAAGGTCATAATAATTTAAAATAGATAATTGCTCAAATGGACCTAACTATTTGAACTTATTTGGTAAGCAAATTTATTTTTTAAATCGCCTACCTATTACTTTTCAAAATTAATAAATTAATATTATTTTATTCTAAATAAACTTGTGCGAATAGAAACAATTGTTTTATGATAAAACAAAAGATCATAACTATTTTAAATAAATAATTGTTCTAACAGTTATAACTATTTGAACTTATTCGGTAAACATATTTATTTTTTAAATCTTTTACTTATTAATTTATAGAATATTAATAAAATAGTATTATTTTATTTTGAATATGCTTTTATGTACAAAACCAATTGATTTATGACAAAACAAAAGGTCATAACTATTTGAAATAGATAATTATTCAAATAGTCATAACTATTTGAACCTGTTCAAAAAATAAATTTATTTTTTAAATTTTTACTTATTAATTTTTTGAATATTAATAAATTTATATTATTTTATTCAGTATAAGCTTGTATGAATAGAAATAATTATTTTATAATAAAAAAAAGGTCATAACGATTTGAAATAGATAATTGTTCAAATAATCATAACTATTTGAACTTGTTTGGTAAATGGATTCATTTTTTAAATCTCTTACTCATTAATTTTCAGAGTATTAATAAATTAGTATTATTTTATTTTGCATAAGCTTATATGAATTGATACAATTGTTTTATGATGAAACAAAAGGTCATAACAATTTGAAATAGATAATTATTCAAATAGCTAGGACCATTTAAACTTGTTCAAGAAACATTTATTTTTAAAATCTTCTACTTATTAATTATTAAAATATTAATATACTAATATTATTTTAATCTGAATAAGCTTGTATGAAAAAAACAATTTTTTTATGACAAAACAAAGAGTCATAACGATTTGAAATAAATATTTATTCAAATAGTCATAACTATTTGAACTTATTTGATAAACAGATTTATTTTTAAATCTTTTACTTATTAATTGTTTGAATGATAATAAATTTGTATTTTTTTAATTGAAAAAAGCTTGTAGGAATAGAAAAAATTATTTTATGACAAAAAAAAGGTTATGGAGATTTGAAATAGGTAATTGTTCAAATAATCATAACTATTTAAACTTGTTTGATAAACAAACTTAGTTTTTAAATCTCTTATTTATTAATTTTTGAAATATTAATAAATTAGAAGTATATTATTCCCAATAAGCTTGTATGAACAAAAACAATTGTTTTGTGACAAAATAAATGTTCATAATGATTTTAAATAGATAATTGTTCAAACAATCATAACCATTTGCACTAGTCAGACCAACACATTCATTTTTTAAATCTATTATTTATTAATTTTTAGAATATTAATAAATTAGCATTACTTTATTTCGAATAAAACTGTATCATTAGAAATAATTATTTTATAACAAAACAAATGGTCATAACGATATGAATAAATAATTGTTTAAATTGTTATAGCTAATTGGACTAGTTTGGTAAACAAATTTATTTTTAAATCTCTTCTTAATTTTTAAAATTTTAATAAATTAATATTATTTTATTCTAAACAAACTGATATGAACAAAAACATTTGTTTTACGACAAAACAAAATAACATAATGATTTGAAATAGATAATTAATCATATAGCCTTAACTATTTAAACTGGTTCAACAAACAAATTTATTTTTCAAATTCTTAATTATTAATTTTCATAATATTATTAGATTAGTATTATTTTATTCAAACAAGCTTGTATGAACATAAATAAATTTTTTATGACAAAACAAAAAATTATAACAACTTGAAATATATAATTGTTCAAATAGTCATAATTATTTGAACTAGTTTAGTAAATAGATAATCTCCTACTTATTAATTTTGAAATATTAATAAATCAGCATTATTTTATTTTGAATAGGCTTGCATGATAAGAACAATTGTTTTATGACAAAAAAAAGTTCAAAACTATTTGAAATAGATAATTGTTTAGATGGCCATATCCATTTGAATAGATTCGATAAACTGATTTATGCTTTTAATCTCCAACTTCTCAATTTTTGAAATATTAATAAAGTAATTTTTTTCTCAACTTTTGAAATATTAATAAAGTAATATTATTTTATTTTTTATAAGCTTTTATGAAATGAAACAATTGTTTTATGATAAAACAAAAGGTCATAAAAATTTTAAAATGATAATTGTTCAAATAGTCATAACTACTTGAACTTGTTTAGTAAACATATTTATTTTTTTAAATAACTTGCTTATTAATTTTTTGAATGTTAATAAAATAGTATTATTTTATTTTGAATAAGTATGTATGAACTAAAACAATTTTTTTATGACTAAACAAAGGTTAAAACAATTTGAAATAAATAATTGTTTTAATAGTCTTAACTATTTGAATGGTTTAACAAATACATTTACTTTTTAAATCTCTTACTTGTTAATTTTTAAAATATTATTAGTTTACTAATATTTTGCTCTGAATAGGTTTGTATAGATAGAAACAATTATTTTATGACAAAACAAAGATCATATTGATTTGAGATAGATAATTGTTCAAATAGTCATAACTATTTGAATTGGTCTGATAAACAGATTTAGTTTTTAAATCTCTTATTAATCTCCAAAATATTAATAAATTAGTATTATTTTATTTTGAATAATTTTGTATGAATAGAAACAGTTGTTTTATGACAAAACAAAAGATCATAACGATTTAATTAAATAATTAGTAAACAGTCATAAATATTTGAACTCACTCGATAAATAGATTTATTTCTTAAATTTTTACTTATTAATTTTTCAAAATTTTAATAAAATTAGTATTATTTTATTCCAAATAAGCTTTTATAAATATAAACAATTAGTTTATGACAAACCAAAAAGGTCATAACGATTTGAAATAGATAATTGTTCAAATAGTCATAACTATTTGAACATGTTCGAAAAATAGATTTATTTTTTTAAATTTTTACTTATTAATCTTTGGAATATTAGTAAATTTATATTATTTTATTTGAAATAAGCTTGTATGAATAGAAACAATTGTTTTATGGTAAAACAAAAGGTCATAATGATTTGAATAGATAATTGTTTAAATAGTCATAACTATTTGAACTTGTTTAGTAAGTAGATTCATTTTTTAAATCTCTTACTCATTAATTTTCATAATAGTAATAAGTTAGTATTATTTTATTTTGAATAAGCTTGTATGAATTGATACAATTATTTTATGATGAAACAAAAGGTCATAATGATTTGAAATAGATAATTATTCAAATAGTTATTACTATTTGAACTTGTTCAGTAAACATATTTATTTTTTAAAATCTTTTACTTATTAATTGTCAAAATATTAATAAATTAATATTATTTTAATCTGAATAAGCTAGTATGAACAAAAATAATTGTTTTATGACAAAAACAAAAGGTCATAATAATTTGAAATAAATAATTGTTCAAATAGTCATAACTATTCAAAATTATTCAGTAAACAAATTTGAAATAAGCTTATATGAATAGAAAAAATTGTTTATGACAATACAAAAGGTTATGGCAATTTGAAATAGATAATTGTTCAAATAGCCATAACTGTTTAAACTTGTTCAGTATGTAGATTCATTTTTTAAATCTCTTACTTATTAATTTTTGAAATATTAATAAATTAGAATTATATTATTACGAATAAGCTTGTACAAACAGAAACAATTGTTTTGTGACAAAACAGAAACAATTGTTTTGGGACAAAACAAAAGATCAAAATGATTTGAAATAGATAATTGCTCAAACAATTATAATTGTTCACACTGGTCAAGCTAACGACTACATTTTTTAAATCCATTATTTATTAATTTTTAGAATATTAATAAATTAGCATTACTTTATTCCGAATAAGATTGTATAAACAAAAACAATTGCTTTATGATAAAACAAATGGATTTGAAATAAATAATTGTTCAAATAGTTATAACTAATTGAACTAGTTTGGCAAACAAATTTCTTTTTTAAATCTCTTATGTATTAATTTTTGAAATATTAATAAATTAATATTATTTTATTTTGAATGAACTTATATGAACAAAAACATTTTTTTATGACAAAACAAAAGATAATAACAATTTGAAATAGATAATTATTCAAATAGTCATAATTATTTGAATAGTTTTGCAAATAGAATTGTTATGACTTTTTGTTTTGTCTTAAAACAATTGTTTTTGTTCATACAAGCTTATTCGGATTAAAATAATATTAATTTATTAATATTTTGACAATTAATAAGTAAAAATTTTAAAAATAAATATGTTTACCAAACAAGTTCAAATAGTCATGACTATTTGAATAATAATCTATTTCAAATCATTGTGACCTTTTGTTTTGTAATAAAAAAATTGTTTTAGTTAATATAATTTATTTGAAATAAAATAATTCTAATTTATTATTATATCAAAAATTAATAAGAGAATCAAAAAATAAATCTATTTACTGAACAAGTTCAAATAGTTATGAATAGCTAAATAATTTTCTATTTCAAAGCATTATGACCATTTGTTTTGTCTAAAATAATTGAATCTGTTCATGCAAGCTTATTTAGAATAAAATAATATAAATTTATTAAAATTTCAAAAATTAATAAGTAAAAATTTAAAAAATAAATATGTTTTCTAAACACATTTAAATAGTTATGACTATTTGAACAATTCTCAATTTCAAATTGTTATGATAATTTGCTTTGTGATAAACCAATTGTTTGTATTCATACAAACCTATTCAAAATAAAATAATATTAATTTATTAATATTTCTAAAATTAATAAGTAAAGATTTAAATAATAAATTTGTTTAACAAGCAAGTTCTAATAGTTATGACTATTTGAACAATTATATATTTCAAATTGTTATGATCTTTTGTTTTGTCATAAAACAATTGTTTTTATTCATACAAGTTTTTTTGGAATAAAATAATACTAATTTATTATTATTCTAAAAATTAATAAGCTAGAGCTTTAAAAAATAAATTTATTTACTGAACAAGTTCAAATAGTCATGTCTATTGAACTGTTATCTATTTCGAATTATTTTGCCATTTAGTTTTATCATAAAATAATTGTTTCTTTTCAAAAAAAAATTATTTAGAATAAAATAATGCCAACTCATTACTATTTCAAAAATTAATAAGGATTTAAAAATAAATGTGTTTTTCGAACCAGTTCAAATAGTTAAGACTATTAGAACAATTATCTATTCCAAATCATTTTGATCTTTTGTTTAGTCAAAAAATAATTATTTTAGTTTATACATGCTTATTCAAAATATAATAATACTAATTTATTAACATTCAACAAATTAATAAGTAAGAAATTAAAAAAAAATCTATTTATCGAATAAGTTCAAATAGTTATGACTGTTTGAACAACTATCTATTTAAAATCGTTATTACCTTTTATTTTCTCATAAAACAACCGTTTCAGTACATAAAACTTTATTTGAAATAAAATACTATTTCTTTATTAATATTTCAAAAATTAATAAGTTAGAGATTTAAAAAATAAATTAGTTAATTAAATTAGTTCAAATAATTATAGCCATTTGAACAATTACCTATTTGAAATGATTATGAACTTTTGTTTTGTCATAAAGCAATTGTTTTTCATCATACAAGCCTATTCAGAATAAAATAATATTAATTTACTAATATTTTAAAAATTACTAAGTAAGAGACTAAAAAGTTAATCTATTTACCGAACCAGTTTAAATAGTTCTAACTATTTGAACAATTATATATTTCAAATTGTTATAACCTTTTATTATCTCATAAAATAATTATTTCTATTCACACAAGTTTATTCAGAATAAAATAATACTAATGTAACAATATTCTGAAAATTAATAACTAAAAGATTTAAAAAATAAAATTGTTTACTGAACTAGTTCAAATAGTTAAGGCTATATGAACAATTCTTTATTTCAAATCGTTATGACCTTTTGTTTTGTCATAAAATAATTTTTTCAGTTCTTAGTAATTTATTCAAAATAAAATAAAGCATATTTATTAATATTTCAAAACTTAATGAGTAAGAGATTTAAAAAATAATTCTATTTGCCTAACTAGTTCAAATAATTATGACCATTTGAACAATTATCTATTTCAACTTGTTATAACCATTCGTTTTGTCATAAAATAAATGATTTTGTTTTGTCATAAAACAAATTTTTTTGTTCATATAAGTTTGTTCAAAATAAAATAATATTAATTTTTTAATATTTTAAAAATTAAAAAGTAAGAAATTTAAAAAATAAATATGTTTACTAAACCAATTCAATTAGTTATAGTTATTTGAACAATTATTTATTTCAAATCATTATGACCATTTGTTTTGTCACAAAATAATTGTTTCTATTCATACAGTCTTATTTGAAATAAAGCAATACTAATTTATTAATATTCCAAAAATTAATAAGTAACAGATTTTAAAAGTGAATCTATCGACCTGACTAGTGCAAATAGTTATGACTGTTTGAACAATTATCTATTTCAAATCGTTATGACCTTTTGTTTTATCACAAAACAATTGTTTCTATTTGTACTAGCTTATTTGAAATAACATAATTCTATTTTATTAATATTCTAAAAATTAATAAGTAAGAGATTTAAAAATGAATCTATTTACCAAACGAGTACAAATAAGTATGACTATTAGAACTATTATCTATTTAAAATCACTATAACCTTTTGTTTTGTCATAAAAAAATTTTTTCTATTCATACAAGCTTATTTCAAATAAAATTATACAAATTTATTAATATTCAAACAACTAATAAGTAAAAGATTAAAAAAATAAATATATTTATCGAATAAGTTCAAATAGTTATGACTATTTGAACAATTATTTTTTTCAAATTGTTATGATTTTTTGTTTTGTCATGACACAATTGTTTTATTCATACAGGCTTATTCAAATTAAAATAATATTAATTTATTAATATTTTAAAAATTAATAAGTAAAAGATTTTAAAATAAATATGTTTACCAAACAAGTTCAAATAGTCATAACTATTTGAATAATTATCTATTTCAAATCCTTATGACCTTTTGTTTTGTCATAAAACAATTGTATCAGTTCATATCGGCTTATTCGAAATAAAATATCAGTAATTTATTAATATTCTAAAAATTAATGGTAAGAGATTTAAAAAAATGAATCTGTTTACAAAACAAGTTCAAATAGTAATGACTATTTGAACAATTATCTATTTTAAATCCTTATGACCTTTTGTTTTATCATAAAATAATTGTTTCTATTCATACAAGCTTATTACAAATAAAATAATTAAATTTATTCGTATTCCAAATTTTAATAAGTAAAAATTTAAAAAATAAATTTATTTTCTGAAAACATTCAAATAGTTCTGTCTATTCGAACAATTATCTTTTTCAAATAGTTGTGACCTTTTATTTTGTGATAAACTAATTGTTTCTATCCATAAAGCTTATTTGAAATAAAATAATACTAATTTATTAATATTCAAAAAATAATAATTAAAATATTTCAAAAATAAATTTGTTTATTGAGTAAGCTCAAATAATTATGACTGTTTAAACAATTTTTAATTTCAAATAGTTATGATATTTTGTGTTGTCGTAAAACAATTGTTTCTATTCATGCAAGTTTATTCAAAATAAAATAATACTATTTTATTAATATTCTGCAAATTGATATGTAGGAGATTTAAAAAATAAATCTATTTACCAAACAAGTTCAAATAGTCATGTCTATTTGAACAATTATTTATTTCAAATCTTTATGACCTTTTGTTTTATTGTAATACAAATTTTTTTGTTCATAAAAAACTACTTAAAATAAAATAATACTGATTTATTAATATTTTGAAAATTAATAAAAGATTTAAAAACTAAATCTATTTACCGAACCAGTTCAAATAGTTATGACTATTTGAATAATTATCTATCTCAAATCATAATGATCTTTATTTTGTCATACAACAGTTGTTTCTTTTCATGCAAGCTTATTCAAATTAAAATGATACTAATTTAATAATATTTTAAAAATTAATAAGTAAAAGATTTAAAAAATAAATATGTTTGCCGAACCAGTTCAAATAGTTAAGACTATTAGAACAATTACCTATTTCAAATTGTTCTAACCTTTTGTTTAGTCATAAAACAATTATTTTAGTTCATACAAGCTTATTCGGAATACAATAATATTAATTTATTAACATTCAAAAAATTAATAAGTAAGAGATTTTAAAAAAAATCTGTTTATTGAATAATTTCAAATAGATATGACTATTTGAACAATTATCTATTTAAAATTGCTTTGACCTTTTGTTTTGTCATAAAACAATTGTTTCAGTTAATAAAAACTTTTTTGAAATAAAATAATACTACTTTATTAATATTTCAAAAACTATTAAACAAGAGATTTAAAAACTAAAGTTGTTTTCTGAAACAGTTCTAATAGTTATGAGTATTTGAATAAATATCAATATCAAATCATTATGTTCTTTGCTTTGTCATAAAATAATTGTTTCTGATCATACAAGTTGATTTGGATAAAATCAATACTAATTTCATAATATTTTGAAAATTAATAAGTAAGAGATTTAAACAATAAATGTGTTTATGAATCAGTTCAAATAGTTAAGATTATTAGAATAATTATCTATTTAAAATTGTTCTGACCTTTGATTTAGTTATAAAATAATTGTTTCAATTTATACAAGCTTATTTGAAAGAAAATAATACTAATTTATGAACTTTCAAAAAATTAATAAGAAAGAGATTCGAAAAAAATAAATCTATTTACCGAGCAAATTCAAATAGTTATGACCGTTTGAATAATTATCTATTTAAAATTGTTATCAACTTTTGTTTTATCACAAAACAATTGTTTCTGTTCACAAAAGTTTATCCAAAATAAAAAATACTATTTTATTAATATTTTTAAAATTAATAAGTAAGAGATTCAAAAAATAAATCAATTTACTAAATCAATTCAAATAATTATGGCCATTTGAATAATTATCTATTTCAAATCATTATTACCTTTCATTTTATCCTAAAACATTTCTTTTTCAACATAAAAGCTTATTTAAAATAAATTTGTTAGTACCTTTTGTTTTGCCATAAAACAATTATTTTTGAACATACAAGTTTATTTGAAATAAAATAATATTAGTTTATTAATATTTCAAGAATTAGTACAAGATTCAAAAAAATAAATCAATTTACTGAATAAGTTCAAATAGTTATGACTATTTAAACAATTATCTATTTCAAATTGTTATAACCATTTGTTTTATCATAAAATAATTATTTCTGTTCATATAAATTTATTCAAAATAAAATAATACTAAATTACTAATATTTTAAAAATTCATAACTAAGAGATTTAAAAAATAAGTTTATTTGTCAAACTAGTTCAAACAGTTAAGACTATACAAATAATTATCTAATGCAAATCATTATAACCTTTTGTTTTGTTATAAAATAACTATTTTAGCTTATCCAAGTTTATTTCATAATAAAATAAAACTAATTTGTTAATATTTCAAAAATTTATAAGTAAGAGATTTAAAAAATAAATTTATTTATAGAACCAATTCAAATAATTATAACTATTTGAAAAATTATATATTTCAAATTGTTATAACCTTATGTTCTATCATAAAATAATTATTTTTGTTTATACAAGCTTATTCAGAGTAGAATAATACTAATCTAATAATATTTTGACAATTAATAACTAAGAGATTTAAAAAAAAAATATTGTTTGCCAAACCACTTGAAATAATTAAGGTTATATGAACAATTATCTATTTCAAATAGGTATGACAATTTATATTATTGTAAAACAATTTTTTCAACTCTTACTAACTTATTCAAAATAAAATAAATTAATTTTAATAATATTTCAAAAAATTAATAAGTAGGAGATTTAAAAAATAATTTTGCTAGCTAAACTAGTTCATATAATTATGAATATTTGAACAATTATCTATTTTAAATTATTATTACCTTTTGTTTTGTCATAAAACAAAAGTTTTTGTTCATATAAATTTGTTCAGAATAAAATAATATTAATTTATTAATATCATAAAAATTAATAAGTAAGAGATTTAAAAAATAAATCTGTTTGTCAAACTAGTTCAATTAGTTATAACTATTTGAACAATTATTTTATTTCAAATTGTTATGACCATTTGTTTTATCTTAAAACAATATTTTTTGTTCATATAGTCTTATTCGGAATAAAGTAATGCTAATTTAAAATTAATAAGTAATGGATTTAGAAAATGTATCTATTGGCTTGACTAGTGCAAAGAGTTATGACTGTTTGAATAATTATCTATTTCAATTCATTATGACCTTTTGTTTTGTCACAAGACAATTGTTTTTATTCATACAAGCTTATTTAGAATAACATAATTCTAATTTATTAATATTCCAAAAATTAACAAGTTAGGGATTTAAAAAAATGAATCTATTTACCGAACAAGTTAAATAGTTATGGCTATTTGAGCAATTATCTATTTCAAATTGTTATAACCTTTTGTTTTGTCATGAAACAATTTTATCTATTCATACAAGCTTATCTCAAATCTATTTATTGAATAAGTTCAAATAGTTATGACTCTTTAAACAATTATTTATTTAAAATTGTTATACTTTTTGTTTTGTCATAAAACAATTATTTTTGTTCATAAAAGCTTATTCGGATTAAAATAATATTAATTTATTAATATTTTGACAATTAATAAATAAAAGATTTTAAAAAATAAATATGTTTATCAAATAAGTTTAAATAGTAATAACTATTTGAATAATTATCTATTTCAAATCATTATAATCTTTTGTTTCATCATAAAAAATTGTATCAGTTCATATAGGTTTATTCTAAATAAAATAATACTAACTTATTAATATTCTAAAAATTAATGACTAAGAGATTTAAATAATGAATATGTTTGCCGAACAAGTTCAAATAGTTATGACTATTTGAACAATTAACTATTTCAAATTATTAAGACCTTTTGTTTTGTCATAAAATAATTGTTCATGTTCATACAAGCTTATTCTAAATAAAATAATATAAATTTACTAATATTCCAAAGATTAATAAGTAAAAATTTAAAAAATAAATCTGTTTTCTAAACACGTACAAAATAATTGACTATTTGAACAATTATCTATTTCAAATCGTTATGAACTTGTTTTTGTCATAAACCAATTGTTTCTGTTCATAAATGTTTATTTGGAATAAAATAATACTAATTTATTAAAATACCAAAAATTAATAACTAAAAGATTTAAAAAATAAATCTATTTACCTAGCGAGTTCAAATAGTTATGACTATTTAAATAATTATTTATTTCAAATTGTTATGATTTTTTGTTTTGTCATAAAACAATAGTTTATATTCATACAAGTTTATTCAAAATAAGATAATACTAAGTTATTAATATTCTAAAAATTAATAAGTTGAAGATTTAAAAAATAAATATGTTTACCGAACAAGTTCAAATAGTCATAACCATTTGAACTATTATCTAGTTCAAATCATTATGACATTTTATTTTGTCGTAAGACAATTTTTTCCATTCATACAAAATTATTCAAAATAAAATAATCCTATTTCATTAATATTTTGAAAATTAATAAGAGATTCAAAAACTAAATCTATTTATCGGACTAGTTCAAATAGTTATGACTATTTGAACAATTATCTATTTCAAATTGGTATGATCTTTGTTTTGTCATAAGACAATTGTTTCTATTCATATAAACTTATTCGGAGTAAAATATTGCTAAACGAATAATATTTTAAAAATTAATAAGTAAGAGATTTAAAAAATAAATGTATTTGTCAAAGCAGTCAAATAGTTGAGACTGTTAGAACAATTATCCATTTCAAATTGTTTTAACCTTTTGTTTAGTCATAAAATAATTGTTTCAGTTCAACATACTTGTTTGAAATACAATAATAATATTGTATTAACATTCAGAAAATTAATAATCAAGGAATTTAAAAAAATAAAACTGTTTAATGAATAAGTTCAAAAATATTATGGCTATTTGAACAATTATCTATTTAAAATCATTATGACCTTTTGTTTTATCATAAAACAATTGTTTCATTTCATAAATGTTTTATCCAAAATAAAATAATATTACTTTATTAATATTTCAAAAATTGAGAAGTTGGAGATTTAAAAAATAAATTACCTTATCAAACCAGTTCAAATAGTTATGGCCATTTGAACAATTATCTATTTCACATCATTATGAACTTTTGATGTCATAAAACAATTGTTTTTCATTATACAAGCTGATTCAGAATAAAATAATACCAATTTATTAATATTTGAAAAATTAATAAGTAGGAGATTATTTGTTTATCGAACTAGTTCAAATAATTATGACTATTTGAACAACTATAAATTTCAAGTTGTTTTAACCTTTTCTTTTGTCATAAAACAATTATTTATGTTCATACAAGCTTGTTCAAAATAAAATAATACTAATCTAATAATATTATGAAAATTAATAACTAAGAGATTTAAAAAATAAATTTGTTTGCCAAACCAGTTCAAATAGTTAAGGCTATATAAATAATTATCTATTTTAAATTATTATGTCTTTTTGTTTTGTCGTAATCTGTTAATATTTCAAAATTAATATGAGATTTAAAAATAAAATCTGATTATTAAATCGGTTCAAATAGTTATGATATTTGAGCAATTATTTATTTCAAACTGTTATAACTTTTTGTTCTATTATAAAATAATTGTTTATGTTCATACAAGCTTATTCAAATTAAAATAATACTAATTTATTAAAATTTCAACAATTAATAAGTAAAAAATTTTAAAAATAAAGATGTTTACCGATCTAGATCAAATAGTCATGACTATTTTAATAAATATCTATTTCAAATTGTTTTGACCTTTTGTTTTGTCATAAACAAATTGTTTTAGTTAATCTAAAATTATTCTAAATAAAATAATACTAAGCTATTAATATTCCAAAAATTAATAATTAAAAGATTAAAAAAAGAATATGTTTACCAAACAATTTTAAATAATCTATTTGAAATTGCTATAACCTTTTGTTTTGTTAGAAAATTATTGTTTTGTTCATACAAGCTTATTTCGAATAAAATAATATAAATTTATTAATATTAAGACAATTAATAAATAAAAGATATAAAAAATAAATATGTTTACCAAACAAGTTCAAACTTTATGACTATTTAAACAATTATTTATTTTAAATTGTTATGACTTTTGTTTATCATAAAACAATTATTTCTATTCATACAAGCTTATTCGAATTAAAATAATATTAATTTATTAATATTTCTACAAATAATAAGTAAAAAATTTAAAAAATAAATATGTTTGCTAAACAAATTCAAATAGTCATGACTATTTGAATAATTATCTATTTCAAATCATTGTGACCTTTTGTTTTATAATAAAAGAATTGTCTCGTTCATATAAACTTATTTGAAATAAAATAATACTTGTTTCTTAATATTCCAAAAATTAATGAGTAAGAGAAATAAAAAATGAATATGTTTACCGAATATGTTTAAATAGTTATGACTATCTGAATAGTTATCTATTTTAAAACATTATGACCTTTTGTTTTGTCATAAAACAATTGGTCCTATTCATGCAAGCTTGTTTTGAATAAAATAATATAAATTTATTAATATTCCAAAAATTAATAAGTAAAAATTTTAAAAATAAATATGTTTTCTGAACATGTTCAAATAGTTATGACTATTTGAATAATTATCTATTTCAAATGGTTATGACCTTTTGTTTTTCATAAACCAATTTTTTTTTTCATAAAAGCTTATTCAGAATAAAATAATACTAATTTCTTAAAATTCCAAAAATTAATAAGTAAAAGATTTAAAAAATAAATCTATTTACTGAGCAAGTTCAAATAGTTATGACTATTTTAACAATTATTTATTTCAAATCGTTATAATTTTTGTTTTGTCATAAAACAATTGTTTCTATTCATACAATTTTATTCAAAATAAAATAGTACTAATTTATTAATATTCTAAAAATTAATAAGTTAGGGATTTAAAAAATAAATCTATTTATCAATCAAGTTTAAATAGTCATGTCCATTTGAACTATAATCTATTTCAAATCATTATGACGTTTTGTTTTGTCAAAAAATAATTATTTTTGTTTATGCAAAATTATTCAGATTAAAGTAATACTAATCTATTAATATTTTGAAAATTAATAAGAGATTTAAAAAATAAATCTGTTCTCTGAAACAATTCAAATAGTTATGACTATTTGAACAATTATATATCTCAAAATGTTATGATCTTTATTTTGTCATAAAACAATTGTTCCTTTTCATACAAGCTTATTCAGATTAAAATAATATTAATTTAATAATATTCCAAAAATTAATAAGTAAGAGATTTAAAAAATAAATGTGTTTACCAAACAAATTCAAATAATTAAGACTATTAGAATAATTATCTGTTTCAAATCATTCTGACCTTTTGTTTAGTCATAAAACAATTATTTTAGTTCATACAAGCTTATTCAGAATAAAATATACTAATTTATTAACATTCAAAAAATTAATGAGCAAGAGATTTAAAAAAATAAATCTATTTACCAAAAAAGTTCAAAAAGATTTGACTTTTTAAACAATCGTTCTAATTATTTAGAGTCGTTATGAGCTTTTGTTTTGTCATAAAATAATATTTTTAGTTCATAAAAACTTATTTGAAATTAAATAATACTACTTTATTAATATTTCAAAAATTAATAAGCAAAAGATTTAAAAACTAAAACTATTTTTTGAACCAGTTCAAATAGTTTGACTATTTAAACAAATATCAATCTCAAATCATTATGATATTTGTTTTCTCATAAAACAATTGTTTCTGATCATCCAAGCTTATTCAAATAAAAGTAATACTAATTTAATAATATTCCAAAAATTAATAAGAGATTTAAAAATAAATAAGTTTGCTGAACCAATTCAAATAGCTAAGACTATTAGAATAATTATCTATTTCAAATCATTTTGACCTTTTGTTTAGTGATATAATAACCGTTTCAGTTCATACAAGCTTATTCAGAATAAAATAGTACTAATTTATTAGCATTTATTTATTTCAAATTGTTATGACCTTTTATTCAAACAGTTAAGACTATATAAACAATTATTTATTTCAAATTGCTATGACCTTTTTGTTTTTTCATAAAACAATTATTTCAGCTCATACAAGTGTATTCAGAATGGGATAAAACTAATTTATTAATATTTCAAAAATTTATAAGTAAGAGATTTAGAAAATAATTCTATTTACTAAACCAGTTCAAATAATTATATCTATTTGAAATCATTATTACTTTTTGTTTTGTCATAAAATAATTATTTTTGTTAAGATAAGTTTGTTTGAAATAAAATAATACTAATTTATTAATATTTAGAAAATTAATTAGTAAGAGATTTTAAAAGTAAATATGTTTACCAAACCATTTCAAATAGTTTTGACTGTTTGAATAATTATCTATGTCAAATCATTATAACCTTTTATTTTGTCATCAAACAATTGTTTGATGAATATTTGAACAATTTTTTATTTTGAATCTTTATGACTATTTGAATGATTTTTTATTTTAAATTGTTATGAGTTTTTGTTTTGTCATAAAACAAATTTTTTTTATTATACAAGCTTATTCAGATTAAAATAATATTAATTTATTAATATTTTGACAAATAATAAGTAAAAGATTTAAAAAATAAATATGTTTATTGAACAAGTTCAAATAGTCATGACTATTCAAATAATTATCTATTTTAAATCATTGTAACCTTTTGTTTAGCAATAAAACAATTTTTTTAGTTTATATAAGCTTATTTGAAATAAAATAATACTAATTTATTAATATTTTAAATTAATGAGTAAGAGAATTAAAAAATGAATCTGTTTAACGAACATGTTCAAATAGTTATGATTATCTAAATAGTTATCTATTTCAAAACATTACAATATTTTGTTTTATGATAAAACAATTAGATATATTCATGTAAGCTTATTTTGAATAAAATAATATAAATTTATTAATATTCCAAAAATTAATGAACAAAAATTTTAAAAATAAATAAGTTTTTTGAACATGTTCAAATAGTTATGACTATTTGAAGAATTATCTATTTCAAATCATTAAAACCTATTTCAAAGAACATGTTCAAATTGTTTCTTTTCATACAAGCTTATTCAAATTAAAATAATACTAATTTAATAATATTCCAAAAATTAATAAGTAAGAGATTTAAAAAAAATAAATATGTTTGTTGAACCTATTCAAATAGTTAAGACTATTAGAACAATTATCTATTTCAAATCATTCTGACCTTATTTTTAGTCATAAAACAATTATTTCAGTTCATACAAGCTTATTTAAAATAAAATAATACTAATTTATTAACATTTGAAAAATTAACAAGTAAGAGATTTAAAAAAATAAATCTGTTTGCTGAACAATTTCTTATAGATTTGACTATTTATTTAAAGTCATTATAACCTTTTATTTTTTAATAAAACAATTGTTTTAGTTCATAAAAACTTATAGGAAATAAAATAATACTATTTTACTAATATTTCAAAAATTAATAAGCAAGATATTTGGAAACTAAAGCTATTTTCGAACTAGTTC
This sequence comes from Durio zibethinus, assembly GCF_047325235.1. Taxonomy (NCBI): domain Eukaryota; kingdom Viridiplantae; phylum Streptophyta; class Magnoliopsida; order Malvales; family Malvaceae; genus Durio; species Durio zibethinus. The sequence goes on from NC_143170.1 coordinate 21,192,937, forward strand.
AAATAGTTATGATTATTTGAACAAAAATTAATCTCAAATAGTTATGATCTTTATTTTCTCATAAAAAATTTGTTTCTGATCATATAAGCTTATTCAGATAAAAATAATACTAATTTAATAATTTTCTAAAAATTAATAAGAGATTTAAAAAATAAATGTGTTTGTCGAACAAGTTCAAATTGTTAAGACTATTAGAATATTTATCTATTTCAAATCATTGTAACCTTTTGTTTAGTCATATAATAATTGTTTCAGTTCATATAAGCTTATTCAGAATAAAATAATACTAATTTATTAACATTAAAAAAATTAATAACCAAGAGATTTGAAAAAATAAATCTAATTACCAAACAAGTTCAAATGGTTTTGACTATTTGAACAATTATCTATTTAAAATTATTATGATCTTTTGTTTTGTCATAAAACAATTGTTTTAGTTCATAAAAGCTTATCCAAAATAAAATAATGCCACTTTATCAATATTTCAAAAGTTAATAAGTTAGAGATTTAAAAAATAAATCACTTTAGCTAATCAGTTCAAATGATTATGGCCATTTGAACAACTATCTATTTCAAATCGTTATTACTTTTTATTTTGTCATACAATAATTGTTATTGCAACAATTATCTATTTCAAATCCTTATGACCCTTTGTTTTGTCGTAAAACAATTATTTTATGCATACAAGCTTATTTATATTAAAATAATAATTTAATAATATTTTAAAAATTAATAAGTAAAAGATTTAAAAAATAAATTTAATTACCAAATCAGTTCAAATGGTTAAGACTATTAGAACAATTATCTATTTCAAATCATTCTGACCTTTTGTTTAGTCATAAAATAATTGTTTTAGTTCATACTTGCTTATTCAAAATAAATTAATACTAATTTATTAACATTCAAAAAAATAATAAGAAAGAGATTTTAAAAAATAAATCTCTCATCGAACAAGTTCAAAAAGTTATTACTATGTGAATAATTGTCTATTTAGAATTGTTATAACCTTTTGATTTGTCATAAAATAATTGTTTTAGTTAATACAAGCTTTGACAAAATAAAATAATACTAATTTATTAATATTTCCTAAATTAATAAGTAAAAAATTTTAAAAAACAAATATGTTTACCAAATCAATTAAAATAATTATGGTTATTTGAATGACTATTGATTTCAAATCATTATGACTTTTTTTTTGTCATAAAACAATTATTTTTATCATACAAGTTTATTCAAAATAAAATAATACTAATTTATTATTATTTCAAATATTAATAAGTAAGAGATTTAAAAAATAAATCTATTTACCGAAACTAGTTTAAATAGTTATGACTATTTGAACAATTATCAATCTTAAATCGTTAAGATCTTTATTTTGTCATAAAACAATTGTTTTTTATCATAAAAGCTTATTGGCCTAAAAATAATGCTAATTTAATAATAATTCAAAACTTAATATGACATTTGAAACATAAATGTGTTTGTCGAACCAATTTAAATAGTTACAACTATTGACTTAATTATCTATTTCAATTATTCTAACCTTTTGTTTAGTCATAAAATATTTGTTTCATATCTTACAAGCTTATTCGGAATAAAATAATCCAAATTTATTAGCCTCAAAACATTAATAAGTAAAAGATTTGAAAAAAATAAATCTATTTATCAAGCAAGTTAAATAGTTATGACTATTTGAACAATTATTTATTTAAAATTGTTATAACCTTTTGTTTTGACATAAAACAATTATTTCAGTTCATAAAATCTTCAAAAAATTAATAAGCAAAAAATAAAACAAAAAAGTCTTTTTACTGAACAAGTTCAAATAGTTATGATTATTTGAACAATTATCTATTTAAAATTGTTATACCTTTTTTTTTATCATAAAAAAATTGTTTCAATTCATAAAAGCTTATCCAAAATAAAATAATATTACTTTATTAATATTTCAAAAATTGAGAAGTTAGAGATTTAAAAAATAAATTAGTTTATAGAATCAGTTCAATTAATCATGGCCATTTGAACAATTATCCAAATCGTTATGAACTTTTGTTTTGTCATAAAACAATTGTTTTTCATCATACAGGTTTATTTGGATTAAAATAATACTAATTTATTAATATTTCACAAAATAATAGTAGGAGATTTAAAAAATAAATATGCTTATTGAGCCAGTTCAAATAGTTATGATTATTTGAACAATTATATATTTCAAATCATTATAAGCTTTTGTTTTATCATAAAACAATTATTTATCTTCATACAAGCTTATTTGAAATAAAATAGTACTAATCTAATAATATTATGAAAATTAATAACAAAGAAATTTAAAAAATAAATTCATTTGGCGAACCAATTTAAATAATTAAGACGATATGGATAATTATTTATTTCAAATCATTATGACCTTTTGTTTTGTCATAAAACAAATATTTTTGTACATATAAGTTTGTTCGAAATAAAATAGCATTGATTTATTAATATTTTAAAAATTAATAAGAGATTTAATAAATAAATCTGTTTACCAAACTAGTTCAATAAGTTATAACTATTTGAACAATTATTTATTTCAAATTATTATGACCATTTGTTTTGTCATAAAATAATTGTTTCTATTTATACAATCTTATTTGGAGTAAAGTAATACTAATTTATTAATATTCTAAAAATTAATAAGTAACGGATTTAAAAAATGAATCTATTGGCTTAACCAATGTAAATAGTTATAACAATTTGAACAATTATATAGTTCAAATTGTTATGACCTTTTGTTTTGTTACAAAACAATTGTTTCTATTCGTACAAGCTTATTCAGAATAGCATAATTCTATTTTATTAATATTTCAAAATTTAATAAATAAGAGATTTAAAAACTAGATCTGTTTATTGAAAAAACTTAAATAGTTATGACTATTTGAATAATTAATTATTTTAAATTGCTATAACCTTTTGTTTTATCATAAAATAATTTTATTTTAGTTAAAATAATACAAATTTATTAATATTCAGACAATTAATAAGTTAAAGATTCAAAAAACAACTCTGTTTACTGAATAAATTCAAATAGTTATGACTATTTGAACAATTATTTATTTGAAATCATTATGACTTTTTGTTTTGTCATAAAAAATTGTTTTTGTTCATACAAGCTTATTCCAATTAAAATAATATTAATGAATTAATATTTTGACAATTAATAAGTAAAAGATTTTAAAAATAAATATATTTCCTGAACAAGTTTAAATAGTCATAACTATTTGAATAATAATCTATTTCAAATCGTTATGACCCTTTGTTTTATCATAAAACAATTATATCAGTTTGTATCAGTTTATTCGAAATAAAACAATACTAATTAATTAATATTTTAAAAATTATTGAGTAAGAGATTTAAAAAATGAATCAATTTACTGAACAAGTTCAAATAGTTACAACTACTTAAACAATTTTTTATTTCAAATCGTTATGACATTTTGTTTTATCATAAAATAATTTTTTCTATTCATACAAGTTTATTCCAAAAAAATATATATAAATTTATTAATATTCCAAAAATTAATAAGTAAAAATTAAAAAAATAAATTTGTTTTCTGAACATGTTCAAATAGTTATGACTATTTTAACAATTATTTATTTCAAACAGGTATGACATTTTGTTTTGTTATAAACTAATTGTTTCTATTCATACAAGCATATTCAAAATAAATAATACTAGTTTATTAATATTTCAAAAATTAATAAGTAAAAAAATTTTAAAATAAATATGTTTACTAAGCAAATTCAAATAATTATGGCTATTTGAACAAATATTTATTTCAAATAGTTACGATCTTTTGTTTTGTCGTTAAACAATTGCTTCTATTCATGCAAAATTATTTAGAATAAAATAATACTAATTTATTAATATTTTGAAAATTAATAAGAGATTTAAAAACTAAGTCTGTTTATCAAAATAGTTTAAATAGTTATGATTATTTTAACAATTATCTATGTTAAATCATTATAATCTTTATTTTGTCATAAAACAGTTATTTCTTTTCATACAAGCTTAATCAGATTAAACTAATACTAATTTAATAATATTTCAAAAATTTATAAGAGATTTAGAAATAAATGTGTTTACCAAACTAGTTCAAATAGTTAAGAATATTAGAATAATTATCTATTTCAGATCATTTTAACATTTTGTTTAGTAATAAAACAATATTTCAATTCATACAATCTTATTCAGAATAAAATAATAATAATTTATTAACATTCAAAACATTAATGAGCAAGAGATTTAAAAAAATTAATCTGTTTACCGAATAAGTTCAAATAGATTTGACTATTTGAACAATTATCTATTTAAAGTCATTATGGCATTTTGTTTTATCATAAAACAATTATTTCATTTCATAAAAATTAAAATAAAATAATACTACTTTATTAATATTTCAAAAATTAATAAGCAAGAGATTTAAAAACTAAACTTGTTTTCCTAACTAGTTCAAATAGTTATGAATATTTGAACAAATATCAATTTCAAATCATTATGATCTTGCTTTTCTCATAAAACAATTGTTTCTGATCATAGAAGCTTATTCAAATAAAAATAATACTAATTTAAAAATATTATGAAAATTAGTGAAAGATTTAAAAATTAAATGTATTTGCCTAACCAATTTAAATCGTTAAGACTATTTGAATAATTATCTATTTCAAATCGTTTCGACCTTTTTATTTAGTCATATAATAATTGTTTTAGTTCATACAAGCTTATTCAAAATAAAATAATACTAATTTATTAATACTTGAAAACTTAATAAGCAAGAGATTTGAAAAAATAAATTTGCTTACCGAACAAATTCAAAGATTGTTTTATGACAAAACAAAGTTCATAACAATTTCAAATAGATAATTGTTCAAATGGACATGACTATTTGAACTTGTTCAGTAAACAAATTTATTTATTTAAATCTCCTAGCTAGTAATTTTTAGAATATAAATAATTAGTATTATTTTATTTCGAACAAACTTATATGAACAAAAACATTTGTTTTATTACAGAACAAAAGGTCATAACAATTTTAAATAGATAATTGTTCAAATAGTCATAATTATTTGAACTAGTTATGTAAACAGAGTTATTTTCTAAATCTCTTACTTATTAATTTTTTAAATATTAATAAATTCATTTTATTTTATTCCAAATAAGCTAGTATGAATTGAAAAAGTTGTTTTATGTCAAAACAAAAGGTCATAACAGTTTGAAATAGATAATTGTTCATATAGTCTAAACAATTTGAATTGGTTCGGCAAAAAAAATTATTTTTTAAATCTCTTAGTTATTAATTTTGGGAATATTATTAGATTAGTATTATTTTATTTCAAATAAGCTAGTATGAACAAAAATAATTGTTTTATGACAAAACAAAAGGTTATAATGATTTCAAGTATACAATTGTTTAAATAATCATAACTATTTATATTGGTTTGGTAAACATATTTATTTTTTAAATCTCTTACTTATTAATTTTTGAAAGATTAATAAATTAGCATTAAAGATTTAAAAGATAGATGTGTCTACCAAATAGTTCAAATAGTTAAGACTATTAGAACAATTATCTATTTCAAATCATTTTGACCTTTTATTTAGTTATAAAACAATTGTTTTAGTTCATACATACTTATTTAAAATAAAATAATACTATTTTATTAACATTCAAAAAATTAATAAGCAAGAAATTAAAAAAATAAATCTATTTACCAAACAAGTTCAAATAGCTATGACTATTTGAACAATTATCTATTTAAAACTGGTATGACCTTTATTTTATCATAAAACAATTGTTTCATTTTATAAAAGCTTATTCAAAATAAAATAATCTTACTTTATTAATATTGTAAAAACTGATAAGTTGGACATTTAAAAATAAATCAATTTATTGAATCAATTCAAATTATTATGGCCATTTGAACAATTATCTATTTCAAATCGTCATGAACTTTTATTTTGTCATAAACAATTGTTTTTCATCATACAATCCTACTTTGAATAAAATAATAGTAATTTATTAATATTTCAAAAATTAATAAGTAGAAGATTTAAAAATAAATCAGTTTACCAAACCAGTTCAAATGGTTATGACTATTTGAATTATTATATATTTCAAATTGTTATAACCATATGTTCTATCATAAAACAATTATTTCTATTCATACAAGCTTATTCAGAATAAAATAATACTAATGTAATAATATTTTGAAAATTAATAACTAAGAGATTTAAACAATAAATTTATTTGAACCAGTTCAAATAATTAAGGGTATATGAACAATTCTTTATTTCAAATCATTATGACTTTTGTTTTATCGTAAAATTTTTTTTTTCAGTTCTTTGTAACTTATTCAGAATAAAATAAAACAAATCTATTAATATTTCAAAAATAATTAGCAAGAGATTTAAAAAATAATTCCATTTGCCGAACGAGTTCAAATAATTATGACTATTTGAACAATTATGGATTTCAAATCGTTATGACCTTTTGTTTTGTCATGAAACAAATGTTTTTTTTTTTTCAAATAAGCTTGTTTGGAATAAAAGAATATTAATTTATTAATATTTTGAAAATTAATAAGTAAGAGAGTTAAAAAAATAAATTTGTTTACTAAACCAGTTCAATTAGTTTAACAATTTGAACAATTATATATTTCAAATTGTTATGACCATTTGTTTTGTCATAAAACAATTGTTTCTAGTCATACAGTCTTATTGGGAATAAAATTAATGCTAATTTATTAATATTTTGATAATTAATAACCAATGAATTTAAAAAATGAATCTGTTAGCCTGCCAAATGCAAATATTTATGATTGTTTGAACAATTATGTATTTCAAATCGTTATAACCTTTTGTGTAATCACAAATCAATTGTTTCTACGCATACAAGTTTATTTGAAATAACATAATTCTAGCTTATTAATATTCCAAAAATTAATAAGTAAGATATTTAAAAAATGAATCTGTTTACTGAACAAGTTAAAATAGTTATGACTATTTCAACAATTATCTATTTCAAATCACTATAACATTTTGTTTTGTCATAAAACAATTTTTGCTATTCATGCAAGCTTATTTGAAATAAAAGAACACAAATTTATTAATATTCAAACAATTAAAAAAATAAATCTATTTATCGAATAAGTTCAAATAGTTATGACTATTTGAACAATTATTTATTTTAAATTGTTATGACTTTTCGTTCTATCATAAAACAATTATTTTTGTTCATACAAGTTTATTTAGAATAAAATAATACTAATTTAATAATATTCTAATAATTCATAACTAAGAGATTTAAAAAGTAAATCTATTTGCCAAACCAATTCAAATAGTTAAGACTATATAAACAATTATCTATTTCAAATCGTTATGACCTTTTGTTTTGCCATAAACAATTATTTCAGCTCACATAAGTTTATACAAAATAAAACAAAACTGATTTGTTAATATTTCAAAATTTTATAATTAAGAGATTTAAAAATTAATTCTATTTACCAAATCAATTCAAATAATTATCAAATAATTATAACTATTTGAACAATTATTTATTTCAAATCATTATTACTTTTTGTTTTGTCATAAAACAATTGTTTTTGTTCATATAAGTTTGTTTGAAATAAAATAACACTAATTTATTAATATTTAGAAAATTAATTAGTAAGAGATTTAAACAATAAATTTGTTTACCAAACCATTTCAAATAGTTTTGACTATATGAATAATTATCTATTTCTAATCGTTATAACTTTTTGTTTTGTCATCAAACAATGGGTTCTATTTATACTATTTTATTTGGAATAAAATAATACTAATTTAATAATATTTCAAAATTTAATAACCAAGAAAATTAAAAGATAAATCTAATTGCCGAACAAGTTCAAATAGTTAAGACTATATGAATGATTATCTATTTCAAATCGTTATGACCATTTGTTTTGTCATAAAACAAAATTTTTTTGTACAAGCTTATTTGAATGAAAATAATACAAATTTAATAATATTTTGAAAATTAATAAGAGATTTAAAAAAAATTGTTTATTGAACCAATTTGTATGATTAACACTATTAGAACAATTATCTATTTCAAATCATTTTGACTTTTTGTTTAGTCATAAAGCAATTGTTTTAGTTCATACAATTTTATTCAGAATAAATTAATACTAATTTATTAACATTCAAAAAATTAAGAAGAAAGAGATTTAAGAAAATAAATCTATTTACCGAACAAGTTCAAATAGTTATAACTATTTGAATAATTGTCTATTTAAAATCACTATGACTTTTTATTTTTTCATAAAACAATTGTTTTAGTTAATACAAGTTTATACATAATAAAATAATATAAATTTATTAATATTTATAAAATTAATAAGTAAGAGATTCAAAAATAAATTTGTTTATCGAATTAGTTAAATAATTATGGTAATTTGAACAATTATCTATTTCAAATCGCTATAACCATTTGTTTTGTTATCAAACAATTATTTTTTTATCGTACAAGCTTATTCAAAATAAAATAATTCTAATTTATTAATATTTCAAAAATTAATAAGAGATTTAAAAAATAAATGTGTTTGTCAAACCAATTCAAATAGTTAAAACTATAAGAATAATTACCTATTTCAAATCGCTCTAACATGTTTTTAGTCATAAAATATTTGTTTCATATCATACAAGCTTATTCAAAATAAAATAATCCTAATATATTAACATTCAAAAAATTAATAAGCAAGAGATTTGAAAAAATAAATCTGTTTACCTAATAAGCTCAAATAGTTATGACTATTTGAATAATTAATTATTTAAAATCATTATGACCTTATGTTTTGTCATAAAACAATTGCTTCAGTTCATAAAAGATTATCCAAAACAAAAAATACTAAATTTTTAATATTTAAAAAATTAATAAGCAAGAGATTTAAAAAAATAAATGTGTTTTCTGAACAAATTCAAATAGTTGTGACTATTTGAATAATTGTATATTTAAAATCATTATGATGTTTTGTTTTATCATAAAGCAATTGTTTCATTTCATTAAAGCTTATTCGAAATAAAATAATAATAATTTATTAATATTCCAAAAATTAATAAGTGATTTAAAAAGTGAATCTGTTTACTGAATCAATTCAAATAATTATGGCTATTTCAATAATTATCTATTTCAAATCGTTATGAACATTGTTTTGTCATAAGACAATTGTTTTTCATCATACAAGCCTATTTGGAATAAAATAATAGTAATTTATTAATATTTCAAAAAATTAATAAGTAAAAGATTTAAAAAATAAATCTATTTATCAAAGAAGTTCCTATTTGAATAATTACCTATTTCAAATCATTATAACCTTTTGTTCTATTATAAATAAATGTTTCAGTTCATACAAGCTTGTTTGAAATAAAATAATACTAATTTAATAATATTACAAAAATTAATAATAAAGGATTTAAAAAATAAATCTGTTTGGTGAAGCAATTTAAATAGTAAAGACTATATGAACAATTATTTATTTCAAATTGTTATGAAATTTTGTTTTGTTATAAAACAATCATTTTAGTTCATATAAGCTTATTTGAAATAAAATAATACAAATTTATTAATATTCCAAAAATGAATAAGTGATTTAAAAAGTGAATTTTGTTTACTAAATCATTTCAAATAATTATGGCCATTTCAACATTTATCTATTTCAAATTGTTAATACATTTTGTTTGGTCATATAACAAATGTTTTTGATCATTCAAGGTTATTCAAAATACAATAATACTAATTTATTAATCTTTCAAAAATTAATAAGTAAGCGATTTAAAAAATAAATCTATTTATTAAACCAGTTTAAATAATTATGACTATTTGAATAGTTGTATACTTCAAATTATTCTAACATTTTGGTTAGTCACAAAACAATTATTTCTATTCATACAAGCTTATTTGGAATAAAATAATTCTAATATAATAATATTCTGAAAATTAATAACTAAGAGAATTAAAAATAAATTTGTTTGACAAACCAGTTCAAATATTTAAGACTATATGAACAATTATCAATTTCAAAATGTTATGACCTTTTGCTCTGTCATAAAACAAATTTTCAATTCATACTAGCTAATTTGGAATAAAATAAAATGAATTTATTAATATTTCAAAAATTAATAAGTAAGATATTTAAAAAATATATTTATGTTTACCTAACCAATTCAAATAATTATGACTATTTGAATAATTATCTATTTCAAATCATTATAACCTTTTGTTTGGTCATAAGACAAATGTTTTTGTTCATATAAGTTTGTTCGAAATAAAGTAACACTAATCTATTAATATTTCAAAAATTAATAAGAGATTTAAAAAATAAATCTATTTATCAAACTAGTTGAAATACTTATGACTATTTGACAAATTATTTATTTCAAATCATTTTCACTTTTTGTCCTGTTATAAAACATTTGTTTCTATTCATACATGCTTATTCAGATTAAAATAATACTATTTTATTAATATTTCAACAATTAATAAGTAAAAATTTTAAAAAATAAATATGTTTACCAAACTAGATCAAATAGTCAAGATTATTTGAATAATTATCTATTTCAAATCGTTATGACCCTTTCTTTTGTCATAAAAGATTTGTTTCGGTTCATATAAGTTTATTTGAAATAAAATAATACCAATTTATTAATATTTCAAAAATTAATAATTAAGAGATTTAAAAAAAGAATCTGTTTACCAAACAAGCTTAAATAATTACGACTATTTGAACAATTATCTATTTGAAATCGTAATAACATTTTGTTTTGACATAAAATAATTTTTTTTGTTCATATTATTTGGAATAAAATAATACAAAATTATTAAAATTAAGACAATTAATAAGTAAAAGATTTAAAAATAAATCTGTTTATCAAACAAGTTCAAATGTCATGATTATTTAAATAATTATTTATTTCAAATTGTTATGACTCTTTGTTATGTCATAAAATAATTTTTTCTGTTCATACAAGGCTATTCGGATTAAAATAATATTAATTATTAATATTTTGACAAATAATAAGTAAAAGATATAAAAAAATAAATATGTTTACTAAACAAGTTGAAATAGTCATGATTATTTGAATAATTAACTATTTCAAATCATTATGACTTTTTGTTTTGTAATAAAACAACTGTTTCAATTCAAATAAGCTTATTTGAAATAAAATAATACTAATTTATTAATATTCCAAAAATTAACGACTAAGAGACTTAAAAAATAAATCTATTTACCAAACAAGATCAAATAGTTATGACTATCTAAACAATTATCTATTTCAAAACATCATGACCTTTTGTTTTGTCATAAAACAATTGGTTCTATTCATGCAACCTTATTTCAAATAAAATAATATAAATTGATTAATACTATAAAAATTAATAAGTAAAAATTTAAAAAATATATTTTTTCTAAACACGTTCAAATAGTTATATTTATTTGAACAATTATCCATTTCAAATTGTTATGATCTTTTGTTTTGTCATAAACCAATTGTTTTTGTTCATAAAAGCTTATTCGGTATAAAATAGTACTAATTTATTTAAAATTTTGAAAACTAATAAGTAAAAGATTTTAAAAAATAAAATCTGTTTACTAAGCGAGTTCAAATAGTTATGACTATTTGAACAATTATTTATTTCAAATCATTATGATCTTTTGTCTTCTCATAAAACAATTGTTTCTACTTATACAAGTTTATTCAAAATAAAATAATATTAATTTATTAATATTCTAAAAATTAATAAGTTGGAGATTCAAAAAATAAATCTGTTCACTAAACAAGTTCAAATAGTCAAGTCTATTCACACTATTAGCGATTTCAAATCGTTATGACATTTTGTTTTGTCATAAAACAATTGTTTCTATTCATACAAAATTGTTCAGAATAAAATAATACTAATTTATTAATATTTTAAAAATAAATAAGAGATTTAAAAACTAGATCTATTTATCGAACTAGTTCAAATAGTTATGATTATTTGAACAATTATTTATTTAAAATTGTTACGATCTTTTTTTTTCATAAAGTAATTGTTTCTATTTATACAAGCTTATTCGAAGTAAAATATAGCAAAATTAATAATATTCTAAAAATTAATAAGTAAGAGATTTAAAAAATAAATATTTTTACCGAACTAGTTCAAATAGTTAAGACTGTTAGAACAATTAGCTTTTTCAAATCGTTCTGACCTTTTATTTAGTCATAAAATAATTGTTTCAATTATACAATTATCTATTTAAAATCGTTATGATCTTTTGTTTTAACATAAAATAATTGTTTCAGTTCATAAAATCTTATCAAAAATAAAATAATATTACTTTATTAATATTTCAAAAACTGAGAAGTTGGAGATTTAAAGGAAAATAAATTAGTTTATCGAATTAGTTATGACTATTTGAACAATTATTTATTCCAAATTGTTATGACTTTTTAGTTTGTCATAAAACAATTGTTTTTGTTCACACAAGTTTATTCGGATTAAATAATATTAATTTATTAATATTTTGACAATTAAAAAGTAAAATATTTTCAAAATAAATATGTTTACCGAATAAGTTCAAATAGTCATAACTATTTAAATAATTATCCATTTCAAATTGCTATGACCTTTTGTTTTGTCATAAAATAATTGTCTTAGTTCATATAGGCTTATTCAAAATAAAATAATACTAATTTATTAATATTCCAAAAATTAATGAGTAAGAGATTTAAAATATGAATATTTACAGGACAAGATTAAATGGTTATGACTATTCAAACATTTATCTATTTCAAATCATTATGACTTTTTGTTGTGTCATAAAATAATTGTTTATGTTCATACAAGCTTATTTTGAATAAAATAATATAAATTTATTAATATTCCAAAAATTAATAAGTAAAAATTTAAAAAATAAATATGTTTTATGAACACATTCAAATAGTTATGATTATTTGAATAATTATCTATTTCAAATAGTTATGAGCTTTTTGTTATTTATAAACCAATTATTTCTATTCGTACAAGTGTATTTGAAATAAAATTATTATATTTTATTAATATTCCAAAAATTCATAGGTAAAAATTTTAAAAATAAATCTATTTATCAAGCAAGTTCATATCGTTATGACTTTGAACAATTATTTATTTCAAATAGTTATAATCTTTTGTTTTTTTGTCATAAAACAATTTTTTCTATTCATACAAGTTTATTTAGATTAAAATAATGCTATTTTATTAATATTCTAAAAATTAATAGGTAGGAGATTTAAAAAAATAAATCTATTTACCGAACAAGTTTAAATAGATTTGACTATTTGAACAATTATCTATTTAAAGTTGTTATGACCTTTTGTTTTGTCATAAAAAAATTGTTTCAGTTCATAAAAACTTATCAAAAATAAAATAATAATACTTTTTTATATTATAAAAATTAATAAGTAAGAGATTTAAAAACTAAAGCTGTTTTCTAAACAAGTTCAAATAGTTATGACTATTTGAACAAAGAACAATCTCAAATCATTGTGATCTTTGTTTTCTCATAAAAACAATTGTTTATGATCATATAAGCTTATTTGGATAAAAATAATACTAATTTAATAATATTTCAAAAATTAATAGGAGATTTAAAAAATTAATGTGTTTGCCGAACTAGTTTAAACAGTTAAGACTATTAGAATAATTATTTATTTTAAATTGCTCTGAACTTTTGTTTAGTAATGCAATAATTGTTTTAGTTCATACAAGCTTATTTTGAATAAAATAATACTACTAATTTATTAACATTCAAAAAATTAATAAACATGAGATTTGAAAAAATAAATTTGTTTATCGAACAAGTTCAAATAGTTATGACTATTTAAACAATTATCTATCTAAAATCATTTGGCCATTTGTTTTGTCATAAAATAGTTGTTTTAGTTCATAAAATCTTATCCAAATAAAATAATACTACTTTATTCATATTTCAAAAGTTAATAAGTAAAAGATTTAAAAAATAAATTAGTTTATCGAATCAGTTCAAATAATTATGGCCATTTGAACAACTATCTATTTCAAATCATTATTACCTTTTGTTTTGTCATAAAACAATTGTTTTTCAACATATAAGTTTATTCAAAATAAAATAATACTAATTTATTAATATTTCAAGAATTAATAAAAGATTTAAAAAATATATCTGTTTACCAAACCTGTTCAAATAGTTATGGCTATTTGAACAATTATCTATTTCAAATTGTTATAACCTTTTGTTCTATCATAAAACAATTGTTTCTATTCATACAAGCTTATTCAAAATAAAATAATACTAATTTAATAATATTTTAAAATTAATAACTAAGAGATTTAAAAAATAAATCCATTTGTCATACCAGTTCAAACAGTTAAGAATAATTATTTATTTCAAATTGTTATAACCGTTTGTTTTATCATAAAACATTTATCTCAGCTTATAAAATCTTATTCATATTAGAATTAAACTAATTTTTAATATTTAAAAAATTTATAAGAGATTTAGAAAATAATTCTATTTACCAAACCCATTTGAATAATTATAACTATTTGAACAATTATTTATTTCAAATTGTTATTACTTTATGTTTTGTCATAAAACAATTGTTTTTGTTAATATAAGTTTGTTCAAAAGAAAATAACACTAATTTATTAATATTTAGAAAATTAATTAGTAAGAGATTTAAAAAGCAAATCTGCTTATCAAACCATTTCAAATAGTTTTGACTATTTAAATAATTATCTATTTCAAATTGTTATAACATTTTATTTTGTCATCAAACAATTGGTTCTATTTGTACTTTTTTTAGAATAAAATAATACTAATTTAATAATATTTTGAAACTTACTAACCAAGAAGATTAAAAAATAAATCTAATTATCAAACCAGTTCAAATAGTTAGACTATATGAACGATTATCTATTTCAATTTGTTATAACCTTTTGTTTTGTTGTAAACAATTGTTTCAAAACAATTGTTTTGTTCCTACAAGCTTATTCAGATTTAAATAATACTGATTCAATAATATTTTAAAAATTAATAAAAGATTTAAAAAATAAATTTTGTTTATCGAATAAGTTTAAATGGTTAAGACTATCTATTTCAAATCGTTCTGACATTTTATGCAGTTATAAAACAATTGTTTCAGCTCATACAAGCTTATTCAAAATAAATTAATACTAATTTATTAACATTTGAAAAAATAATTACAAAATGAGATTTAAAAAAAATCTATTTACCGAACAAGTTCAAATAGTTATTACTATTTGAGCAATTATTTATTTAAAATCATTATAATCATTTGATTTGTCATAAAACAATTGTTTCAGTTAGTATAAGCTTAGAAAAAAATAAAATAATACTAATTTATTAATATTTCTGAAATTAATAAGTAAGAAATTTAAAAAAATAAATCTGTTTATTGAATCAGTAAAAAAAATTATGGCCATTTGAACGATTATGTATTTGAAATCCTTATGAGCTTTTGCTTTATCATAAAACAATTGTTTTTATCATACAAGCTTATTTCAACTAAAATAATAATAATTTATTAATATTGGAAAAATTAATAAGTAAGAGATTTAAAAAATAAATATGTTTATCGAACCAGTTCAAATAAGTATGACTATTTGAACATTTTTTAATCTCAAATCGTTATAATTTTTGTTTTGTCATTAAACAATTATTTTTTATCATAGAAGCTTATTCAGTTAAAAATAATACTAATTTAATAATATTCCAAAAATTAATAAGTAAGAAATTTAAAAGATAAATGTGCTTATGGAACCAGATCAAATAATTAAAACCATTAGAATAATTATCTATTTCAAATCATTATGATATTTTGCTTAGTCAAAAAATATTTATTTCATATCTTACAACCTTATTTGGAATAAAATAATCCAAATTTATTAACATTTGGAAAATTAATAAGCAAAATATTTGAAAAAATAAATCTGTTTACTGAACAAGTTCAAGTAGTTATGATTGTTTGAACAATTATTTATTTAAAATCATTATGACCTTTAGTTTTGACATAAAACAATTGTTTCAGTTCATAAAAGCATATCCAAAATAAAATAATAATAATTTCTTAATATTTTAAAAATTAATAAGCAAGAGTTTAAAAAAATAAATTTGTTTACCAAACAAATTCAAATAGTTATGATTATTTAAATAATTATCTATTTAAAATCGTTATGATCTTTTGTTTTGTCATAAAACAATTGCTTCAGTTTATACAAGCTTATTTGAAATAAAATAACACTAATTTATTAATATTCCAAAAATTAATAAGTGATTTAAAAAGTGAATTTGTTTACGAAATAAGTTCAAATAATTATGCCATTTCAATAATTATCTATTTCAAATTGTTGTTACCTTTTGTTTGGTCATATAACAATTGTTTTATATCATACAAGCATATTTGGAATAAAACAATACTAATTTCTTAATCTTTCAAAAACTAATGAGTAAGAGATTTAAAAAAAAAATTGTTTACTGAACTAGTTCAAATAGTTGACTATTTGAAGAATTGTATACTTCAAATCAATTATTTACAAAATAAACCTTTTGTTCTATATAATTATTTATGTTCATACATGCTTATTCAAAATAAAATAATACTAATCTAATAATATTTCAAAAATTAATAACTAAGAGATTTAAAAATTAAATTTGTTTGTCAAACTAGTTCAATTTGTTAAGACTATATAAACAATTATTTATTTTAGACTGTTACGACCTTTTGTTTTGTCATAAAACAATTTTTTCAATTCATGCTAGCTTATTCCAAATAAAATAAAATGAATTTATTAATAATTCAAAATTTAATAAGTAAGAGATTTAGAAAATAATTTTGTTTACCAACCAGTTGTAATGATTATGACTATTTGAATAGTTATCTATTTTAAATTATTATAACCTTTTGCTTTGTCACAAAACAAATGTTTTTGTTCATATAAGTTTGTTCATAATAAAATAATACAAATCTATTAATATTTCAAAAATTAATAAGAGATTTAAAAAATAAATTTCTTTATCAAACCAGTTCAAATAGTTATGACTATTTGAGTAATTAATTATTTCAAATCCTTTTGACTTTTTGTTCTGTTATAAAATAATAGTTTCTGTTCATACAAGCTTATTCAGATTAAAATAATATTAATTCATTATTATTTTGACAATTAATAAGTAAAAAATTTAAAAAATAAATATGTTTACCAAACTAGATCAAATAGTCATGACTATTGAATAATTATCTATTTCAAATTGTTATGACTTGTTTTTTGTCATAAAAAATTATTTAAATTTAGATAAGCTTATTCAAAATAAAATAATACTAAGTTGTTAATATTCTAAAAATTAATAATTAAGAGATTTAAAAAATGAAACTATTTACTGAACAAGTTTAAATAATTATGACTATTTAAACAATTATCTATTTAGAATTGCTATAGCTTTTTGTTTTAGCATAAAAAGATTTCATCTATTCATACAAGCCTATTTCAGATAAAATAATACCAATTTATTAATATTAAGACAATTAATAACTAAAAGATTTAAAAAATAAATTTGTTCACCACACAAGTTTAAATCTTTATAACTATTTGAACAACAAATTATTATCACTTTTTGTTTTGTCATAAAACAATTATTTCTATTCATACAAGCTTATTCATATTAAAATAATATTAATTTATTAATATTTTGACAATTAATAAGCAAAAGATTTAGAAAATAAATATGTTTACCAAACAATTTCAAATAGTCATGACTATTTGAATAATTATCCATTTCAAATCATTATGACCTTTTGGTTTGTAATAAAACAATTGTTTCAGTTAAGATGAGTTTACTTGAAGTAAAATAATACTAATTTATTAATATTCCAAAAATTAATGAGTAAGAGAACTAGAAAACTGAATCTGTTTACTAAACAAGTTCAAAGAGTTATGACTATTTGAACAATTATCTATTTCAAAACATTATGACCTTTTCTTTTGTCAGAAAACAATTGGTTCTATTCATCCAAACTTATTTTGAATAAAGTAATATAAATTAATGAATATTTCAAAAGTTAATAAGCAAAAATTTGAAAAATAAATTTGTTTATAGGACACGTTTAAATAGTTATGATTATTTGAACAATTATCTATTTCAAATCATTATGACCAATTGTTTTGTCATAAATGAATTGTTTCTATTCATACAAGCTTACTTGGAATAAAATAATACTAATTTATTAAAATTTCAAAAATTAATAAGTAAAAGATTTAAAAAATAAATCTTTTTATCAAGCGAGTTTAAATAGTTGTGACTATTTGAATAATTATTTATTTCAAATCGTTATGATTTTTTGTTTTGTCATAAAACAATTATTTCTATTCAAAAAAGTTTATTTGGAATAAAATAATATTAATTTATTAATATTCTAAAAATTTATAAGTTAGAGATTTAGAAAATAAATTTGTTTATCAAACAAGTTCAAATAGTCATGTCGATTTGAACTATCATCTATTTCAAATCGTTATGACATTTTGTTTTGTCATAAAATAATACCAATTATTCAAAATAATTGGTATTCATACAAAATTATTCAAAATAAAGTAATACCAATTAATTACTATTTCAAAAATTAATAAAGATTTATAAATAAATGTATTTACTGAACCAGTTTAAATAGTTAAGTATATGAGAACAGTTATCTATTTCAAATCATTTTGACCTTTTGTTTAGTCATAAAATAATTGTTTCAATTCATACATGCTTATACGAAATAAAATAATATTAATTTATTAACATTTAAAAAATTAATAAGCAGGAAATTAAAAAAATATATATCTGTTTACGGAATAAGTTCAAATAGTTATGACTATTTGAACAATTATCTATTTAAAATTGTTATAACCTTTTGTTATGTCAAAAAACAATTATTTTTGTTTATAAAAGTTTATTCAAAATAAAATAATACTAATTTACTAATATTTTAAAAATTAATAAGTAGGAGATGTAAAAAATAAATTTGTTTATTGAACCAGTTCAAATAGTTATGATTATTTGAACAGTTATATATTTCAAATTGTTATAACCTTTTGTTATGTCAAAAAACAATTATTTTTGTTTATAAAAGTTTATTCAAAATAAAATAATACTAATGTAATAATATTCTGAAAATTAATAACTAAGAGATTTAAAAAATAAATATATTTATTGAACCAGTTCAAATAGTTAAGACTATATGAATAATTCTTTATTTTAAATCGTTAGGACCTTTTGTTTTATCATAAAACAATTTTTTTAGTTCTTAGTAACTTATTTAGAATAAAAGAAAACAAATTTATTAATATTTCAAAAATTAGTAAGTAAGAGATTTAAAAAATAATTCTGTTTACCGAACCAGTTTAAATAATTATGACTATTTGAACAATTATCTCTTTCAAATCATTATTACCTTTTGTTTTGTCATAAAAAAAATGCTTTTGTTCATATAAGTTTATTTGGAATAAAATAATATTAATTTATTAATATTTTGAAAATTAGGAAGTAAGAGATTTAAAAAAAATAAATTTGTTTACTAAGCCAATTCAATTAGTTATAACTATTTGAATCATTATTTTCTTCAAATCATGATGACCATTTGTTTTCATAAAAGAATTGTTTCTATTCATACAGTCTTATTACGAATAAAGTAATACTAATTTATTAATATTCTAAAATTTAATAAGTAACGGATTTAAAAAATAAATTTGTTAGCCTGACCAGTGCAAATAGTTATGACTATTTGAACAATTATCTATTTCAAATTGTTATGACCTTTTCTTTTATCACAAAACAATTGTTTCTATCTGTACAAGCTTATCTAAAATAAGATAATTCTAATTTATTAATATTCCAAAAATTAATAAGAGATTTAAAAAATGAATTTGTCTATCAAACAAGTTCAAATAGTTATGATTGTTTGAATAGTTATCTGTATCAAATTGCTGTAACTTTTTGTTTTGTCATAAAACAATTTTTTCTATTTCATACAAGCTTATTTTAAATAAAATAATACATATTTGTTAATATTCCAAAAATTAATAAGTAAAAATTTAAAAAAATAAGTTTTTTGAACACATTCAAATAGTTATGACTATTTGATCAATAATCTATTTTAAATAGTTATGACCTTTTGTTTTGTCATAAACCAATTGTTTCTATTTATACAATCATATTTGAAATAAAATAATACTAGTTTATTAATATTCAAAAATTGATAAGTAAAAGATTTAAAAAATAAATCTGTTTATCAAACAAGTTCAAACAGTTATGACTGTTTGAACAATTGTTTATTAAAAATATTTCTATTCATACAAGTTTATTGGGAATAAAAATACTAATTTATTAATATTCTAAAAATTAATAGGTAAGAGATTTAAAAAATAAATCCATTTACTGAACAAGTTCACATAGTTATGTCCATTTGAATAATTGTCTATTTAAAATCATTATGACCTTTTGTTTTTGTCATAAAACAATTATTTTTGTTTGTGCAAAATTATTTAGAATAAAATAATACTGATCTATTAATATTTTAAAAATTAATAAGAGATTTAAAAACTAAGTTTGTTTATGGAAATAGTTCAAACAGTTATGACTATTTAAAAAATTATTTATCTTAAATCATTATGATCATTATTTTGTCATAAAAAAATTGTTTCATTTCATACAAGTTTATTTAGATTAAAATAATACTAATTTAATAATATTCCAAAAATTAATAAGAGATTTAAAAAATAAATGTGTTTACCAAACCAATTCAAATAGTTAAGACTATTAGAACAATTATTTATTTGAAATTGTTTTGACCTTTTGTTTTGTCATAAAATAATTATTTTAGTTCATACAAGCTTATTCAAAATAAAATAATAGTAATTTATTAACATTTGAAAAATTAATGAGCAAGAGACTAAACTAAAAATTGTTTACTGAACAAGTTCAAATAGATTTAACTATTTAAACAATTATCTTTGTAAAGTTATTATGATCTTTTGTTTTATCATAAAACATTTGTTTCAGTTCATAAAAACTTATCTGAAATAAAATAATACTACTTTACTAAAATTTAAAAAATTAATAAGCAAGAGATTTGAAAACTAAAGTTGTTTTTCGAACCAGTTCACATAGTTATGACTATTTAAACAAATATCAATCTCAAATAGTTATGATCCTTATTTTTTCATAAAACAATTGTTTCTAATCATACAAGTTTTTTTAGATAAAAATAATATTAATTTAATAATATTCCAAAAATTTATAAGAGATTTAAAAAATATATGTTTGTCGAGCCAGTTCAAATAGTTAAGACTACTAGAATAATTATCTATTTCAAATCGTTTTGACCTTTTGTTTACTCATATAATAATTGCTTCAGTTTATACAAGCTTAATCGAAATAAAATAATACTAATTTATTACGATTTGAAAAATTAATAAGCATGAGATTTGAAAAATTAAATCTGTTTACTGAACAAGTTCAAATAGTTATGACTATTTGAACAATTATCTATTTAAAATCATTATGACCTTTTGTTTTGTCATAAAACCATTGTTTTAGTTCATAAAAGCTTATCCAAAATAAAATAATACTACTTTATTAATTTCAAAAGTTAACAAGTAAGAGATTTAAAAAATAAATCAATTTACCAAAACAATTCAAATAATTATGGCCATTTGAACAGCTACCTATTTCAAATCATTATTACTTTTTGTTTTGTCATACAACAATTGTTTTTCAACATACAAGCTTATTCGAAATAAAAATAATACTAATTTATTAATATTTTAAGAATTAATAAGAGATTTAAAAAATAAATATGTTTACTGAACCAGTTCAAATAGTTATGACTATTTAAACAATTATCTATTTTAAATTGTTATAACCTTTTGTTCTATCATAAAATAATTATTTTTGTTTATGCAGGCTTATTTAGAATAAAATAATATTAATTTAGTAATATTCAAAAAATTAATAACTAAGAGATTTAAAAGTAAATCTGTTTGTCAAATTAGTTCAAATAATTAAGACTATATGAACAATTATTTATTTCAAATTGTTATGACATTTTGCTTTGTCATAAAACAATTATTTCAGCTCATATAAGCTTATCTAAAAAAATAATAATATTACTTTATTAATATTTTGAAAGTTAATAAGGGATTTAAAAAATAAATCAGTTTACTAAAATAAGTTCAAATAAGTATGGCCATTTGAACAACTATCTATTTCAAATCATTACTACTTTTTGTTTTGTTTTAAAACAGTTGCTTTTCAACATACAAGCTTATTTAAAATAAAATAAAACTAATTTATTAATATTTCAAGAATTATAAGAGATTTAAAAATTAAATCTATTTACCAAACTAGTTCAAATAGTTATGACTATTTGAACAATTATCTATTTCAAATTGTTATAACCTTTGTTCTATCATAAAATAATTTTTTTTTGTCATACAGGCTTTTTTAGAATAAAGTAATACTAATTTAGTAGTATTCTAAAAATTAATAACTAAGAGATTTTAAAAAATAAATCTACTTGCCGTACTAGTTCAAACAGTTAAGACTATATAAGTAATTATTTATTTCAAATTGTTATGACCTTTTGTTTTGTCATAAAATAATTATTTTAGCTTATACAAGCTTATTCAAAATAAA
Source organism: Durio zibethinus (assembly GCF_047325235.1). Lineage (NCBI taxonomy): Eukaryota > Viridiplantae > Streptophyta > Magnoliopsida > Malvales > Malvaceae > Durio > Durio zibethinus. The sequence goes on from NC_143170.1 coordinate 21,215,701, forward strand.
ATAAAACTAATTTATTCACATTTCAAACATTTATGATTTAGAAAATAATTCTATATACCGAACTAGTTCAAATGATTATAACTATTTGAACAATTATCAATTTCAAATCATTATTACTAATTTATTAATATTTAGAAAATTAATCAATAAGAGATTTAAAAAGTAAATCTATTTACCAAACCATTCCAAATAGTTTTGATTATTTGAATAATTATCTATTCCAAATCATTATAACCTTTTATTTTGTCATCACATAATTGGTTGCGTTGATACTATTTTATTCGGAATAAAATAATACTAATTTAATAATATTTTGAAACTTAATAACCAAGAAAATTAAAAAATAAATCTTATAGCCAAATAAGTTCAAATAGTTAAGATTATATGAATAATTATTTATTTCAAATCGTTATGACCTTTTGTTTTCTCATAAAATAATTGTTTTGCTCGTACAAGCTTATTCGAATTAAAATAATACTAATTTATTAATATTTCAAAAATTAATGAGTAAGAAAATTGAAAAAGGAATATGTTTACTGAATAAGTTTAAATAGTTATGACTATCTAAACAATTACCTATTTCAAAACATTACGACCTTATGTTTTATCTTAAAACAATTGGTTCTGTTAATGTAAGCTTATTTCGAAAAAAAATAATATAAATTTATTAATATTTCAAAAATTAATAAGTTAAAATTTAAAAAATAAATCTATTTTCTTAACTTATTCAAAAATTTATGACTATTTGAACAATTATCTATTTCAAATTGTTATCACCTTTTGTTTTGTCATAAACCAATTGTTTTTGTTCATACAAGCTTATTCGTAATAAAACAATACTAATTTATTAAAATTCCAAAAGTTAATAAGTAAAATATTTAAAAAATAAATCTGCTTACCGAATGTTTAAATAGTTATAACTATTTGAATAGTTATTTATTTCAAATCATTATAAACTTTTATTTTTGTCATAAAACAATTGTTTCTATTCATACAAGTTTATTTGGAATAAAACAACACTAAATTATTAATATAATAAAATTAATGAGTTGGAAATGTAAAAAATTAATCTGTTTACTAAACAAGTTCAAATAATCACATCCATTTGAACTATTATCTATTTCAAATCTTTATGACATTTTGTTTTGTCTTAAAACAATTATTTTTATTCATACAAAATTATTCAGAATAAAATAATACTAATTTATTAATATTTCAAAAATTAGTAAGAGATTTAAAAACTAAATCTATTGACCAGACTAGTTTAAATTGTTATGACTATTTGAACAATTATTTATCATAAATCATTATGATCTTTGTTTTGTCATAAAATAATTGTTTCTATTCATACAAGCTTATTCAAAGTAAAATATTACTAAACTAATAATATTATAAAATTAATAAGCAATAGATTTAAAAAGTAAATGTGTTTGCCGAACCAGTTCAAATAGTTAAGAATATTAGAACAATTATCTATTTCAAATCATTCTAACCTTTTGTTTAGTCATAAAATAATTGTTTCAGTTCATACATGCTTGTTTGAAAATAAAATAATATTATTTATTAACATTCAAAAAATTAATAAGCAAGAAATTTTAAAAAATAAATATATTTACCAAACAAATTCAAATAGTTATGACTATTTGAATAATTATCTATTTAAAATCATTATGACCTTTTGTTTTATAATAAAACAATTGTTTCAGTTCATAAAAGCTTATCCAAAATAAAATAATATTACTTTATTAATGTTATAAAAATTGAGAAGTTGGAGATTTAAAGAATAAATCAATTTATCGAATCACTTTAAATAATTGTGGCCATTGAAACAATTATCTATTTCAAATTGTTATGAACTTTTGTTTTGTCATTGTTAGCTTTATAGATGAGATGGTGATCCAAGAGGGGGGTGAATTAGATTTCTCCAAATTCTTACCAAACAATGATTTCAATATAGTTGAATGGAAATTAAAACAATAAGCAACTTTGATGAAAATATAATGTAAACAATAGCAATTAATGAACCTAAAATCAAATATAAGAAACAATAAATTGTAAGGAGATAGGGATAGAGAAATCAAACACAATGATTTATAGAGGTTCGGTCCTTCTCCACAAGGCACCTACATCCTCTCTCTTGGTTGTCCACACCAAGGCTTCAATCCACTAATTGAAGAAAATTTCTTACAAAATTGAAGAAAATTTCTTACAAAATTGAAGAAAATTTCTTACAAGATACAAACCTATCTTGTACTAAATCTCTATCTTTTTCTCAAGGCTTAGATAGCAACCTCTACCCTTACAAATCAAGAGGCTACCTCACCTCTTGCTTAGAAGATGACCAAATAATTTTTGCAAACTAAAATACCTCTCAAGGTTGAGTGTTTACCTAATGAAGTACAAAGAAAATGATGAATGAAAACACATCAATATTTTGGATAGAAGAAAAACAAAGGATATTGAATTTAAGATCTAAAAACTCTTGATTCTAAGAGAAAATGAAAATATGGCTTGTTAGCTTTTGCTTTCTTGATTCATCAATCCTCTTGGTTTGTTGGAGTGCCCAATTTATAGAGAAATTGAAGAAGTAGCCATTAAGGAAGCTTGGAGTGAAGAAATGCCCATTGGAATCTTGAAAAAGTAGCCGTTGGTGTGCTTGTGCCCAGAATCGATCGATCCCTTGCTTGAGGGGATCGATTGGTTCATGTTTTGAACCATTTTTCACTTGAAAATAGCTTAATCGATCGATCCCTTTTTGTAGGGGATCGATTGGTTAATAGGGTGATTGATCCCTTATGTGGGGGGATCGATCCCTTTTCTGGATTATCAATCCTGGGAGCATTCTATTTGAAAAAGCAATCGATCCCTTCTAGAGGGGATCGATCCTGTCTATGCTGGGTGGTAGTCTTCCGTTTTGCACTCTACTTACTAATTTGATCATATCTTGAGTTATACAAATCCAAATTACAAACCGTTTGAAGATTTAGAAACTAGACTTAAAGGGATTTCTATCCATGTAAATTTAATCACCTAATTCACTGTGTACAAATTATAGTGAATTTTAAAATCTACCATTGTGCAGTTTTTAGACAACTGTAGTGTGTCTAGTAAAAATTCAAAATCTTTTCTTAGAAAATTTGGATTTTGATTTTGTTTAATCCATTAGAAAGTAGACTCAAAGAACTTTCTAACCATATAAAATTCAAATATTAAAACTTTGTGAATCAATACAGAAAAATAAAATAAGTACAATGTTGAAAAACTTTGTTCTTGTAAAACAGCTTTTTTAAGTTAATCTTTTTCTCAAAACCAATATTATCAAAATTGTATTAAGTCCAAAATAAATAAATTCACTTAAAAAAAAAAACAATTGGACTTTCATTTAAGCTCAAATAAATAATCTTTAAAGATAGATTTGGTTTGAGAAATATGAAACCAAGAAAGGTTTGTTTAAACTTTGAAAATCATATTATTTATTTAGTACCAAAATATAAAACTTAAGAACATGTACTAAATAAATCCTTTTTCAAAATTTTGATCAAGTTTATTTGTCTTTAATGTTTTGTCATTTCAAAATAAGATCAATTCAAGGCTAACAGTCATAAAACAATTGTTATTGAAACAATTGTTTTGAAAATTAATAAGAGATTTGACCACTAAATCTATTTATTGAAACAGTTCAAATAGATATGACTATTTGAATAATTATCTATCTCAAATTGTTATGATCTTTTTTTGTCATAAAACAATTGTTTCTTTTCATACCAGCTTATTCAGATTAAAATAATACTAATTTAATAATATTTCAAAAATTAATAAATAAGAGATTTAAAAAATAAATGTGTTTGGTGAACCAGCTCAAATAATTAAGACTATTTTGTCATAAAAACACATTCAAATAGTTATTACTAGTTAAACAATTATTTATTTCAAATAGTTATGACCTTTTTTTTGTCATAAACTAATTGTTTCTATCCATACATACGTATTCAAAATAAGATAATACTAGTTTATTCATATTCCAAAAATTAATAAGTAAAAGATTTAGAAAATAAATCTATTTACTAAGCAATTTCAAATGGTTATGATTGGTTGAATAATTATTTATTTCAAATAGTTATGATCTTTTGTATTGTCATAAAACAATTGTTTCTATTCATACAAGTTTATTCAGAATAAAATAATACTAATTTATTAATATTCTAAAAATTAATAGGTAGGAGATTTAAAAAATAAATCTGTTTACCAAACAAGTTCAAATAGTCATGTCCATTTGAACAATTATCTAGTTCAAATTGTTATGACCTTTGGTTTTGTCATAAAACAATTATTTCTATTCATGCAAAATTATTCAAAATAAAATAATATTTATCTATTAATATTTTGAAAATTAATAAGATATTTTAAAACTAAATCTGTTTTTCAAAATAGTTCAAATAGTTATGACTATTTGAACTATTATCTATCTCAAATTGTTATGATCTTAATTTTGTTATAAAACAATTGTTTCTTTTCATACAACCTTATTCGAATTAAAATAATACTAATTTAATAATATTCCAAAAAATAATAAGTAAAAGATTTAAAAAATAAATGTGTTTGCTGAAGCAGTTTAAATAGTTAAGACTATTTTATGACCTTTTATTTAGTCATAAAAAAATTATTTCAATTCATGCAAGCTTTAGAACAAAATAATACATAGTGATACCTATGAAATCTCTAGATGAAAATTTTTTTTTAAATACTACCAGTGTATTGGAGTATTTACAAAAAAAGTTTTCAATACAATTAAAATTTTCTTTTTTTGTTAAAAAATTAAATAATAAAAATTAACTAATAAATTGAGAATAAGTGATAAAAAATGAATGAAAAAAGGAAATTTTATTCGATAACGAGATTCTAAAAGTATTTCGAGTAGAGATGCTTTAAGAAATCTCCAGGTGAGAAATTTTTTTTTTAATATTACCAGTGTATTGGAATATTTATAGAAAATCTTCAATTTAATAAAAATTCATTTTTTCTTCAATTTTTTAAATGAAAATATTAATAAATTAATAAAATTTCTAAACAATAAAGAAAATGTGTGTATTAACATATTATCATTTGTATTGCATGCATTACATAGTTCTTTTATGAAAAATAAATTTGCACCTCCGAAGATGAGATTCTAAGGTATTTCGAGAAGCGATGCCTAAGAAATCTCTAGGTGAGAAAGAGTTCTTCTAATGTTACCAACGTACTGGAACATTTTAAGAATTATTTCAATAAAAAAGTTTTAATTTATTTTTTTCGAATAATATTTGAATAAAAAAACCAATTCCCAATAAATGAAAAAATCAAGAAAATTATTTTTCAAACACCGAAAATAAGACTGTTTTTTATCAAAATTAAAGGATAACACGTAGTTAAGTGGTATCGTTTTTAAACGGGCACTATGAGGGTGCTAATCCTTCCCCACGCGTAACTAACTCCCGAACCCAGACTATTTCACAGACCATAAAATTATCTTTTTAAGAAATTTTAATTAATTTTAAAATTTTATTAAAAGGATAGATTTTAATAGGTGGCCAATCACACCTACCCAAAAAAGATCGGTGACGACTTCATTTTCTGTTATTTTTTATTTCGTTTTCAAATTCATCGAGCGGACACAAAACTGTTACGATAGCTTAGCAAATTCACTAGGGATGCCATTTGTTTTCGAGAGTTAGACTAAAATTAATTACGTGTTATCCTCAAATTTTGATTTAAACAGTCTTAATTGGCATTTAGTTTTTTTAATTCCTAGATTCTTTTCACTTTCAATAAAAAAAAAGCCAAACAAATAAAAAACAAACCAAAAAATGAAAAGAAAAATTTTCATACGCATTTCTTTTATTGGTTTTTTTCATATGTATTATTCTCAGTAACTTAGGAAACATATGCACACATAATGACATGATGCATCTCATACATGAGCTCTATACCCAAGCTCCATCTCTTATAGGATGAAGCAAAGTACCTATGCCCTCGTGAGGTGATAATCTTCGCAATGGCAAGTGCAATACTTCCACTCAAATTGAATCCTTTTCATTCATAGCCTATAATGGGCAAGGATCGGGGTGCCTTACTAGTCCAATGTGGACGACAATAAGGAACAATTTGAGAACCTTTAAACACATGTTAGCCTGAACCAAGCATATAATAAGCCATAGGAAGCTAACCTTAGGTAGAGCCTTGCCCACCCTCATGTAGAAAATACCTAAGTCCAAAACGTGTAGGAATAAAAGTTGTGTGTAAGAAAAAACATAAACAAAACAA